>NC_057861.1:662530231-662840231 GCF_019393635.1 Dromiciops gliroides | reverse complement strand
CTGGTAAACCATCTAGGCAGATGGGCTAAAACCAGTTGAGAGTAAACAACAGACCCCAATTCTGTCAGTGAGTCAGAAGGATGTGTATACCAAAGATGTGAAGAATTTCCCAGCAAAATGGGCAGATCAGAACAATTTATTCCAGCAGTCTTGAAGGTAGGTGAAGCAAGTGCTGTGGAGCTCTTAGAGCTTGGTCATGCATCAAAGATGCTAAGGTTATCCAGTGCATACTAGGCTATTGGCAGGGGTCTTGACTTTTGTGCTTCCATTAGACTTTGAGGACTCAAGAAGAGACAGTGAGGCTGACAACTTTGTAAACTCTTCCTCATTTAAATCCGATTCATACACAAGTCAAAACATCACCCGGGATGTCATTGGCCAGCTTTGAAAAGGAAGGACAAAGAACAAGTGTCTGGAATTGTATTTGAATTAAATTCAGGACTCTATCCAATATGCTACCCGTTGATCTTCATTCCCACCTACATGAACTACTACAATCACTTTTTTTTTTTTTTGGTGAGGCAATTGGGATTAAATGACTTGCCCAGGGTCACACAACTAGTAAGTGTCAAATGTCTGAGACCATATTTGAACTCAGGTCCTCCTGACTCCAGGGCCAGTGCTCTATCTACTGCACTACCTAGCTGCCTCTATAATCACTTTTTTTTTTTTTTGGCGGGGAAATTGGGGTTAAGTGACTTGCCCAGGGTCACACAGTTAGTAAGCTTCAAGTGTCTAAGGCTGGATTTGAACTCAGGTACTCCTGAATCCAGGGCCAGTGCTCTATCTACTGCACCACCTAGCTGCCTCTATAATCACATTTTTTTTGTGTGGGGAAATTGGGGTTAAGTGACTTGCCCAGGGTCACACAGCTAGTAAACTTCAAGTGTCTGAGCCTGGATTTGAACTCAGGTACTCCTGAATCCAGGGACAGTGCTCTATCCACTGTGCCACCTATCTGCCCCTACAACCACTTTTTAAGAAGTCATCAAGTTCCTTTCTCCACCCAAAACATTCTTCATCCTCATAGGATTCTTTTAGACTTTTTTTTTTTTTTTAGTGAGACAATTGGGGTTAAGTGACTTGCCCAGGGTCACACAGCTAATGTTAAGTGTCTGAGGCCGGATTTGAACTCAGGTACTCCTGACTCCAGGGCCGGTGCTTTATCCACTGCGCCACCTAGTTGCCCCCCATCCTCATAGGATTCTTAAGGATAGAGGCTAGCATGTAGGCCTAGTGGTTAAATTGTTTTATAGCCAAAATGTATCACCATTTATTTAACTGTTCCTCTATTTTGGGGATGTTTCAGTTCTTTGTATCCAGTGACAAATAATATTGTTTAATTTTATTTATTTATTTATTTATTTTTGCCGGGCAATGGGGATTAAGTGACTTGCCCAGGGTCACACAGCTAGTAAGTGTCAAGTGTCTGAGGCCAGATTTGAACTCAGGTACTCCTGAATCCAGGGCCGGTGCTTTATCCACTGCGCCACCTAGCCCCCCCCAAATAATATTGTTTTAAAAATCTTTGTAAAATATTCTTTATTTTTTCTTTTGCTAACATTCAGGATCTAGTCAAAACAATGGAATTATTAGGTCAAGGGATATAATTACTTTTCTAATAGTTATTGTGAGTTGCCAGATTGCTTTCCAGAAAAGTTCCATTCTACTAATTTGCAATTCTTTCCTTGAGGAATCACAAGTCTGACAGCATTTAGTTTCTTGATTTAAATTATTTTTTATCAATTTGATGAGTTTGAGATGACATCTCAACCCCATTTTAATTTTCATGTTCTTATCAGTGAAAATAAACATATTCTCAAGTGATTATATTAATGACTTGTGTTTGCTCCTTTGAAAATTGCCCTTTCATATACTTTGATCCATATCTTATCAATTCTATATCAATAGCATCTCTCATCTACATTTTTTTTTCTCTACTCACATGGATACTATTCTAGTTTAAGCCTTTATCAACACTCAAATGGACATGATTGAAAAAACAACTAAAAAACAGCAGTATAATGCTGTCAGTCAGTGAACAAGCTTTTATTAAGAAATGCTTTGTATCAGGCACTGTGCTAAGAATCACAGATAAAAAGAAAGGGAAACAAAGGTCCCTGCTCTCAAGGATCTTACATTTTAATGGGGGTAGATAGCATTCCAAAATATGTACAAACAAGCTATCCAGGGCACATCATACATAATCAGTAAAAGGGAGCCACTAGCATTACAGGGAATTTGGAAAGACTTTTTGTATATGGTAAGATTTTAAATGAGATTTGAAGAAAGTTAGTGATATGAAGAAATAGATACAAGGAGTAGTAAGACTTTCAAATATGGGGGACAGTTATTGAAAATGTATATAGTTGGGAGATAATGGGCTATGTTTGATGAATACAAAGAAAGTCAGTGTTTGGACAAGAGAATTCATGAAGAGCAATAAAGTGTAAGAAAACTAGAAAGGAAGAAAGGGCTTAGGATATAAAGAGCCTTGAACACCAACTTTTACTTTATTTTATTTTTTATTTTAGAGGAGCAGAGAGTCGACTAGAGTAAGGAAACATTTGAGTCAGGAAGACATACCAGAAATCTATATAAAAAATCCAGGTGTAGTACAATAAAGGCCTGTACTCAGGAGGTAACAGCATCAGAAGTGAGAAATGGACATATACAAATGTTCTTATAAATCTAGTATTAACAGTACTTGATGAGAAATTGAAAAGGTAGTGTAAAATTGGATGTGTTCTATAATACGGATTGAGGAATTAAGGATGACACCTAGAATGTGTACCTTGCGAGTATTAGAATATCAATAGAAGTTAGGAAGAATCGGGAGGGCTTTGATGGAAAGATGATGAGTTCAGTTTTGGACATCTTGAGTTTATGAGGTCAATGGGATGTCTAGTTCAAGATGTCAACAGACAGCTCGAGATGTAAGACATGAGATTAAAAGACAGTTTAGGGATACATAAGTAAAACTGGGAAATATCAGCATAGAGATAATTGATTGCTTATGGCCTGCTGAGCTCCTTAACTGAAATTGTATAATAGAAGAAAAGAGGGCCCCCATCACAGTCTTAGGGGAAACATATTTAGTGGCTTTGATTTAGTGGTTGAAAAGCTAGTAAAAAAGAATAAGAAGTAGTCATCAGATGGCTTGGGAGAGCAAGAAAGATTGGTGACATGAAAATCTAGAAAAAGGGAGGTCCAAAGAAAAGATATTGATCAACATTGTTCACATTCTATATAAAGAAGTCAAAAAGGATGACTGAGAAAATGAATATCTGACAACTACAAAATCACTCCAAATTTTGGAGAACAGTTTCAATTGAAGTTGAAATTGGAAGCTAGACTACAGAGATTTAAGGAAGAAAGTGGAGACATTGATTGTTGACAGCTTTCTTAAGGAGTTTAGCCACAAAAGAGAGGAGAGATGTAGGATTATAGCTATTGGCAAATGATAGATAGAAAAATGCTATTTTTTGTGGTTTGGAGGGGCATTGGCAGGTTTGTAGGCAGTACAGAAGCAACCAGTATACAAGGAGAAATTTAAGATTAATGATAAGACTAGGAATGATAGAATGGACACTGGTGGAGAAGACAGGATGGAATGGAAACACTTGTGAATGGAAAGGAGTTACTCTGGGTAAAGAAAGAGTATACCTGTTCATGTGAGAGAGAAGTACAAGAGAAAATAGTAATAGAAGAAATGAGAGTGATGTGAGATGAAGAGGGCATTAGAGGGAGTTCTCAATAAATGTCCTCAATATTTTTCCAGTGAAATATAAAGCAAGGTTCTCAACTGAGTTATGTTCGTGGAAGGTTTGAGGAAAGATATATCTATCTGTCAGTCTATGTTCTCTTTAGATTTATTTATTTTCTTTTAAAATTCCCCAATTAGATGTAAAAACAACTTTAAAATCCATTTTTAAAACTTTGAATTAAAATTTATCTTCCTTTCCCTTCCCCTTCTTTGAGAAGGCAAACAATTACATAAAGGTTATACATGTATAGTCATGTAAAACATTTCCATATTAGTCATGTTATGAAAAACAAACAAATCTCAAGAAAAATAAAGAAAGTGAAAAAGATATGTTTCAATATTTATTCATTTGCCATCAGTCCTTTCTCTGGAGATGGATAGCATTTTTCATCATCAATCTTTCAATGTTGTCTTGGATCATTGTATTGCTGAGAATTGCTAAATCATTCACAGCTGATCATCTTATAATATTGTTGTGTCTTTCTGGGTTTTTCTGAGAGCCTCTTCCTTATCATTTCTTATAGTATAGCAGTGTTACATCATAATCACATACCACAATTTGTTTAGCCATTTCCCAACTGATGGGCATCCCCTCAATGTCCAGTTATTTGCCACCAGAAAAAAAAAAGCTGCTATAAATGGTTTTGTGCCTCTAGGTCCTTTTCCTTTTCTAATCTCTTTTTGGGTACAGACCTAGTAGTGGTATTGCTAGGTCAAAGAGTATGTATGATTTTATAGCCCTTTGGGCATAGTTCCAAATTGCTCTACAGAAAGTTGAATCAGTTCACAAGTCAACCAACAACGTATTTGTGGATTCTGGAATATCAGGCAGTTTTCCTTAATTTCTTGAAAGATGATTTCTAGGTGTTTTTTTTTTTTTCATAATGGCTTTCAGGTAGACCAATGACTTTTATCTCTCCTGGATCTATTATCCAGGTCAGTTATCTTTCCAATGTGATATTTCCATTGTCTTCTATTTTATCATTCCTTTGGTTTTGTTTTATGGTTTCTTGATTTCTCATAAAGTCATTAGCTTCCATTTACTGAATCCTAATTTTAAGGCATTATTGTCTTCAGTTAGATTTAGTGCCTCCTTTTTTCATCTGGCCAATTTGGCTTTTCAAGACATTATTTTCCTAATAGTTTTTGTACCTCTTTTACCATTTGCTCTAGTCTCTTTTAAAGGTGTTAATTTCTCCAGTATTTTTGTGTTTCTTTTACCAAAACTTTTGAATTTTTCACAATTTTCTTACATCACTCTCATTTCTCTTCCCAATTTTCCCTCTACCTCTCTTACTCTTATGTTCAAAGTTATTTTTCAGCCCTTCTATTGCCTGAGATCAATTTACATTTTTTTTCTTGGAAGCTTTAGATGTAGGAGTTTTGACTTTGTCATTTTCTTCTGAGTGGGTATTTTGATCTTCCTCATCACTATAGTAATTTTCTATGGTCAGAATTTTTTTTCTTGCTTACAAATTTACCAGCCAACTTCTTGACTTTTAATTATTTGTTGCAGTAGGGCTCTGATTCCAGGCTGGAGGGTGCCCTGTCCCTAGCTTCAGGGGTTTTGTGCAGCTGTTTTCAGAGATATTTGAAGGGACCTGTAAATTTTCATTTCTTCCAAGGTGGTATGTTCTAAGGAGAGGTATATTTACTACTCTCCTGGTCTTTGAGCAATACCATCCCTCTTTTCTGCCCTGAAACTGTAAGGAGAGTCCCTGATCCACTGTGGCCACAAGCTCTTATGATAGTGTTCCTCCCTGCCCTGGGACTGGCACACAGGACTGCAACCTGGATCCAAGTATAGTTAAAGCAAGAGAGTCCTGGGACAGCATGGTGGAATAGTGGATAAAGCACCAGCCCTGAATTCAGGAGGACCTGAGTTCAAATCTGGCCTCAAACACTTCATACTAGCTTTGTGACCCTGGAAAATAATTTAACCTCCATTATCCCACAAAAAAAAAAAAAGACAATAGCCTCCTGCCTCAGTGACAACAAAAAGATGCTTGTAATCTCCTTCTGACCATTTCTTTAACCAACTTACCATCTGTAGGTTTAGAGCTCCAGAAGCAGCTGCTTCCACTGGTGATTCAATGGTTCCTAAGGCCTGCTCCTAGTTTGCGACATCTGGGTCTGTTTTGGTTTGCCCTATGATGGACTGGGTTCTACTCTTACCTCTGTACAACAGACCTTTCCTGCTAAGTTGTCCTTGACTGGAAAAAATATTTCACCCTGTTCTTTTGTGGGTTCTGCTGCTCCAGAAATTGTCTTTTGGATTTTATTTAAAGGTATTTGGATGTGTTTTGGTGAGGGCTCAGGCAAGTCACTGCCTTTCCCCTGCCATCTTGGCTCCCTCTCCCCTCACCCCCCACCAGAAGGATTTAAAGGCTTGGAAAAGTTCTTTGAAAAGTGGGATAGTAAATTAATTAGAGAAGTGTAAAAGCCACTTTATTAGAGTGCCTTACCATTTGAAATTATGTAACAAAAAAAATTATAGTTGAACTTGTCAGCTGGTATTGTGATTTATACTATATTATATATGCAGTATTGTATAAATTATTATAACATATACAATTCTGTGTATATAGTGGGATTGTAAATTAATTGTATCATTGCAGATATGGAGCCATCAGAAAGGTAACAGTCAAAAAATCAATAAACATTTAAGTACTCTGTGTCAAGCACTGTGCTAAGAAATGAGGATACAATAAGAGTCAAAGACCCCCCACACACACCCTCAAGGAGAAAACAACCTAATGAGGGATGGGAGGCAACTCTTGAATATTTTTTTTTGTGGGGCAACGAGGGTTAAGTGACTTGCCCAGGGTCACACAGCTAGTAAGTGTTAAGTGTCTGAGGTTGGAATTGAACTCAGGTCCTCCTGAATCCAGGGCCAATATGCTATCCACTGTGCCACATAGCTGCCCCTGACTTGTGAATATATAATCAAAACAAGCTAGGAGGAGAAATGAGAGAGGGCCTCCTGATCCCTTCCCTGAAGGTTAAGGGAGTAAAATAAGGCTCCAAGTAGAACAGACTTCTCCCCTCCAATGTTACTATTCCCCTCACCTGCCCTTTCTTGGTCCTCCTCCAGTGGTCCTGGGTGGTCCTTACTCCTGAGCCTTCCTGATTTTGTGGCACAACTTCGGTCATGTAGGTAAAAGATTTGGGGAAATGTTTGAGGTGAATGTGATTGGACTGCTATGATGTATTTCACCCCTGGAAAGAACTTGAACTTGATGACATTGAAGGTTTTAGGTATCTGGGCCCAATTATTGTGTGGTAGTCATTTAGCAAATCAAGAGTCATATCTTCTTAACCTATGAGTGGGCTCTGCTCCCATTATTTCTAACACTGCTAGATTTATAGAAAAACAAACTATGATTTATGGGAAACATAGACCTTAAACGTCTCTCACATTCAGATCCCTGAGCACTTCAATCTGTTTCTCACCTTCTTTTCAAGGTTGCCTTCTTTTCTTGGTCTTCATAAATCAAATACACACTATTGTGGGTGTCATTCTTATTATAAGATAGGAGACGTTTTCAACATTTATCTTCCTTGCTTGTTTCATATTATTGCCCAAATATAGTTTATTAAAAAAGGATCTCATGCTTGTTTTCTTCCCAACATACTCAGAGTAAGTAATAACTACTGAAAAGCTCATAAACAAATATATATTGAAAAATAATTATTTATTAGCCTGTGGAAGTCCTACAGCATATCAGATTCTGTAATAATTGGTAGAATAATACTAATATCTCCTCATCTATAAAATGAAGGGCTTCTCCTAGATGATCTATCTGTAATGTTCTTTGCAGGTCTAAGAGTCTGTGATAACTGCTGCTCTGAAGTTTATAAAACACTTTACATTACTTGTCTCATTTGATTCTCATATTAACTCAGTGATATAAGTAGGACACCCGTCATTATTCTATTTTACTGATAACAAACCTGAGGCTTAGAGATGTCAAGTGAATTGCCCAAGGTCACATAACCAGTAATTCTATTGATTTCCTGAGGGTTATTGAAGGAACAGGAATGTAGTCCTGAAAAAGGGTAGAGATAGGTCTGGGAGTATTTATATAAAAGTGGTGACTGAGGCAGTGTGGGATATTAAAATTGTAATAGGAAAGAAGAGAAAAAAGAGTAGAGGGTCAAGGAGAAGTCCTTGCAGAACCCTATTATTAAGGCTTCCATTAAAGAAGGAAAAGAGAGAAGTAATGATGGATTCTTAGAATTCAAATGGCATGTTTGTTTTATGACTCTCTGGTGAACTAAACAAATAGGAAAAATATAATTTTATATATTATATATATATATAGAATAGAATAGAAACAACAACAACAACAACAATAATAATAAAATCATCTTGCTTCCAAGGTACTCACAGTCTAATTGACATATTAAACATCTGTTTAGCTGATGTATTGATGGAAGACCTGGAAGTCTTAAAGGCACAATTTTACTGTGAGTGACAAGACTCAGGATTTCTTACAGTACATACATGGTGTCTATCTCACAGGAGCAACTTACCATCTTTGTGAAGGGACAGTAGGCCTCAGAGATAAGAAGAGAAGGAATTCTCAGCATCTCCTGGAAATGGTGTGGATGGCTCCAAATCTGACAGGAAGGGAAAAGGGAAAAAAGGGAAAAGTCATTGACAGGAAGGTTGATGTTGAGGAAGTAAAAGGATATTCCAATTTCATGCACACTCCAGATAAGAAGTACCTTTATGGTATGTGTATGTGTGTGTGAATGTATTATAAGATATGCAAACACAAAATATATTAAAATAAGGACAAAATTACTTTCAATGTGGGTTGGAAGATCTCAAACAATAGGATAAAGAAAGGTTGCCTGAGACCCATCTTGAATAAAGTCCAACCTCACACCAAATCATTGCACATTTAGCAGATGGCCTAGCCTTTTACTTCACTGAGAAGACTGGAGCTATCTTATCAATTAATCAATCAACAAACATTTATCAAACACTTAATACTTGCAGACATTGGAAATTGCTTTTAAGTGATCAATAGTGACTTTACTTCCAAGACAGTTAAGTGAAGATTATGGACAATCCATGTTCCCCCTGCTTCTACCTCAAAAGCAATTCACCAAATGAAATTTTTAAAAAGGAAGTCAAAGTGAAAAGAAAAATGAAATTAATTCATTTTAGTAGCTCTTATTGGTAAGCTCCACCAAGTAAATATAAAACATATACATGGTAAATAAAAAACAATTTCTGGAGAAAGGGAAGGAAGATCACTAAGAACCTGAGGAAACAGAAAATAATTAGGAGATGATATAGGAAATAAGCCTTAAAAAAGCTCAGGATCAGGGCTGCTAGGTGGCATAGTGGATGGAGCACTGGCCCTGGATTCAGGAGAACCTGAGGTCAAATTCGGCCTCAGACACTTAACAATTACTAGCAGTGTGACCCTGGGCAAATCACTTAACCTCAATTGCCTCACAAAAAAAAAAAAAAAAAAAAAGCTCAGGATCCTGAATCCTACCAAAAAGCATTGCTTATCACCTGTGCCTTGTGAAAACCAATTTTAATTAAACTCCAATGGTTGAGTTAAAGTCTAATCAGCTCCTTACAAAAGAATTTGTGATTTCCAACTCCTTTTCTTTACAATTTTCTCTATGAGAGAACAACTATGCATGTTTTATTTTCCCTCTTATAATTTGTTTTACAACTCTATGTTCTGACTCAGAATGTTATATTTATCATTGCTCTTTGGGCTTGCATCTTTTTTTTCTCTTTGATTATTTCTTGGAAACAGGATAGCTAGTTGTTTCATTACAGCAAATTACTATCCCTTTTAAAGTTCACTGTCTGAAATACAAATTATGAACCTTTTTTACCATGATAGTTGCAAAGCATTATTATTGATATTATTGGGAATGAATGGTCTGGGTATGAGATGGAATATTTAAATGAGGACCTCTATTCTAAAATTCTCAGTACTTTTACAATTTCATCCCTAAGGAACTTACTGAAGTTTTAAACTTCACATTTAAATGAATCCTTTAACATAACAAACACTTAAAAGCCATCAAAATGTAATTGTTTTGCTCTCATAATATAGTACAATTGTTAAGTAATATGTTATTGGAATGATGCAAAATGCTGGAGGTTAAATGATAATTTTGGCAAAATGATGAGATTCTTGTATTAAGAAGCAAAATATACATTTTTGTTTGGAAATAGTAAAAAAAAAAAGTTCACTCAAAAGCCAAATAACTTCAACATTGGCCCAAAGGAGATTGTCAGGAGAGAGGTTAGTGGGGAGTTTGCCCTCCAGGTAAAGTGAAGAGAAAACCACATGAACCATTTGGCAGTAGCCCCTATTGGTCCTTTATTATTGAATATGTCAGGTCTACATACCTGTAGGCCATTGACCTATTGTTCTGAGAAATTTTTCTTCACAATTGTAATTTGAAGGATAGAGGGTTGGTCAATGACTCTTTCTAGTGTCTTAAATCTATAAAATTATATATATTTTTTCCATTTTGCTTCTGGGAGATGTTCTATAGGACAAATTCATATTGGTTAAAATATAATAACAATTAATAAAAAAGAAAGATTTCTCTGCAGGATGGTTCTAATTATCTGTGAATAAGTAAGGGTCACCAGGATCACAACAGGCAAGTTCTCTGATATGTACAATTGAAATTAGAGAGAATTAACTATAAGGAATAGTTGTGGAGACTAGAGATATACTTCATTGTCAACCACACATTGTTTCAGTATACTATATTCAATAAGTAATATGTGTAATCCCTATTATGATATGCACAGTCAATAAAGGAAGAACCAGGTATCCAGGCACACCCTGAGGTAATGATTATCATTGGCCTTTCTCTTCCTAGCATGGGCATAAATTTGGCACAACTAGGACCCATACAAAGATAGAGATAGGTTACAGACATAATAAATGGAGATAAGTAAAGTAGGAAATCATAGACAGAGAGTCCCTGACCTTTTTTGCAGCATGGACCCTTGTGGAGGCCTAGTGAAAACTTTGGCCTCCTGAAAATAATGTTCTTAAATGCACAAAATAAAAAACATAGGACCACAAAAGGAAATTGATCATATTAAAATCTAGGGTTTTTTGTTTTATTTTGTTCTGTTCTGTTTGTTTTGTTTTGTTTTAGCAAGTTCATAGAGTCCAGGATAAGAACCCCTGTCCTAGAAAAAGACTGGACATTTCACTGAGGTTTTTGGTCCCAACATTATTTGGAAATATTCTCCTGCTATAGAGTGAGACAGAGCAGTCTTCAGAGGACTTTTCTGTTCAGAAAAGGGGGGATAGAAGAGAAATAAGCTGTTATGCAATCAGAAAAGCAAAGATTTGCTGATGGACAGAACCTGAAAATTATTTTATTGTGTGAGAAAATAATTATTAATAATGGTTTTCTTAGGGGACACAGGGACCCAGTCTTAGTCAGCTTTTTCTGGAAGGAACTTTTGCTGGTCTCTTTCAGAGACAGCCCAAAGGTACAATAGAGATCAAACTAACTCTGCAGAGATAGAAACCACACCTATTTGAAAATGCCTTTGCCCTCAGGGGGTTTACCTTTGTACTAGGCCCTCATGTCAGCACTGTACAGCTCATTCTAATATGGACCACTCTCAGGTCATGTCAACTAATGGAATTGAATGATGCTAGCCAATTAGCTTTGATCAGTCTGTAAGACCCACCTCTATAGGAATAAGAAAAAGACAGGGATCATGAGGTGAACACCATTATGAGTGGCATGCTATGCGAGGAGGGTTGGCTAGTTCATGAGCACTCACCTCTTTAGGTAATACAGTTTCTGAACTCTGTTTGAGGCCATGTGTCTCTAAGAGGGAGCACATGGCCTCAAACAGAGTTCAGAAACTGTATTACCTAAAGAGGTGAGTGCTCATGAACTAGCCAACCCTCCTCGCATAGCATGCCATGTGCTGCGTATGTAATTAATAGGGAACATCAAAACAAACAAAACAACTCTTGTGCCACTTTATATGACTTGTGATTAAAAATCTCCTAGGAAAAGATTATTCAACTGTTGTCAAATATGTCCGTTTTGTTTTGTTTGCTTTGTTTTGGAGTCCTGTTGCTTCCTATTCAGAACTTCTCTAATGCTCATATCTGAGCTTTACAGCTGTCATTGATCCACTTATTCCTCTCAATGAATATAAACTATGGACTAGCCCTGTGTGCAGTTGGGTTCAGAATGTGTGTGTGTGTGTGTGTGTGTGTGCGTGTGTGTGTGTGTGTGTGTTTGAGAAAGAACAAAAACAGTGTTTTATTTTAAAAATTAAATTTCATTGATAGCTCTGATTTCATATATCTTTGATTTCCTCTTTGGGTACATTAAAACCTCTTCCCTTCCCTGTAACAAAAACAAAAACAAAACATAAACATAAGGGGAAAAAATTAAAAAACTGCTCATCAAAAATAGCCAATACATCAATTGAGTCTAACAATATATGTGATATTTCTGCATTCCTGATGCTTAGAGGTTCACTGGATTAGAGAGCCAGAGCTGGAGTCTGGAAGACTCAAACAAAATTTACATGATAACTTTGTTGTATATTTAAAAGGAATAGCAAGTTTTACATCACAGATTTGCAGTTTCAAATGCAATCATCTCTTTTGTTTATTATATTATGTTATAGAATTTGGGGGTTTTTAATGGCAATTTAGTGTCTTAGTCTCATTTGTCTCTACTTAGTCTGAAAACTAGGAACTTCTAAAGCTATCCAGGCATAGATTTTCAGTTGCTTCAAAATTAGCACCATGGTACAAAAATGAATTGAAACAGTGAATATTAAATTGGGACACAAATAAATATTAGCGAATCAGCCAACAAACTTTTGTTAAAATGCTTTACTTGGTTTCAGGCACTGTGATATGGTTGGGAATACAAATACAAATAAAAAAATAGTTCTTATCCCAAAGGAGTCTATATGTATAGGTGAAGGCAACTCAGAAAGAAAAAAAAAAGCTTGAAAAGGCAGTAGAGGAGGGAAATATACAAAGAGATATGTAGAAGTTCATAGGAGTACAGCCTGTTTAGAAATAAGTAAATGGTCAGCCTAGGTCTATTTCTTAAAAGAAGGTTGTGGGAAGATCTCTCTACCCTCCAATCAGAGGCAAAAGCCTTAGAGGAATGAAATATGACAACATTAAGGTATTGAAAGAACATCAGTCACATTACCAAAGAAGTAAGCAGAACCAGGTGAATAATTTAGAGTGTGGCAATGTTGTAAAAATGAACACCCTGAAAGCTGTAATTAAGAACTCTGACCAATGACAATGACCAGCTAGGATGTCAGAAGATCAATCATGAAAAATGATACCAATCTCCTGACAGAGATTTGATGGGTTACATATGCAGAAGGAGACACATATTTTTGGACACAATCAATATTGGAATTTGTTTAACTTAACTGTGTATATATAAATCGGTTACAAGTTTGTTGTTGTTGTTGCTGTTCCTACTAGTGGGTAGGTGAAAAGGAGAAAAGAAATTCTTATTATTTGAAAAAATAAAGCAAACAAAAAATAACAAGGATTTAGTCCTTCTCTGTAGCTAGAAGGTAGTTGTGGGGCCAAAAACGTCAGTAAAGGGATGAGTCTATAATGACGATTTCCTGTTGCCTTTGTCTTCCTGGTTCCAGGTTTGCAACCCATATCCTTCTACATGGCTCTTAGTTGTTCCATTTCCACTCAGGTCCTCAACTCATATTTCTTCTGCATGTTGTGACAATTACTATTCAATTATGTATCCATTTTTATGGATTTATTCAATGCTAGGGAAAACACAAGTAGAGTTAATGCATAAACCACCAAAATGTATTTACTTTTATCCAGTAAAACTCATAGAAAGTATGGAATTATTGAGTAGAATTTAGTCACGACAGGCTATGTCAAATGAACCTGCATGATTTCCCACTCCTCTTCTGACAGACATTCCTTAAGGAAGGCTACACAGGTAGATGACAACTTCATTAGGGGAAGGGGCTATAAAAGTTTATGTTACAACTCTCTCATGAGGGGACTATAGTACATGGCAAACTGATCAGGCAAGAGCAGACCCATGTTCACCTTGATTCCCTTTGGAAATTAGTATCCTACCTGGTTTGTAAATTCAACAGTGACACAAATACTAGTCCATTCCTTTTTGAATTGTAAACCTACCAGAACTGATTTATTAAGAACATTTGGCTTTAAAAGGTTTGACCATGGCCTGAGCTCAGGTCATTGGCACATACAATATATGTGCCTGTATATTAAAATAAACTTCTTTCTCCCTCAGTTACCTGTGCTTGATGGATTTATTAGGGTAAAGACCTAATGAAGATGTTTTCTTTCAACAAAAACATATCAATTTAAAGTGCAAAATATAAGACATTTAAGCAAATAGTGCAGATTGATTGAAATGCTGTAAGTTCTCCTTCAAATTAACATACCAACAGTAAAGAACAACTTATATACAGACAACATGTTGAACCACAGAACACATAGGTAGGGAATTTATATGGCCTGGGTATATGTGTGGTCCCAAAATCTCAAACCTCTGAAGCTACAGAACCACTGATGCCTCCTGGTGATATCATCAAATCATTCTCTATTGCTTTCTATGATGCATCATATTGTACATTTATTTTATTTTTAGCCATATTGCCTCTGATGGGTATCTCTTCTGGGTTCATAATGAAGGAAATGCTTTCTTCCTGGACTTCATGTATTTAGCCTATTCAGTTGTTGTTTAGTTGTGCTTTTCGGTTGTATATCACTCTTTGTGACCCAATTTTGGGGTTTTCTTGACAAAGATACTGGAATGGTTTATCATTTGCTTGTCCAAGTCATTTAATAGATGAAGAAACTGAGGCAAACGGGATTAAGTGACTTTTCCAGAGTCAGACAGCAAATAAGTGTCGAGGCCAGATTTGAACTCAGGAAGATGAGTCCTCCTCACTCCTGGCCCAACACTCCATCCCTAACTACTGTGACATGTAGCTGACCATTGGATGAGATCAAATTGAAATAAATTTTAAAAGAGCTTACACAATGCCTGTTATATAGTATGCACTATGTACGTAACTATTCCTTTCTCTTCCCCTCTGTCTTGGTGAGGTAAAGGAAAAAGAAAGTTTCTTTTTGTCTTGGAAGACTAAAGTTCTTTTAATGAATGACCTAAGGCTAGAAGATAGAAAACTTTATCAGGCAACAAAAACTATCAGAAGTCTGAAGAGATTCTCTTGATTTCTTTTGGCATAAACTCAATTATCTCTTGCCACATTGATAGGATTTGGCATTATATAATTCATTTTGATACCCTTTTAATTCCTAATTATTATTCTATATCCCCCAAGCTTAGTTTGAACCCCACTCTCACCTCCAACACCACCTCTCAGAATAGGCTTTATTAAATCTAGGAACACAAAGGAAAAAAGCTAGCTAAGGCCACCAACAATTTGTCTTCACTTGTGTTTTCTTTTTCTTTTTCTTTTTTCCTTTTGTGAGGCAATTGGGGTTAAGTGACCTGCCCAGAGTCACACAGTTAGTAAGTGTTAAGTGTCTGAGGCCGGATTTGAACTCAGGTACTCTTGATTCCAAAGCCAGTGCTCTATCCACTGAGCCACCTAGCTGCCCCCTTTCACTTGTGTTTTGACATTCCTATCATTAATATCATAAAATATCTATTTATTCTTCCATTTTGCTTAGGAATTCTAGTCTCTCTAAATATCTCCCAAATGGTAGATTCCTCCTTCTATTTCATTAAGCCTTTATTGAGTGGCTCTGTATTGTTATCTTTAAGATGTTACATCTCTCACCTTTAAAAAAAAAATGCTACGGGGCAGCTAGGTGGCGCAGTGGATAGAGCACTGGCCCTGGAGTCAGGAGGATGTGAGTTCAAATCCAGTCTCTGACACTTGACACTTACTAGCTGTGTGACCTTGGGCAAGTCACTTAACCCTCATTGCCCAGCCAAAAAAAAAATGCTATTGCAAAAGTATTTGAAAGATGATTTATCCTCTTGAAGAACATACATGATCTCTGCATTTTGATAAGCATGCATATTTGAAAAAAACAAACAAATAACTACAATTAAATTGATCATTCTGGTTACATTCCTAGCCAGAAAACTGATGTTTAATAATTACTGCTGCAACATTAGGATTATTCTTTTGCAAGAGAAGAGAGGCATTAAAACATTTTTCATCTTAATTTTAATTAAAAGTCTTTTGAAAATGATATTTTCATGATATTAAAGGAGGTTTTTCCATATGTCGTGCTTGTCTCTGACCTATATGCTAGCTCCAGATGATGAGTTCAGAATTAGGCCATAAATTTAATTTCAGATCTAATGTCAAAGTTCTCAAATATCCTTCTAATATTTGAAGACTGCACTTGCATATTTAAGATTGGAGTGCTTTTAAAAAAATAATCAATACCAGTTTTTGCTGAGAAAGGGCTTCCTCAGCATGGAGCATACTTCATAGTCTCTTTTATGGATACCCACCTTAAGAACCACTTCAGTATTTTGCATATTGTGATACTCGTGTTTTGATTAGAAAATGGTTATGGAGACAGTGGATAAAAACCTTGTAGTTTGCTTTGGGGATTAGCTCTCATTTCAGTAGCATCAATGTGTTTGAGCAAAATAATTAAAGCAGCCTTGATTCAAGTTTTAGCTTATAATAAGGCAAGATATTTAATTCAATTCAACAAATATGCAGAGGAAATCACATCCTTTATATAATGTACTGATTTACATCAGGACTTCTCTGCATCATTAGTACCCATGGATTCTGGGGCCAGGGGAAGAATGTCATGATATCAGATAGTCCATAAGAGATGGTTCTGAGGAAGATTAAAGTACTAGGTTTATAAGAAGGATATAGCAGAGAAATGACAAGAGATAAACTACAAAAAGAACAAAGTAAAAAGATGTAGGGATTTTGGTGGGCTCCAAACACAATGTGAGTCAAAAGTGTGATGACATAGTCAAGAAGCTAATGCAATCCTTGACTGTTTTAAGGGGAGTGAAATAATCAGGAAAAAGGAAATAATAATCTGATGGTGCCCTGCTCTGATTAGACCAAATCTGTAGCATTGTCCTTGGTTGTGGGTGTCACATTTTAGAAATGTTATTGATAATCCAGAGAACATTCAGAAAAATTAACAAAGGTGGCACAGTATTTGCGATTCATGCTACATGCAGATTGAATGAAGGAATTGAGGGTGTTTAACTTGGAAGTCTTGGTGTGGGAAGATTATAGCTGTCTTCAAGTATTTGAAAGGCTGTCACATAGAAGAAGAAATATAATTTTTCTGCTCAACTATGAAAGCTAGAACTTGGAGCAATGAATGGCTATGGCAAGAGTGAAAATTTGGGTTATATGAAAGCAAAAATTCCTAATAACTTATTTAAAAATAGAAATAGCTAACTGGAGGAAATGGCTTCCATCTCACTGGAGGTCTTCAAGGAAAGACTAGATGACAACTTGATAGGTGTGTTCTCTAGGAGTTTTTATTCAGATATAGGTTAAAATACATAGCTACTACAATCCATTTTTTAAAATGTTGTGGTTCCTTGAGGGCATACAAACATAACTTTATTAAAAGCTTCCAAATCTGTGATTCACTGTATGCAAAATACCATTATTTTCTTGTATGTGGGTGTTTGATAATATTATTAGACTCATATTGGGGAAATACATATATACCTCTATCTATCTATCTATCTGTCTGTCTGTCTGTCTGTCTATCTATCTATCAATCACCTTTCTACCTACCCACACACCCACCCATCTACCTACCCACCTACCTCCCTACCCATCTATCATTTATCTATCATCTATCTACATGCATATATATCATGTATATGTAAATACAGATCTATATATATATATAGAGAGAGAGAGATAGATAAAAGATAGGTTGATAGATTTGTATGTCATTTTATAAAACTCTTAGGATATGTATAAGATAGATTCATAAATTATTGAATAAATGCAAAAATCCATTAGAATGTATGCAAAGAAAGTTGGAAATTAGTTTTATATAAATCTGTTATAATATTATGTGGGCACTTTCTTTGCTTCTTCCTGTTTAATGATTTTGTCACGGATTTGGATACAAATATATATATATATATATATATATATATATATATATATATATATATATATATATATATATATATATATATATGGCATCTTGTTTTGAGGTTCCAAAACTTAAATGTAAAAATATAAGATATGAAGATGAGGATGGCAATATGGTTAGATGCCAGGTCATACATACATAATGCATACATACATACACTCCTTTTTCCAAAAGTAAATTAATAACAAAAATATTTTAAATAAATCTGCATCCTTTTTAATCTATTACTGTTGCTAGGAAATGATTTACCTTTAGGATCAGATACAACAGCTTTAGTAAAGGGGTTGTTTAGATTACTTGAAAATAGGTAACATATTTTGGCTGGAAGATACCTTAGTCAAATTCCTACATTTTACAGGTGTGGAAACTAGCCCTTAGAGGGGTTAAGGGACATGGTTAATAAATGATCATGACAGGATTTGAACTCATAACCTTTAGTTTCAGATCCAACATTCCTTTCCCTGTACCAGGCTGCCTTCCTAATCTCATGCAAACTGATCCTGAAATTCAACCAAAATGAACATTTTAAAGCAACAATTTAAACAAAAAGTTTGGAGGTTTCAAAGAGTGCATTCAATTTAAACTCATAAGAAAAGTAAAGGGAGAAGATTCTTTTTGGGGGGAAGAGAGGATGGGTATACTACTGATGATGTTAGTTACTGGAGATGTTAGCATAAGGAGAGTTCCTTTTTAGTGGCCCACTTGAATAAATTACAAACACTTCACTCTAACATTTCAAGCCCACTTTAGTCTCTCTCTTCCCTTTCCTCTTCCCTTTGCCTTACATAGTGTTCATCTTCATATATTCCGTATACTCAACTTCATATACTTTACATACTCAGTCTGAATACACTGTGTCCTACCCAAACTATGCTATTATTAGTACTTCCTCAAATCCTTCATGTCATCTCCCACCTCTGGGCCTTTGTTAAGATTATGCTCTATTCCTAGAAAACACTCCTTCACAAATTCTACCTTTTATCTTAAATAACTTCCTTCAAGTCTGAGCTCAGAAACCCCATCTTACAAGAAACCTTTCCTCTTCATCTTGGATGTTAGTACTTTTTTCCTTCAAAAATTACTCTGTGATGACTTATTTTATGTGTGTGTTATATCCCTTTGGGAGAAAATAAGCAGTATTACTGTGGGGTTTGTTTGTTTGTTTGTTTATTGTTATACACCAAAGTTCTTGAATTGTGCTTGAAACACACAGAATACTTTATAAATACTTGTTTAATTTAATTTAACTCAATTGATCTTGAAATAATATGACATTAAATACAGTTTTTCTTTTGTTTTTTCCACCATGAATTTCATGAAGGTAATAAACTTGCTTTATCTAAACCTTATATCCCTCCCCCATTTTACCACAAAGTACTCTAAATATAGCAGGTCCTTTTCAAATCTGTGTCCATTTATTAGAAGAAGATTTATACATAAGCACACTAGATCATGACAAAAGTCTAGCTGTTTTATAACATAAAACTTGAGGTGTTGAAGTAGATTCATTATCTTTGATTAAATCAATAATCTTATTTACAGTAACCAAATGAAATTCAGAGGTAGCATCTAGGCCTAATGTGTATGGGGAAAACATATCTATTATATAACTGACATGAAAGATGGATTTTAGATTTTCAAAAACTGCAAACTCAAGTATAGATAATTTAAAAATCAAGGTCAGCAGCAAAAAAATCCATTTAAATATCCATAATATACTAATATTTCTTATTTTTCTTTTCAATAACAGTCTACATGTAAATAATAATCCCAAACTTTTATCTAAAAGATATATTTTTTTATTTAATTAATAAAGTAAGTATAGACTTTTCATCAGTGATTAAGTATCACATACTTAGTCTAAGTTTTCCTCATTGGAGTCAAAGAAATAAGGAGAAAAGGATGCAGATATAAAAATAGTATCATTAGAACCAATTTATCTAAGTTTTGTACCTAAGTCTCTCATGACATGAAGTTGGGAATTCTTTACATGGTTTTTATCACTTGATTAGCTTTTTGAGCTTCCACTCATAAGACCTGGGTTAGCATATGTATCTCTAACATGCTACACCCAGTCTCCCACCATAGAATAAGTAGCCCCAGAAATGTATTTAAATACCCAGAATCAATTAACTGTTACATAGAGGTAATAAGGGCTTCTCTGACAGAGTTCACTCCTATATTCCTTCCCGATCACAGTTTTAGTTCTCTATTTCGAGTGGTAAGCATAGAGAAATAGATGACTCCTTCTCCCTTTTCTAATTGTTATTGACTTGTTCTGTAGCTTGTTTTCCAAGTCACCACTTTCTCAGATTGGCCAGAAATCACAATACTGTTCTCCAATATTGCTATGCATAACAAAGGCAAAATACCTCACCCCAGGTCCTTATCTCCTCTTTTGGTAGCTACTACTCATTTTCCTTCCAGCCTTTTTTCCTTCTCTTCCTCAAACTTCTTTCTCTCCTGTCCTTTCCTAGCCCCACATAAAATGGTGATCTCTAGAAGTAACAGGGTCATAACTTAAGAATTGTAAAGTCAAAGTGGCAGTCATCAAAACTATTTGGTAGTGGCTTAGAAATAGAGTGATAGACCAATGGAATAGGTTGAGCAGAGGAGAAACAGTAGCAAATGACTAAAGTAATCTACTGTTCGATAAACCCAAAGACTCCAGCTGCTGGGATGAGAACTCACTATTTGACAAAAAAAACTGTTGGGAAAACTGAAAGATAGTGTGACAGAAAGTAGGCGTACACTGACATCTTACACTGTATATCAAAATAAGGTCAACATGGGTACATGATTTAGACATAAAGGGTGATACCATTAGCAAATTAGGAGAAGAAGGAATAGTTTACCTCCTGGATCTATGAAGAAGAATTTATGACCAAACAGGAGATAGAGAATATTATGAAATTACATTATTTTTTTTTAATTTACAAACAGAAGCAATGTATCCAAGATTAGAAGTAAAGCAGAAAGCTGGAAACCAATTTTTACAGCCAGCATTTCTGATAAAGTCCTCATTTCTAAAATATATAGAGAAGTGAATCAACTTTATTAGAATAAAATTCATTCCTTAATTGAGAAATGATCAAAGCTTATGAACAGGCAGTTTTCAGATGAAGAAATCAAAGATATCTATTGTCATATTTAAAAAAGTGTTCCAAATCACTGTTAATTAGAGAAATTCAAATTTAAAAAAAAAAAAACTTCTAAGGTACACACCTATCAGATTGGCTAATAGGACAAAAAGAAAGGAAAATAATAAACATTGGAGAAGATGTGGAGAAATTAGAATATTAATGCTTCGTTGGTGGAGTTGTAAACTGATCCAACCATTCTGTAGAGCAATTTGGAACTATGCCCAAGGGGTTATGAGGCTTTGCATACCCTTTGACCCAGTAATGCCTCTACTAGGTCTGTGTCCCAAATAAATCATAAAAAATGAGAAAAAGATCCACATGTACAAAAATATTTATAGCAGCTCTCTTTGTGGTTGCAAAGAATTGAAAATTGAGGGGATGCTTATCAATTTGGGAATGGCTGAACACGTGGTATAGAAATGTAGTGGAATACTATTGTGCTATAAGAAGTGATGAGTAGGAAGAATTCAGAAAAATCTGGAAAGACATACATGAATTGATGTTGAGTGAAATGATCAGAACCAGGAGAACATTATACACAGTAACACCAAGGTTCTATGATGATCAACTATGATAGACTTAGCTCTTCTCAGCAATACAATGACTCAAGAAAATTTCAAAAGACTCATGGTGGAAAATGTTCTCCACATCCAGAAAAAGAACTGGGGAACCTGAGTACACATTGAAAAATGCAATTTTTACTAGGCAAGATTAATGAGAAGTTATCTATTAATAATACTATGCTCACTCCTCCCCTCAAGGGTGACTGACTTCCCACATTATACCTAGACCAGGAAGTCCCACAATTCCCCCAAAGAATATAGATTGTAGAAGCCTCTCTTAAGTAAGGAACAAAAGTTCCTGACATGGATTAGGAAACATGAAACTAGTAGGAACTATTCACCTAGATTCCTCTGATATTTGGAATCACTTCATTTCTGATGTATGCATTGATTACCAGTGACAGTGCTGGTCTCTGACCCAATAGACATCAGGTGATTTTCAGAAACATCAAAGCCATCCCAAACTTTCTAAGCCTTTTCCATTCAATGTTTTAGCAAGGTTATATTTACACAATACTATTCAATCAGATTGCACTTTGGCAAGTTCATTTTGTTTCAACTGACATGCAGGACTTGGTTAACTCTATCGGTTCTGCTGCTGTCTACCGAATTGTCTGCTAAGCTGATAGAACCCCACCAAATTGAACCTTTTTTTAAAAAAAAAAATTTATCAGGGTAGGTTTGTCTTAGCCTTCAACACTTTAAAGTTTTGTCATAGTGTTGTCTTCAGACTACGTGGGAGAATTATTAGCGAACATTGTAACCTCTAAGACCCATAAGAAGATTAGCTACAGACAATGCACAAGGAAGGATTATGGACAGAAACCAAGAGCTACACATTGCTCTACTCTTCTAGCCAGGGAGAACAATTCCACTGATCAATCTGACTGAAAGGTAAGCTGTCAGAATAGCTCTGTCAGGATTCTGCTACCAGGAATCTAGCCAAAGATTTAAATAATTTTAATTGTGAGGCTTTGGGTTATAGAGCATAATACAGGAGCAAAGTAAGCATTGTTTGATTCATTCTCACAATAAAATCCTCTCTAGCAATCTTTAATTGAATATCTTATCAAAATAACTATAGCATCTCTGTTTTCAAGGTTATCCCATACATAACCATTAAAATCTGATTGATATTGCTTGATTTGGACAGAGCAGTCATATCCTGACCACTGCTAAGAGTGGAGCAAAATGTTGAGAATTGGAATTCTGACCCTTATGTTGGGTATTAATCTGTATATTCAAAGGAAGAGGATCAGGTAGATGGTAAAGAGAAAAGAACTTATATAGAATACTGAGTCCTAGCAAAACCAGTCTTTTAATAGAGGAGGTCAGTCTATAGGAATCCAGGGAGTGAAAAAAGGAGAAAAATTCTGACAAAAGAACAACATAGGGCTGCAATCAGCCAAAAGAATTTGTTGTTTTTCAGTTTCTCAGTCATGTCCCACTCTATGTGATACCAGACAAAGTAACTGAAATGCTTAGTCTTCTCCAGAGTGCCCCCATTTTACAGATGAGGAACTGAAGCAAATAGAGGTTAAGTGACTTGCCCAGAATTATACAGCTATATAGTATCTAAGGATGAGTATGGACTCAGATCTTCCTTATTCCAGTCCTGGTGTTCTCTCTACTACACCACTTAGTTGCTCCAACATGTTAAATCTAGTAGGCCCTTAATAAAGGTTTATCAAATTGACATTTGTTTAATGGAGATAACTTGGGAGAATATTGGATTTGAATGGAAGATCTAGGTTTAAATCCTTGTTTTGCCACAGGTTAGAAATAGAATGATATTGATATCATTATTTCTACTTTACATTTGAATAAATTTAGAAAGTCAGAGGATAAAATGGTTTCCCAGGATCACAGTGCTATTAAATTCTTGAGGCCAAATTTGAAATCAGATCTTCTTCACTACAGCCCTTGTACTTTATCAAATGTGCCACCTAGGAGCTTCTAAGATCCAATATTGAATATAAGCTCTTTTAGCTTTGCCTTCCCCCCAAAAAATGCAAAATAAATAAACAATAACATATCCTTATTTTTTTCTTGTCTTGAAGCTCATGATACCATGATTATGTAGCTATTTCTTGATTTGTGACTCTAAATGGGATGTACCACCAGGAATGGAGAATATGATGCCATTCATACTATATCATACTAAGTTTTTTGCTTCTCTCTTAGTAGCTGGTATAATAACTTGATCACAGTGGGCGTTAAAGCAGTGTTTTGAAGAAATATATTAAAGTTGCTTTAATGGTATCTGAGATGGGCATGGAATTTTGTCCTGGAGATGTCTCATGGTCATCTTTGCTAGGGTCATCTTAGATTACTTAGATGATATTTAGTTTCATATACCTAATTCCACAAGTATTTATTACATACCCCATGTACAAGATTGTGTTAGTTAATAGGAAGTACAAAGACAGACAACTAATATAGTTCATACCCATAAGTAGCTCATAGTCTACTGGGGGAGATACTGTGTTGTTTAAAATCTAAATTGTCAATTCTAATCTGCCCCCCCCACAGTCTTGGGGGGAAGCTGGCTAAAATCACTGATAAATTCAGCAAGACTTTAGGCTTTTAAAGATTTATTAAAATATATATTATGTTAGTGAAGAGAGATTGAGAACAGATTCCTTGTAGCATGGAAATCCTAGCTCAGATCTAATTAAGTATAGCCAGAGAGAAAGAAAGCAATTTCCTTTCCTAGTAGCCCATGTGAAATCTCTCACCACCAAGCCTGTGTCTGAATGACTAAGAGGCACCCCCGCCCCACCGTCGCTGTTCTCCATCTGCTGCCATGCTCATTTCTCCTCACCAAAAAAAGAGTTCTTCTATGAATGAGTATCTACTTCCTAGTTCCTGTCTCCCTCCCCCAAAGGGGAGGTCCTTCAAGCTGGTTGGTTAAAAGTGGTCTCTTGCTGATGTCAATAGTACACCAATGAGTTACTCAGGGCTGGCCAGGTGTGGCTTCCATCCAATCATCCTTAAGTAGGTACTTAGTTTCTCATTCTCACCCAATTCAAACAATACTAAATCAATCAGGTGGGGCCCATATATATATATATATATATATATATATATAACCTATCTCAGCCTCTTTTAATTCTATCTCTCAGTGTCTATTCAATGCCTTCATATGGAATCTCCACTTATTTGCAAATATAGAAATGTAAACACGTACATAAAGAAAACAAAAGAAAATTGAATCTTTTGACTTTCTATGCAGACATCTTTGCCTACCCCCCATTATCCCATAGTGTTAAAAATTCTATTGCATTTCACAAACATCTATTAAGATCTTACTCTATTCAAAAGTCTGTGTTCCATTCTGGGCATATCCTGATGAAAGGCAGTCTTTGATTTAATGCATCTTGTTGTCTATAGTGTTTAGGGGAGAAAGAGGAGGGTGAAGGTAGTTATACATGTATGCTCATAACTATAAGATGTTAGAAAATGGATTTGAGAGATAAAAGAGTGGCATGAGTTAAATTAGAAGGGAGGTATTGGTTTAATTTTGGATATCAATGAAGTTATGGAATACCTGAGCCAAACCTTAGAAGAACAAAAAATATCAATGAATGCACATGGGAAGGAAGAGGGGAAGTAGTTACTCTTAGCCATAGAAGATAGTATACACAGAGACACAAAGGTAGGAGATTAGAAATTAGTCCACTTCAGTTGGAACAAAAAATATGCAAAGCGTAATGTTTTCCAATAAATCTAAGACTAAGACTGAGAATTTCGAGGAAGGTAGGCATCTGTGTATGGAAGACATGTTATTAACCATCTTTAATTATTCCCTCAGGGCTAATTAAAAAGCTTTAGTGTGTTCCTCTGAGCCTGGTGATCAAACATTATTAGGCATGGTGGTGAGATCTGAGTATGCAGGAATTTGTTAAAGTATGGAGCTATTCCTGAGTGAATGAAGTAGAACAAGAGTGCAAGTGAATTTGAGTGAGATAAAATAATTTGAGACAGTTTGAGCATTCACAGAATGGGGATAAGAATAATTGAGAATGAACATCAGAAATGAAGTGTATCTAATATGAACCTAGAAAGGAAGGACATTTGAGTGAAGTCCACAAATGCTGATTCCACACTGTGTGCATCAGGAATGTATATTATGGCAAAGAAGAGAAAGGCTAGTAGCTCTTGTCTGTGTAGCTAACCTCTGACAGTCTTCACACAATGAAATCATCATGATATTTTAAGGATGAAACCCTGAGAAGTGGGCATATATGAATGGCACAGTTCTAAGCCCCAGTAGTCTTTGAATAAGAAAAGTGGGTGATTTGTAGAGAAGTCAATGCAATCAGGATCTGGAAATGAAAAGCATCTTAAAAGAAACATGTCAGTTAGAAAGGGGAAGGAGCATTAGCAGATGTATGAATTTATAATTTACTAAGCTAAGTACCAGTGTGGGAAGCCCCGCCCCCACATACACTGAATGGACACTTTTTGGTGAATCAGTGTGAAGACAGGGATGAGAATCACAAAGCTATTTAAATTGAAAGGCTAAAAGCCAAGACTAAAGTGCAGGGAAATTTGGTATATGACTTTTTGTTCACAGATGATTGTGCACTCAATGAAGCCTCTGAGTCTTAAAGGCAACAGGATATGAATGAATTCATTCTCTACTACTTGTGCTAATTTTGGCCTGACAATCAGCACTAAGAAAACAGAGATTCTCCACCAGCCAACACCATTCCATCTATACATGGAACTACTGGTTACAAGAAGGTACTAGAATGCCTACCAAAATGAAGGTCTACAGAACCATTATGGTGACTTCATTGTTGTATGATTGTGAAACCTGAAAAGTTTACCAGCTACATGCCAAAAAATTAAGCCTCTTCCATTTGAATTGTCTTAGGAAGATTCTGAAAATTATCTTGCAAGTTAAGGTACTACACACTGAGGTGCATTCTCAAGGTAATGGCTAAGCATTCAAACTCTACTGCAGAGAGTGAAAACCCAATGTGCTGGCCACATAACACAAATGCCAAACGTACATTAATCTTAAAAACTACACTATGGATAGTTTTCACTAGTCAAGCACTCTCATAGAAAAAGTGACACGAGGACACTCTCAAGGTCTCCCTGAGACTTTTAATATCAATTGGAAGACATGGGAGATAATAACAAAGGTCTGCCCACCATACCTTGCTGCATCCAAGAGGATGCTGTGCTCTATGAGCAAAGCAGAATTACTGAAGCACAAAGGAAATGTGAAATGTGCAAATCTAGTGATATCTCCATTCTAAATGTTCTAATAGACTATCTGTGCCCAAACTGATTTAGAACCTTTTGAGCTCATATTGGATTAATTGGTCCCATTTGAACATGCTGTACCTTGATCACAATATTGTGATTTCATTGATCCTCTTCAAGTAGGAAGGACAAACAACAATGAGAGATCACATTGATTAAAACAATGATTCATTAGAGTAGGGATTTCTCACCTTTGTATCTTTGTTTTATAGTTCCCTTTGGCTATCTAGTGAAAACTATGGATCCCTTCTCAGAATAATGTTTGTAAGTATATAAAATAAAACATATGGAAGTACAAAGGAAAATAATTATGTAAAAATATAGTGGTCAACATTTTTTAAAGTCACAGATTCCAGGCAAAAGAGCATCTGTATTAGACTATTAAAGGTATTGGGAAGCTACTGAGAGTTTTTCATAATTAGCCTTATACACCAGGGAAATTATTTTGGGACTCTTATGAAGGGAAAATTTACAGACTATTTGATACCTAGACATTAAATAAACTTCTATTGATCAGAGAAATGCAAATTAAAACAATGCTGATATATCACCTCACACATATCAGAGTGGCAAATAAAACAGAAATGGAAAATATTGAATGTTGATGTGGATGTGGGAAAACTGGGATGCTAATCCACTGTTGGTGGAGTTGTGAAGATCCAGCTATTCTGGAGAGCAATTTGCAACTATGCCCAAAAGGCTATAGAACTGTGTATACCCTTTGATCCAGCAATACCACTGCTAGATTTATATCCCAAACACATCCCCAAAAAGAGAAAAAGACCTATTTGTAAATATATATATATATATATTAGCTCTTTTTGTGGTGGCTAAGAATTGGACATCAAAGGAATGCCCATCAATTGAGAAATGGCTAAACAAACTTTGGTATATGATGGTGATGGAATATCATTATGCTATAAGAAATAACAAGCAGGATGACTTCAGAAAGGCCTGGAAAGAAATTCATAGCTCCCCTCCTTTCCGACTCTAGTCGTACATTACAGAAGAACTTCCAAGCTGAACAAGACCAGGAAGGTCCTCTAATAAGCATGCCACCATGAAATGAGTGCTGAGTCTAGAGTCTGAGTATATAGTTCAATTCTCCCTCTGCTACTATGAGTTCTTCATCTGCAAAATAAGGGAGTAGATGAACAAAGCAACCTCTAAGTAGTAGTGTGCTGGTAAAGAATTTAACAATTGACTCTCTGAACACATCTTTAAGTTTGATCTATATTATTCACCTTAAGTCTATCACTTTCTTTTATTTAGATAATAAACAAAATAACCAAGACATGATTTGTAGCACTTGCAGATTTCTGAGGTGTAAATGTTCACAATGAAAAAAAAAATAAATTAGTTCTTATAAGCCAGTATGAACTGACTCAAGCATATCATTGATTAGAAGTTCACTTACAGCTCTTATCTATAACCCTATTCTAATGCCCTCTCATGATAGATGGGAAATTAAAGCCCTAAGAAGTAAAGGGATCTGACTAAGATTACAGAATTAATATCAAAGATATGACTATAAATCAGGCATGATGCCTGGTACATAGTAGGTTGTTAGGGCAGTGGATAGAGTGCGATTAACCCTAATTTCTTCAGTTTCCTTATTTGTAAAATGAGCTGGATACTCCAGTATCTTTGCCAAGAAAAACAAAATGGGGTCATGAAAAGTTGGACACAACTGAAAATGACTGAATAACAACAAAGTAAATGTTTATCGACTACCTGATTGACAATCCAAAAGCCCTTTCCACTGCATTGCTCAGCTTCTCCATCTCACACCTAGATTACAATACTCATCTCTTAGCTAAGTACCTCCTGACTTTCATGTCTATGCACAGCTACTTCAGAAGCATCTTCATCACAAGCTACTTTTACTGCATTGCTTCTCTACTCCAGAATTGACAGTGACTCTTTTGATTCATGTTAGTTAGTTATTCCTATTTCAGTATTTGTAACTTATTTGGCCCATTGTATAGAACTGCTACCCAATCCAAATCAATCTTTCTTTTTTTTTTTTTGCAGCACCTGCTGCAACTGCCTGTCTCCTGCAACTTTATTATTTGTACCTTTATACCTTCAGACAGGCTATCATTCTACCTGGAGACTATATCACTCATATTACTCAATCTATATCTATCACCAAATTCAAAACTTACCTTGTTCAAAAAGACTTGATTACCTGTACCCTATTGATTGCTCTTTTGCTCCATTTCCTTTATTCTTTTGTTAAACTTATTTTTACCATAGCTTGAATTTATTAATATTTCATTTGGTAAGATTCCCCTGGATTAGCTAGGTGGCCCAGGGGATAGAATGTCAAGCCAGACATCAGGAAGACTAATCTTCCTGATTTATCTGGCTCCAGAAACTCACTAGCTATGTGACCCTGGACAAGTCACTTATTCTTGTTTGCCTCAGTTTGCTCATGTGCAAAATGGCAAACCACTCCATTATCTTTGCAAGAAAACCCCAAATGGGGTCATGAAGAGTCTTATAGGACTGAAACAATTGAACAACGACACAGATTTCCTTAGTCATTTCATGTATGATACCCCTCCCCAACTATATAAGAAAGGTAAAATGATAAAAGGAACTATAAAAGGAACTATATTTTAGGTCCAAGATTCCAGTGAATTCTCTGCTACTGCTGTTAAAGTCACTTTGCATATACGGTACAATATTATGCTGGTAAATATTTAACCACCAGCACTGCAGCAGAAAACCTATAGGGCAGGACACATTTTAATGTTTAATCTACATTATTGACATTTTCTCCATCACTTTTTTAAGTCAAGATAAACAACAAAGCAATAAATCAAGCCAAATTTGTGTCATTTGCAGATCTCTGAGATATAAATCATCATAGAGAAAATTTAATAAAAAGCCCTTGTAATCCTCTTCAAGATGATCCCAGCACACTCCTGGATGGTCTTTTATTCTCTGCAAAATATGGAAGTCAGTCAAGATAATCTTTAATGTCTCTCCAGTCAAACAATCAGGCCATGATTCCTGGATGGCACATCATCTTGACAACAGAGATCCTTGCAAGTTTTGGAGTTGTGGGTTATCATTTTTTAATTGTCAAATTACTCAGGAAAATATGATCTCAGTCATTTTGTGAAAGAGAAATTCCAGGTCAATATAATTTGACTTAGTCTGTGAAAATGTGATCAATTTATTGATTTGGAACACTGACTGAACAAATGATCATATCACTGCACATTTGGATTTTTTTTTTTAGGTTTCTCAAATAATAGTCTGTAGTCTATAAACAGCTGATTCATTCAGGTATAATGCTATAGCCTAAGTAAAGAGTCATTAATAGGACAGAGAAGGGGAAAAAAAGAACAAAGGATACCTGGAAAGGCCAGTTTGGTATTTCTAAAATAAAATAGTGATTTTCTTTTTTATAAAAAGTATTTATTATTTTCCACTTACATGTAAAGATAGTTTTCAACATTCATTTTGTAAGATTTTGAGTTCCAATTTTTTCTGCCTCCTTTTTTCCCTTTCCCCGTCTTGAAACCAGGAAGCAATATGATATAGGATATCCATTATAATCATATCAAACATATTTCTACATCAGTCATGTTGTGAGAAAAAATGAGAACGAAAGGGAAAAAACACAAGAAAGAAGAAATAACAATAATAACAACAAAAGTTAAAATAGTATTCTTCAGTCAGCATTCAGACTCCGTAGTTCCTTTTCTGGATGTGGACAGCATTTTCTATCATAAGTGTTTTTGGTGTTGTTTTAGATCATTGTATTGCTAAGAAGAGCTAAGTTTATCAAAACTGATCATCACAAAATGTTATTGATACTTTGTACAATGTTCTCTTGGTTCTGCCCATTTCACTCAGCATCAATGCATTTAAGTCTTTCCAGGTTTTTCTGAAATGCTCCTATTCATCATTTCTTACAGCACAATAGTAGTCCAATACATTCATATACCACAATTTGTTTAGCCATTCCCAATTGATGGACATCCTCTCAATTTCCAATTCTTTGCCACTTTAAAATGAGCAGCTATAAATATTTTTGTATATGTGGGTCCTTTTCCCTTTTTATGATCTCTTTGGGTTATTGACCTAGTAGTGGTATTTCTGGGTCGCAGGATATGCAAAGTTTTATACCCTTTTGGATATGACTCCAAATTGCTCTCCAGTATGGTTGAATCTGTTCACAACTCCACCAACAATTTATTAGTGTTCCTATTTTCCCACATATTCACCAACATTTATCATTTCCTTTTTTTATCATATTAGCCAATCTGATAAATGTGAGGTGGTACCTCAGAGATATTTTAATTTGCATTTCTCTAATCCATAGTGATTGTGAATAGTTTTTCATATGGCTGTAGAGAGCTTTAATTGCTTCATCTGAAAACTGCCTGCTCATATCCTTTCACCATCTTTCAAATGGAGAATGTCTTGTATTCTTGTATATGTAATTGAGTTTTCTATATATTTTAGAAATGGGGCTTTTATAAAAAATACTGGCTATAAAAATGTCTTCTAGATTTTTGCTTTTCTTCTAATCCTGGTTGCATTTATTTTGTTTGTCCAAAACCTTTTTAATTTAATGTAATTAAAATGATCCATTTTACAGAAAATAATGGTTTTCATAAGGAAACTCATGAAAGATACCCTGTTATAGAAAGGTAAGATATCATATACTATGACTGAAATGAAAGAAAACTTGAGAAAGGGGAAGAAATGTAGCAAAATTTGTAACTAGTTCTTATGGTTGGTGGTGGTTTTTAAAGTTTTATATTAAGCAAATTATAAAAGATACTAATACACAGGGCTCAATAGGAACAAAGTAGCAATAGATAGAAAAAGATAAGAGGTGAGAGAGGGACCTTTGAGATTTTAAGACCTTAAAGGTAGAACATTCCTGAATGATGGAATGTTACTTCTGTCATTTGTGTGGCCAAAGCAGAATAAATGAACTTTCTTGTCATTAAGGGGTTTAAAGGATAACATATCTTTGGATGTATAGTCAGTGAATTTAGATATTATCCTTCTTTAATTTATTTTTTATTTTACTTTCATCTTGGTGGGAAACTCCCATTGATGAACTCATTCTACTAACTTAAGTCTGAACCTACTGGTCTTAAGGAATTACTTGGAAGCATTAAACCAGTTAATGTGTGAAAGATCACAAAAATAGTATATATCAGAGAAAGGATTTGAATATGGTTCTTTCTGACTCTAAGGCTGGCTTTCTATCCACTACAGCATGTTGCCTATTAATTTGAATACAGTAACTTTTTTGGGGGGAGGGGGGGGAAATGAGGGGTTAAGTGACTTGCCCAAGGTCACACAGCTAGTAAGTATAAAGTATCTGAGGCTGGATTTGAACTCAGATCCTTCTGAATCCAGGGCCAGTGGTTTATCTACTGTGCTGCCTAGCTGCCACCTATAGTAAGATTTTAATACATGTCCCTTAAATTAAGTTCAATGTTGACATCATGGAATATGGAGATGCTAGTGCAGTCATCATCAGGTCCAACCTGTTAAGCTACATGGAACTGCTAAAAGAAGAAAGTCATCATTCTATTAAAAAGTTCATGGCACACTTATTATAAAAAATATATATATATATAAAATTCTCTCTTAATGTAACAAAAAGTATTGGCATTTATAAAATATTTTAAGTTTAGTAAACTTTATATTCATAATTTCATTTTATCCTCACAACCAGCCTGTGGATTAGGTGCTGATCACTCATCTCATTTAATGCCTCTTTCTTCTTCCTTTCTCTATCTCATATTTATTCTTAACTGCCACAAAAGCCCATCTCCTAGCATACAGCTGGTTGCACCTATTTAGGTACAAAGTCATCCTGTTCTTTTAGCCATTAGCATTCTTGATCCTATACAATTGAAGTTTAACCCTTCCCATAATCACTCACCCCTAATTATTCCTCTATTGTCTATTGCTTCTGTGACCTTGGGACTTCTGTTATATTACAAGCACTTCCAATACACTTCTCTCTCCTCCATTATTTTCACAAGTAGTTCTTCCTTTAGTGGAAGAAACTAAATCACCTTTATTAATGCCTAGCTCCTTCCTAAAGGTACAGCTTCCCTTGAAACACTTTCCAAAAAAAGACTCTCTCCTATTTAGTGACACTAACTGAACAATTTCTACTATTGATCCAAGAGCATTTTCCCCTGTCATCTTTGAACAACTTTTCCTCTTCCAGGACTCCCGGCATCTATTTACACCAGTCTCTGCTTTTCCTTGATTCTATTGCCTACCACAATTCAGAATACTCTCCTCTCCCCTTTTGAAAATGAATATGGCACATAGTATTATTCCCCCCCACCCTGTTCAAATGATGTCTCTGACTTTTCATACTTACCAAATAAAATTCAAAGTGTATTCCTTGTTATTGAATGTCCTTATTCTACCCCTCCTTCCAATTTAACTCTTCAAGCTCCTTTCATGTTCATTCACTTCATATATTCTATATTCAATTTTATGGTGAATTGGCCCTTATCAATTCAAAAGAGCTAATTGTTAAATTTTCAGGAATTTTGAAAACTAATTGTTAAATATGGTCAGTTACAATTACAATCAGCTTCTATATCAGTAATATTATGTTATTTTAAAAGATTTGGGGTCAACAAGCAGAGTGTATTTTCAATACATTATTGTCTGTTTTAAATGATTGTGGTTTTAATAATGAAAATTTGAAAGCAAACACTTCTATTTTGGCATGATGGTATACAATGCTGAGAAGAAAATCTAGAGTAGCTAAAGTGAGAAAATATCTGCCAAATCATCATTTGGCACTCCTTAAATAATTTATTACATTTATCAGTGGTGAATATATATCTGAAATAAATCAAGTTAATAATTTTAAATTATCAAATTTATTCTATTCATTATTCTAACAAAATCAAAGCACTTTAAAATTGCTAAAGAATTTTTCATTGAAACAAGTAAAATCAGTTCACAACTGGGACCAAGGTAGACAGCACATTGTTAACAAGTCACTACTGCTGTAGGTCACTCATATACTGTATTATATATGATTCTTCTTATTCTGGTTGAGTAGAGATTAACTAACATTAATTTCTTGTAAGACCTTGTTTTAATGATTGACATTTTCAAAGAATCTGAATTACTTTTGACTGCATTGCGGTAAGATCAACATTCAGAAAGTACAAATATTAATCAAATGTACCATAAGACTTTTGAAAAATTTAAAGTTTAATACTGGAAGGTATGAATCTCAAGTAGAAAATTGTCAGATAAATTTAATGATATTTCACATAATAAATTAATAAATATAATGCTTCTCCTAGGAACATGTTACTGGAAAATAAAATTCAACACATGAAATTATGTACTTTATCATTCAGAAATGATGACAGCATCATTTATTATTTTCATTTATTAGAATCATCGGTTTGGCTTTATGAAGAACTAATTTCACTGTGGATAACTGACAAAAAAGTTGAAGCATTTAAGTGAAATTTTAAATCTTGAAATTGATTAAAAATGATTTTGGGGATTTTATATATATATATATATATACATATATATATATATATGCAAATAAACTAAAAAGATAGCAATATTGTTACCATAAGAACTAATTCTGAAAGAGGTTTCATTTTAATGAACACAATTTGTATTAATGTGAGAGTTTAGCAGTAGATTATGTCAAGTTCCATGAATGTATATATATTATATATATATATATATATATATATACACACATAAATGTATCTATACATAGATTTATGTATACATATGCACACATGCATAATTGCATATGCATATACACACATATATCGATATACACATACATCGTTTTTATAAGTATATGTATGTACAAATGTTTCTATATATGTACATATACACATATAAACTATGCATGTATGCACACAAATATATAATGCATGCATATATATGTATACATATATACACATATTTCAGTTCTATGTTTTACCTTTTGCTTATCTTTCTGTCAGAATATCCAAAATTGATATTAGGATAACTGAAATATCTAAATACTGTTGTATTCTTTTCTATGTCTTCTAGTAGCTTAAATAATGTTTCCTTTATGAATTTAAATGTTAATGGATATGAGGCATATACATATATTGCTGATATTGATTTGTTTTCTATGATTGCTTTCATGATAATATTGTTTTCTTGTTTATCATTTTTATTTTTTAAAATCTTTGTTTTTTTACTTCAGCAGCACAATTGAAACTCCTGCTTTTTCAGATTTATTTGATGCAGCATAATATTTGCTTCCTATCCCCTCAGTTTTATTCTGTACATGTCTTTCTTTTTTAAATGTGTTTCTTGTAACAAATTATAGTATTCTGTTTTCTTAGCCAATCTGTTACTCTTTTTCATTTTATTAGGTTAATTCATTCAAATATCTTCCTTCATCTCTCTAATATTTTAAAATTATATAGTTTTTTCCTCTTCTATTGTAAACACAATATTATGTGTCCAGTTACTTTAGACAATTTTTGTTAAAGTGTGATCCTGTTCCTACTGGCTCTTTTACCCTCGCTCCTTTTCCCTTCATCTCATTTGTTACCCCTTTTCCTTTGGGGTTTGGCTTATTAGTTCCTTTCTACTCTCTTGCTTTTATCCTTTTATATAATTATCCCCCAGTTTTTCTTCTCTTTGTTAAATAGATTTCCTCTTTCCTCTGTTCTCCTTCAATTAGTCCAGCTTATCAGATTTTAAAATTTCATTTTTGTGCCCCTTTCCAAAAGGATTTCTCTTATCTTCATTATCTACCCTCCCCCCCCCATCTATTCTGGACCCTCATTCTCTGATTCATGATGCCTATAATTATGTTCTCTCTCTCTCTCTCTCTCTCTCTCTCTCTCTCTCTCTCTCCCATTCTCTCTCCCTCTCCCTCTCTTTCTCTCTCTAAAATATTCCTCATGCAATCAAAGCCTCCAAACTATCTGTTCTAGGTTCTCCCCTTGAGATGGTTTCTCCCACTGTCTTGTACAGCTTGTCCCATGGGTTCCCTTTGCCAACGTACCTTATTCCTAGAACAATGTCAATTATTTGAGGTTTCAGAAAGGACAATGACTCATGGTAGGGCCCCTTCCCCACCACCTCCTGGATTATGTAGACCACCCACCACTCATCTATAACTACCCTTAGTTACATTTTTTTCCACATTTGCACCAAAATCTCCTCCCTGGGTCTTGCTTCCCACTCTCCTAGGTACTATTTTCCCCCAGTGATTCCAACTCCCTCCTTTCCTATACCCCCTAGGCCACATTCAGTTTAAGTTACACATTTCCATTCAAAGACCATCTCTTTTCACAGATAGGAGAATTCCTCAGTAGGTCCTTCTCCCACCAGAAAGTGAGGCCTCCTTCCTTCTCCTTCCCCTTTTCAATCTTTCTTCCCCCCTCCTCATTCAATCCTCCATGGTATTTCCTCTTTCTGAGACCAAAGAATTCACCTTCCTCTAATTGTTGTCCTTGATTGACCCCAGCAGGTCCCATATTCATTTATTTCTTCTTGTTTTCTTTCCTCTCTTTTTATGTACTCTCCAACATTGTAATGTAGTCCCCATCAAAACAAAACAAGCCCCACCCAAAACAAAAACAAAAACAAAACATAAAGATCCAAGTGTAGTCAGGGTGAAAGATTTTTTTTTCCATAATATCACATCTGCCTCTTCACTGTTAATCAGATTTCTACCTTCACTCCTTCTCCTTGTGAACATTTGGAAAGAAGTCTGTCACTGATCTCTTTTGTTACTCTCCTGCTGTTTCTGTCCTTGTATGCAGCATTTATTTTACCTGTCCTGCATTTCTGTTGTCTGAAGTATTCAAGAATCAAATAATCTCTTCAGTTCTTGTTTTCTTTCTAAAAAAAAAATGTTTAACATACTACTTTATTATTGAATTTATTTTTCATGCATATTTAAACTCAGATGTGCAGGGTAAGTCACTTTGAGTCAAATTTTGACCTTTACTGATGTTCAAAATATATTATTTCATTCCCTCCTCCTTTTGCTAATGGGTACAGAACAGTCTTTCATAATGTTATGGGCCCATAGCACCCCAGAAGTTCTCTGGGGCACATCAAAGAACCTTCTCCTTGAGAAACTAAACCAAAGGACAGACACACCTAAAGAGATAAGTGGAACCAGACTGAGCTAGCTTCAGGACCTCCACCCTTCATTCTAGTCTCCCTTAACCCTGGGGCGATAAGATTAGGTGTGGCTGCTTCCTTTGTGTCCTGAGGAGATGGCTTCAGAGATCTGCAGCCACCCCTCACCCAATTCCTCCAGCCACCAGCAGTGGGGGATGGTCCTCCCTCACTAAAGGAACTTTCCACAGTCAGATGGTCACCCCCATCAGTCCTCTATTTTTATTGTACCTGCCAGTTTCCTGCTCAAGGAAATTGGTATCTCAGAGCCACTCTCTCTCTGTGCCATGCCTTTCTCCCCATGAGAAGTCCAAGGACTTCTTTCATGGTTTCCCTTTCCTTCCCCTTCCCTTCCCCTTCCTCTAAATAAACTACCATCATATTCTAACTGCTTTTGTGTGCAAGAGGGTATAATTCTTCAAAGAGGAATTCCTAAGGACCCCTAACCCCTACCCCAAACTCCAACCCCTTACCCCTTATCCCTTACCCAATTTCCCCAAGACAATAATTCAGAGCTCCATATTTCCTTTTCTTTGTATTTGAAAGTATTTCTCCTGATCACTCTAATAATTTGTTACTTCTGCCTTGAATTGTTAAATTCAACCATACTATGTCAGAGAATTTATACCTTTATTTTTTGTTTCTTTGTGTATTTGTTTCTTTTGCTTTGTTTGTTTTCTGAAGGTGATCTATGAATTATTTCAATTAATATTTCATTTCCTTTATTCAGAATTTCTGGGAATTCCTTCTTTATTATTTCCTTCTGATATGGGGAAAGCGATAGGAGAAAACACGTGGGTCCTTAGGATTCCTCTGTAAAGAATTACATTCTCGCACAAGACCTAATCAGGAATAAGAGAACAGGTTTATTGGGGTACAAGAGAAACCGGCCGGGAGGAAGGTTTTGCCAGAACAAAACGCTTCCCCAACTGACTTGTGGGGTGCCATTTTATAGGGTTTAGATGGGGGGTGGGTAAGAGTCTCTTATTGGGTGAGGGGCTGGTGGTCTTCCCACGTTGCGCTGTGGTAGGAAGAATCCCTCGTGAGAGATCTGGTGGTGGGTGTCAACTTTGTCCTGATGGGTCTAAGCAGTCTGCTGATGGGTGGTTCCAGGTGGTCTTCTCCTGGATTACCTCATCCAGATGCTTAGGAGGACTGGAATGTGGGGTGATGGTCCTGGAGCATGCTCGGTTCAATCTGTGCCGCTTATCTCTGTTAGGTGGGTGTGTGTGTCCTTGATTGTGTTCAAGGAGAGGCCTACTTGATTTCAAGGGAAAACCCCTGAGGTTTCAAGGAAAAGGTTCCTTGAACCCCCCAGAGAATTGTTGGGGTGACCGGGGCCCATAATCCTCCCATGACACTTCCATTATTGTGTTAAAGGTTTTGTTTTGTTTTTTGTTCCATTTTGTTTTTCTGGGAGACCTATCATGCTTAGGTTGCCTCTAGCCAATCTTGTTTTGAGATCAGTATGTTTTACAGGCATAGTGGGCATATTTTCTCTTAATCTTGGTCTTTTTTTCTCTTCTTCCAGCTTGTCCTTCACTTCTTTCTTTTTGCATTCCCAATTTATTATTCCTCTCTTTTACTTCTTTGGTGAAACTTGCCATTGCAATTTACCTTTTTTAAAATTTTGCCCATTATTTTTCTTGTGCAGGATATATTTTTTTCTCTTATAATACTCATTTGTCTTTTGAAAGTTGAAAAAATAGTATATTATGCTTCCTGAATCTCCACAAATTCAAGATGGTCCTCTTTCTCTTCAAGTGTTGGAAGCTTTTCCTTTGTTTTACAATGTTTATTCACATATGCCTGAAGTTGTTTACAAAATAGGGAGGTAATATTTCTATTATTTTTCCTTTTGATTTATCTTTTTATGTTCAAGAAATTTGAGTTTTCTTATTCCTCAAATCTATGGTAATTTCAGTCTTTTTCCCTCCTTTCCTTTTCCTTATAACTCATTTTCTTACTCCCTTCTCTTTGATTATGGTTTTCTTGAGGATTAGATCTCAAAAATCTCTACCTCCTCCAATACTGGGAAATTTATAGTTCAGAAACCTAGGCCTCTACCCCAAGTGACTTTTGGGTGTTTAAACCAGGCCTCAGCTAAATGTTGTGATCTTATTATTAGCCAAAGCCTCTCTCACTCCCTTCCTTCCTTCCCCCCCTCCCACCAGAGAATGTCCTCTCCTGGTGTCCCTGATTCCTTTGTTCTTTAGTACTTTTTTTGAGGGGGGGGCAGGGCAATGAGGGTTAAGTGATTTGCCCAGGGTCACACAGCTAGTAAGTGTCAAGTGTCTGAGGCTGTATTTGAACTCAGGTCCTCCTGAATCCAGGGCCGGTTCTTTATCCACTGTGCTACCTAGCTATGACTGTTCCTTAGTTCTTTTGCCCAGCACTGGCACTTAAGAACTTTTCAGTGCTGGAGCTATGGGGTAATGACCCCTGGCATGCTTTTTTCCTGATGGCTACAGCAATTTAGCCATCTGATCTAGCCAGGACAAATTTCCATATCCTAATAACAGTGTCTCAATGGCACTGGAAGCATAGAATGGGGCAGGGATCTGTAGGTATGTTTTGTACGCGCCTATGTTGTGTCCTTAAGTCTGCTAGTGCAGCTTTGCTACCTGTAATAAGGTGGGTAAAGGAGAAATATAGAATGAGCTGAAGGTCAGTGATCATCATTTCAGAGTTGATTTTAAACATTTTAAATTATGGATGTCTTAGACCCTGGTGATAATTGAAGTTGCATTATGTTTGGTATATAAATTCTGCTTTGTACCCATTTAAGTGGTCATGGGCATCAGAGAAAATGACAAGTCTTCCATCCTGCTCATGTTACCTAGACATCTAGAAGATGTTAATTAACAAAGTTGATTTCTTAGGAAATATCCCAACTTTAAGAAATATTATGGGATCATAGATTTAGTGCTGTTAGCAATATTAGAGGCCATCAATTTAAATACCCTCACTTAATAGACAAGAATATGAAGGCCGAGAGAGGCTAATAGACTTGCTTATAACTACATCGGTAATAAGTATCTGACATGGGATTTGAACCTAGGTCTTCCTGCCTCTAAGTCTATTTCTTTATTTACTGCATCATATGAACATTAAGCAATTAAAGCACATCAAGAGGAGGCTGATCAGTTTGGGAAAAGGACTAGTGTCCCTAACATATAAACATTTATTAAAAATAATTTAAATGTTGAATTTGGGGAAGAGATGATTTAAGGGATATATTATGTTTTTTCTCCAAGAAAAATTATAATATAGAAGGCTAGATTTATTTTAGTTTGTGTGACCCTAGGAAGCAGAGAATTACGATCAGATAGGTATAAGTTGCAGAGAAATAATTTTTACATTCATGAAGGGAAAACCTTACTTAAGTTTAGAGCAATACAATAATTGGATGTACTGCTTTTTAGGATAATATTCTTTATCTTTATCATCTTCATTGGTATCATTTATATGGTGCTTTAAATTTTATGAAGCACTTTATACACATTATTTCATCTGATTGTCAGAACAACTCTGTGAGGTAATGCTATTATTATTTTCCTCATTTTACAAATTAAGAAGAAAGAGTATAGAAGTTAAGGGACTTGCCCAGGGTCACACTGCTAGTAAATGTCTGAGACAGAATTAAAACTCAGGGTTTTCAGACTCCAATGCTCTATCCACTGCACCAGGTAGTCGCCAATCATCACTTGAGTTCTTAAAAATAAAGGCAATTTGGCTGTTATAGAAGGGATCCCTGTTTAGATATGGGTTGGATTAGATGGACCTTAAAATCCATTTAAACACTAAGATTCTGTGATTTTTGATGAACATTTATGGAATCAGAGAATGTTAGTACGATATCTTAGAGATCATCTAACACATATGTAAATGTATAAATGTGTAGTTTGTTCATTACAGAAACAAGGACACTAAGATCCAGAGAGTATTTGTGTTTGCTTAAAGTTAAAAAAATAAAAACAAAAACAAAAACCTAGTTACTGGTAAAGCCAGGACTGAAGCTCAGGTCTTCAGACTCTGGTCCTATATTTGTTCCATGTGAACTCTGATAGGGTTCTTGGTAGTTTGGGTGAGCCTACGATGGATTGCACTTCCAAGGCAATAAATCTGTTAAGGTCACAGGCCAGAGGGGGAAAAAAAAGGTGATCTTCAAGGTTCATTTGTCAACCTGGTTGGCCTGTATATTATCAGTATAGAGAGGTCCCCATTAGTATGAATAATGAACCATTGACTTGGACAAATAACAATGTATATTTCCATTGGGATGAAACCAATCACCATGTTTTACCTAATTATAACTTCAAATAACACATACTTGAATATGTGCAACAATTTCTGTGGATTCATTATTTTCCTTAACTGGGACTTATAGGTCTCAGATAATTTTTTGAGCCCTAGCTGCCACTAGTCAGTTGATACTTTTGGGTCTAGTAGTTCATGGCTGATAGTTCTGAAGCAATGATAAGTGATTAAGGAGGGGCAAAAAAGAAGAGAGAATAAGGAAAGAAGATGATGAAATAAATGAAAGAGGAGTGAGTAAACAAAAGTGAGAGAAAAGCAATAGGAAGGGAGAATGAAGCAAGATTTGCATGTTCTTGCCTAGGGAAGAGATCACTGAATTAAACAAAAAGATGCTTCAGAAATCAAAAGGACCTTTACATCCTTTGGCTTCGAGACTGTCAAAATAGTGATTTCATCTACTCATATATGAATGAAAAATACACACACACATGTATGTACAAGTGTATATAGATAGATATAGATATAGGTATACATACACACACACACACACACACACATATATATACAGAAATATATAAGTACACACACACATACATATATATATATACACAAATATATAAGTACACACATAAATACATGCATATATAATACATATTTTACAGGGTAAACATTTAAGAAATGTTGCCTTTAGGAGTTCTTTTCTCATGTCTCATTGAACCTGAATTCTTCTGTCAGATCAACATCTATTAAGCTCCTAATCCAAAATGACAGTTGCAAAGAACATTGGGAATGATTGACAGGCAAATATTTAGGAAGGGGACAGCCTTGATAAATACTCCATAGGGTGTTTTTGTTGTTGTCTCTAACAGCTGGTAAAAAGGGATAATTTTGAAAACATGTGAACCAGATTCCAGGCTATATAAATAAGATTGAAAGTGATCAACAGCGTGGTAGTTTGCAGTGATGTTAGTAACCCTTTGATGCATGTTTCCAGGACGGAAGGAGAAAAATGATAAAGGTTTAAGCATTTAAAATGGAAGTTTATTTTTATTAAAACATAAGTACTTAAACCAACCTGAAATTACTTTCAGAATATGTTAATACCTTTTGTGGGTATTTTCAAAGGCAGGACATATTTTCTCTTTTGATAGTAAATCAGCATATCTAGGACACAGAGATCAGTGGAGATAATAACAAAATGAAATCCAGATGCAAAATATGAGAGAATTAGGAAATTGTGACACTGGTCAAATCTGATTTTTAAAATAAATATCATTATGAAAGCAATCTACATACGAGTATTTTCAAGGCTCTTGTTCAAGCCCATTACTTTCAGTGAATATTTGATACAATAACATTTTGCTATTAGAAATGTATTAGAATATGCCAATTTGAGTTCATGAAAATGAGAAATAACTTGTGGCAGGGCTTTGTACTTACTTAATCATGACTTCCCACTATTATACCTTTGACCTTCACAATATAGAACCTAGTACCTAGTCCAAGTCACTTGCTGGTTGTTTAAGCTTGATCTCTCACACATAATTTCTGTATTACTAATGACAATATGCCACGATTTGTCCTTAACTGTGTTCAATTTTGAACTTTGTTTTTATCAAGTATTAACATTTGTCCATGTTTTGAGAAGAATTTTTAAACATTTTGTACAGTCTACTTGGTAACAATAGCCTTCCTGTATAATGGAATCTGCTTTGTCCTTTATAGAGTATAGAAAGATCTAAACTAAAGGGACTCACAATTTCCTGGTACTCAGATTTGGGGGAAAGACAATAAGGAGTACCTTATTACCTGTTGCTCTCTTGCCCTCTTCTCATTATCTATTTCTTCCTCCCATTCTGCCTCCAGGCATTTACCCAGGACAAAACCATCCATCATGGAATTCTATCCCAGAACTCTTCAGTTCTCTGTTTTCCTACCCTAGCCTGGACTCATTTTGGAATTGCCTCCCCACTCCCACCATAACTATCCATGTGGTCTATAAATCACCTGCAACCCAGACTGCTCTGCGTTTGCCAAGGTCAAGTAACATGGAAGTCAATTTCCCCTCCCATGTGGGTGGCGGGAGCATGATAGAAGGAAGGAAGGAAGGAAGGATGAAGAAAGTGAAAAAAATCTGTGCTTAGGGTTCATTAATTGTTCCTCTGGAGGTGGATAGCATTTTTATCATGAATCTTTGTAACTGCTTTGGATCATTTTGTTGCTTTAGATCAGTCTTTTATAGTTATCATTACAGTATTGCTGTTACTATATATGTTTTTCTGCTAATTCTGCTCACTTCACTTTGCATCAATTTATAGGACTTCTGATGTTTTTCTAAAACCTCCCTCATTGTTGTCTCATACCACAATAATATTCCATCAAGATCTTATAGCGCAACTTGTTTAGTCATTCCTCAATTGATGGGAATCCCTCCAATTTCCAATTCTTTGGCACCACACACACACACACACACACACTGCTATAAATATTTTTTGCACACCTAGGTCCTTCATATTAAAAACAAACAAATAACACTTTGGGATATAGACCTAGTAGTACTATTGCTGGCCAAAGGGTATGGACAGTTTCATAGCCCTTTGGGCATAAATCTACATTGTTCTGTAGAAGATTAGACCAGTTCACAACTTCACTAACAGTGAATTAGTGTCCCAGTTTTTACACTTCTGTTCCAATATTTGTCATTTTCCTTTTCTGCCATGTTAGTCAATTTGATAGATGTGAGATGATACCTCAGAGATCAATCTCTTTAAACTATACACTTTTCCACAATTCTTTTTTTTCACTATGTACTTTACAGAAACTTTTTTGTTGCATCCAGTGAGGGAAGATCTCCATTCATGGAATAGATGTCATTAACTTGAACTGGGCATCAACTCAGTTGGTTAAAGGAGAACCCCAAGTGCCTGTGAATATTTGTTTCTTGTCAGTCTTGTTTGCAGTTCTCAGTTTCAGGAGCAAGAGGTGAGTTCCAGAAGAACTGGGGCTTGAGGAATAGTGACCTGGGAGCTAGGCTTGCAGGTGGGTAAGGCAACAAGGATTATGACTTCCACAGTAGTGGGAAAAGTGAATATAATTGTGATAATATCTTTAAATAATATTTCTTTTTCAAAGTAAATTCAAGTATTAGCAGCTAAATGAAACTAGAATATAATAAACCACCCCCTACATATAAGAAAAAGCATTAGTGTGGGCTAGAATCATTTGCAAAGAACCTAGATAACACCCACAAATTAATTCTCCTAAGGGTACCAGAGAAACCTGAGTAGGACTGAAATCTAATCTATCTGAACATTAATTAGGCAATGAATGCCAGGTAGTCTGTGTTACACACTCATCCCTTTCCAACTTATCTCTTTGGTCAGGGAAATTAAACATTATGTAGTATGGGGGGGGGTGCGGAACCAACCCAAGATCCCAAGATGTTGGAATAAATGGAACAATGCAGTAAAACTCTTTTTTAAATTCCCCGCCAAACACCTTTAGACACCAAATCAAATTCTGAAGTGGCATAGCCAAAAAAAGGTTGGGAGCAAACATTATTTCCAACCTAAGACAACTTAGGAATTTGGAAGGAAAGGTCTATGACACCAAAGTGGAGATTAGCTTGGATCAAACATGGCAGCAACAATAGCTCTGGGCTTTGGAAGTGGTAGCAGCAGAAGTTGTGTCAGGTATTTTCATCTCAAAAATAGTTTGGGGTAGAGAACTGTTCAGAAATGTATTAAAAGGGACATTTTATGGGCACTGGCCACAGAAAATAGAAATGTTTGGCAACTTCATTGCATATATGCACTTCTGGGTTACAGTTTTAAGGCAGAGAAGAGTGTTTCTGGTAAGTAAAAAGGGATTGGGGGCATAGGTTACAATTCCAAGACAGAGAAGTACACTAGCACTCATAGCTGAAAACAAACAAACAAAAAACACCAGGTACCCTTCCTGGCTAAAAACCTTGAGTGCAGACTAGGAGAGAATTTGACAATATCCCTCTCATGTTCACACAACTAAAAAGTTGCAGACCCACAAAGCTAGCTCTGAAAAGGGCACTACAAAAAAGCCTGAAGATTTGGAGAGTATCTCCCCGCTCCCAGTTAGGTAGCACCCAACTTTAACATAAAATACAAAGTCAAGAAAAAAGCTAGGAATATGAGCAAACAACAACAATGTTCTCACTATATAAAGGTACTATGGTGCCAAAGGAGAATAAGACACAAATTCAGAAAAAGGGAACAATTTTAAAATAACTACAAGCAAAGCCTCAAATAAAAGTGAAAATTTGACACAAGCCCAACAAGAATTCAAGGAGGAGTTAATGAGATATGAAAGAGTGGTAGAGGAACAATCAGAAAATTATCAAAAGTGAATTAACACTGTTGTTAAAGTAACAAAAAAGAAAAATCACACCTTTAAAAGGAAAATTGGCCCAATAGTAAAGGAGGAACAAAAATTCAATGAAGAAAATAGTTTCTTAATATTTAGAATTGTACAAATAGAGGTGGAGCCAAGATGGAAGTGATAAGTCAAATGTAGAAAAATAGAAATAGTAAATGCATTTTTTTCCAGTCAGGATTCAATAAAAATTACATGTAATAAAGAGCCATGGAAAGATGGACTGAAAATTAGTTGGAAATGAAATAATCTCTTCCTAAAGTATGAGTGGGTCAAACAGCAAATCATAGAAATGATCAATAATTCATCCAAGAGAATGACAACAATGAGACTACTTATAGGATGTAGCCAAAATAGTTTTAGGGGAAATTTTATATCTCTAAATGCTTACATAAATAAAACAGAGAAAGCAGAGATCAATGAATTTGGCATGCAACTACAAAAGCTAAAGAAATGAACAAATTAAAAATCGCTAAGTAAATACTAAATTTGAAATCCTGAAAATCAAAGGAGAGATTAATAAAATTGAAAGTAAGAAAACTATCAAATTAATAAGTAAAACTAAGAGCTGGTTTTATGAAAAAAACAATAAAATACATAAAGCTTTGGTTAATTTTATTTTAAAAAAGAAAGTAAATGGGGGCAGCTAGGTGGTATAGTGGATGAAGCACTTGCCCTGGATTCAGGAGGACCTGAGTTCAAATCTGGCCTCAGACACTTAATACTCACTAAATGTGTGGATTTGGCCAAGTCACTTAACCTTCATTGCACTGTGAAAGTAAGGGAAGGGAAGGGAAAGGAAGGAGGAAGGAAAATTACCAGTATCAAAAACGAAAGGGGTGAAGTCACCACCAATGAAGTGGAAATTAAAGAAATAATTAGGAGTTATTTTGCCTAACTGTATACCAATAAATTTGAAAATATAAATGAAATGGTTGAATGTTTTCAAAAATATATAAATTGCCCAGATTAACAGAAGAGGCAATAAAAGACCTAAATAACTCCACTTTTAGTAAAAGAAAATGAACAAGCCACCAATGAACCCCCTAAGAAAATATCTCCAGGGACAGATGGGTTTACAAGTGAATTCTACAATACATTTAAAGGCCAGTTAATTCCAATACTATATAAAATGTTTGGTAAAATAGGTGAAGGAATACTACTAAATTCCTTTTATGAAACAAATATGGTGTTGATACCTAACCAAAGCAGAGCCAAAACAGAAAAAGAAAATTAAACACCAATTTCCCTAATGAATATCGATGCAAATATCTTAAATAAAATACTAGCAAAGAGATTACAGCAATTTATCAACAAGAAAATACACTATGACCAGATGGGATTATACCAGGAATGCAGGACTGGTTCAATACTAGAAAAACTATCAACATAATCAACCACATCAATAAGAAAACTAACCAAAACTATATTATTATCTTAATAGATACAGAGAAAGTTTTTGACAAAATACAGCACTCATTACTGTTAAAAACACTGGAAACCACAGTAATAAATGAAACTTTCCTTAAAATGATAAGCAGTATCTACCTAAAACCATCAGTGAACATTAATAATGGGGATAAGTTAGAGGCATTCCCAATAAGATCAGAGATGAAATAGGAATGTCCATGGTCACCTCTATTATTTAATATTTATAGAAATGTTAGCTTTAGCAATAAAAGAATAAAAGGGAATTAAAGGTATTAGAATAGGCAAGGGAGAAATAAAACTATCACTCTTTCCAGATGATAAGGTGGTATGCTTAGAGAATCCTAGAGAATAAACTAAAAAACTATTTAAAACAATTAACAGTTTTAGGAAAATTACATAATGTAAAATAAACCCAAATAAATCATCACAATTCCTATACATGACCAACAAAGCCCAAAAGCAAGAGATATATTAAAAAATTCCATTTAAAATAACTGTAGACATTATGAAACTTTTGGGAGTCTATCTTCCAAGACAAACCCAGTAACTCTATGAACAAAATTACAAAACACCTTTCACCCAAACAAAATCAGATCTAAATAAAAGAAAAAGATATCAATTGCTTATGGATAGGATGATCTAATATAATGAAAATGACAATTCTACCTAAATTAATTTACTTATCCAGTGCCATACCAATCAGACTACCTAAAAATGGCATTACAGAGCTAGAAAAAATAATAAAATTCATCAGGAAGAACAAAAGGTCAAAAATATCAAGGGAACTAATATAAAAAAGCAGAGGAAGGTAGGCTAGCCATACCAAATCTGATGCCATAATATAAAGCGGCAATCATCAAAACTATTTGGTACTGGCTAAGAAATAGATTAGTATATCAGTAGAATTGTTTTGATGCAGGAGACACAGTAGTAAATGAGTATAGTAATCTACTGTTTGATATATCTAAAGACTCTAGTTTCTTGTATAACAACTCACTATTTGACAAAAACTGCTGGGAAAACTGGAAGGTAGTATGACAGAAACTAGGCATAGACCAACATCTTACACCATATACAAAAATAAGTTAAAAATGGGTACATCATTTAGACATAAAGGGTGATACCATAGGTAAATTAGGAGATGAAGGAAGAGTTTGCCTCATGGATCTATGGAGAGGCGAAGAATTTATGAACAAACAAGATACAGAGAATATCATGAAATACAAAATGAATCAATTTGATTACATTGTGTTAAAAAGGTTTTGTACAAATAGAAGTGATGTAGCCAAAATTAGAAGGGAAGCAGAAAGCTGGGAATTGTTTTTTTTATAGCCAGTGTTTCTGATAAAGGCCTTATTTCTAAAATATATAGGAAACTAAATCAAATTTATGAGAATGTTAGTCATTCCCCAATTGAGAAATGGTCATAGGATATGAACAGGCAGTTTTCAGATGAAGAAATCAAAGCTATCAATCACCATATGAAAAAATTCCCTAAATCACTATTGATTAGAACAGTGCAAATTAAAATAACTATTAGGGGCAGCTAGGTGGTGCAGTGTATAAAGCACTGACCCTGCATTCAGGAGGACCTGAGATCAAATCCGACCTCAAACACTTGATACTTACTCGCTGTGTGACCCTGGGCAAGTCACTTATTCCTCATTGCCTCACAAAAAAAAAAAAACAACAACAACAACAACAACAACAACAACAAAAAAAACAGAAAAAACCACCAACTAATAGGTACCACCTGACATCAATCATATTGGCTAATATGATAAAAAAAAGGAAAATAATAAATGTTGGAGAAGCTGTGGAAAAACATGGAATACTAATGCCTTGTTGGTATATTTGTGAACTAATCCAACCATTCTGGAGAGCTACTTGAAACTATGCCCAAATGGCTATTGGGCTGTGCATACCCTTTGACCCAGTAATACCACCGCTAGCTAGGTCTGTATCTTGAAGAGATTATAACAAGGGAAAAGGACTCATATGCGCAAAAATACTTCTAGCTGCTCTCTTTGAAGTGGCAAAGAATTGGAAATTGAGGGGATGTCCATCAATTTCAGCATGGCTGAAAAAGTTGTGCTATAAGAAATGATGAGTAGACAAATTTCAGAAAAACCTGGGAAGACTCAAGTGGACTTAGGCTAAGTGAAGTGAGCAGAACCAGGAGTACATTCTACAAAGTAACAGCAACATTTTGTGATGATCAACTGTGATGGACTTGGCTCTTCTCAGGAATACAATGATCCTGGGCAATTCTAGGGTACTCGTGATGGAGGATGTTCTCCACATCCAGAAAAAGGAGCTATGGAATCTGTATTAAGATCGAACCTTTTTTTGTTGTGGGTTTTTTTTTGAGGTTTTTCTCTTTGTCTCTTGTTCTTCGTTATATTTAATGTGATTTTACACAATATCAGATTGCTTTCTGCCTTGGAGAGGGGGAAGGGAAAGGAGGGAGGTAGAAAAATTTGGAACTCAAAATGTTATTAAAAAAACAAATGTTGAAAACTATCTTTACATGTAAATGGAAATGAATATACTTTTGTGACAAAAAGAAAATAGATCAAGGAGAGATAATTTAAGAATTATTAAACTATTTGAAAGCCATGAACAAGAAAGGGGCTAGATATTTTCCAAGAAAATAGAAAGAAAAACTGCCCTGATGAGAGATCTAGAAGATAAAATAGAAATTGAAAGAATCAATCCATTTTCTCCTAAAAGAGATTTCAAAATTTAATTGCTCAATATTATTATAGCTAAATTCCAGAACTCTCATTTTAAGGAGAAAACATTGCAAACAAACTGAAAAAGCATTTAAATATTGTGGAGCCTTGGCTAGGATCATACAATGTTTAGCAGCATCCTTGTTAAATAACCAAACAAAGAAATGCATAAAATCAGCAATTATAAATGCAGTCTTTTTGGGTCATAGTGCAATAAAATCACATACCATAAAGCATGGATTAACAATTAATTAGGGGGGCAGCTAAGAGGCACAGTGGATAAAGAACAAATCCTGGATTCAGGAGGACCTGAGTTCAAATCCAAACTCAGAAACTTGACACTTATTAGCTGTGTGACCCTGGGCAAGTCATTTAACCTTCACTGACCTGCAAAAACAAACAAACAAAAAAAACCCCAACTAATTAGAAGCTAAATGATCTAAACCTAAAAAATGAGTGGGTCAAAGAACATGGAAACAGTAATTTCATTCAAGAAAATGACTTCATTGAGAAAACCTTCCAAAATTTGTTGAATGCAGCCAAACAGTACTTGAAGAAGTATTTGTGTGGGGGGGGGTGGGGGGTGGGGGGTGGGGTAGGGAATGAGAGCTAAGTGACTTGCCTAGGTTCACACAGCTAGTAAGCTTCAAGTGTCTGAGGTTAGATTTGAATTCAGGTCCTCCTGAATCCAGGGCTGGTGCTTTATCCACTGTGCCACATAGCCTCCCCCGAAATAATATATATTTAAACTCATACATTGATAAGAGAGAGAAAGAGTAGATCAATGAATTGAACATGCAAATAAAAAAAAAAACAGAATAAGAACAATCAAAAATCCCCCCAAAACACCAAAATATAAACCTAAAAATCAAGAGAGATTGATTAATAAAATTAAACATAAAACACCTATTGATCTAATAAATAAAACTAAGAGCTGATTTACAAAACAAAACAAAAACAAACAAAAACAAAAAAATTTTCCTTAATTTGTTTTTTTTTACAAAAGAAGAAAACAATTACCTGTGTCAAAAATGAAAAAGGTGAATGCTCAACCAGTGAAGATTTAAGTCATACAATTATTTGTAGTTAATTTGCTTTATTATATGCCAATAAGTGAAATGGATGAATATTTGCAAAAGTATAAAGTACTTTGATACTTAACATAAGAAATCCAACCTCTCTTTCTACCTCAAACCTTGCATTTCCTGCTGTACCTGTACCTTGAGGGATCATGAAGAGGAAATTTAATGAGAAATGAGACTTCTTTTTATTGCTGTTCAGATTCCACTTCCATCCCTTGCTGTGTCCTTTAATTCCTATTTTCTGCTCTTCAGACACAAGATTAGTAGCAGTTCCTTTCATATGAAAATCTGATTGTATGTCTCCTATCTTTTATTGCACTTACCTCCAGCCTGATCTCCAACTTCTTCTGGGAAAAAACATGGTGTCTTCTATTCTGTTATGACCATTATCATAAATTGTCATATTTTTCATGTCCTAGTGATTCTTAACCCCTCTCAATCATCATGTAAACCCCACTCTCCATCACTTGATTCCTTATTCCCTTTATCTTTAACCCTCATACCCTAGTTTCCACAAATTCCACCCAGTCCTTACAATATGCCTTCTGAAATGTTTGTTTTATAGGCAACAAACTTCTATTTTCCTCTCTCACTCCTTCTTAGCTCTTACAAAAACTTGGTTCTCCCTAGTAGACACAGCCTCCCTGACTACTCTTTAGCATTGTTCTAACCTTTATGCAGTCCCCTTAGTTCACTGGTTGCGGGGGGGGGGGGGAGGTAGAAGTTGTTAAAATACTCCTTGTTCCCCATTGTCATTTCCAAGTTAGCCCTCTACCTCTCTTACACTGAAGTTTATGCTATTCATTTCTATGACACAATCAAGATCTTAGAATTCTGTTACTCAACTTCTTTCCTCAATGACTTTAGTACATAACCAGCCTTTGCTTGAAAACCTCTAATGAAGGTGAACCCCCATCTCCATACCATGAAGCAGCAATAAGTTATATAAAATTTTAAAAGCCCTATTAGTTTACTGTTCTTAGAACTCAGTTTCCTATATACAACATTTAAGGGACTTCATTTGCAAAACAGGGGGTATAAGTTGATAGTGGCAGAAGTGCTTGTTCATAGGTCATTGAGCTAGAAATATAGAGCTGGAAGGGAATCCAAAGTTCGTCTAATCCAATCCTTCAATTTACAGTTGAGGAAACTGAGGTCTAAAATTACTTGTTCTAGGTAACATAAGCAGTATGTGTTACTTCAAGAAAATTAATTTTCCTTTTATGATAACTGATGTGTTCACATAGAATTCCTGAAACTTAAAAATCATCTATTCTAACCTATGTCTGAACACTAATCTTTCCTATGATGTCCCCCACAAATGAGTTTCCAGCTTCTATGTAAAAACCTTTAAGGTGGAGCAGAGGGGGGCGGGGTTATTGGCAATATATCAATAGTAGCCCATTTCACTTTGGGGAGATCTTGAATAGCAAGGGTTTTTATCCTATTATCATGCCCAAATCTTTATCTTTTGGTCAAGTCTCCTACTTGTACATCCTGGGACTAATATGGGAGTAGGCTAGAGAGAGAATTAAGCAAAATTCTAATTAAGCAAAAACTTAGCAATTATAACTTACAAAATGTATAGCATTCTGCAGTTATACCTAAACCATTTGTTGATAAAGAGCAATGATATTGTTTTATTTTACATCATTCATTTGAAAACATTAATGAATTTAAGACAATTCTTTTCTATTCTCTGTTAACACCTAGTACAGTTCTAACTTATGGAATAATACTAGATTAAAATATATTGAGTTATCTTTGTGATAAATTAGTACAATAAAGGAAATGAGAATCATTATGAGAGCTCTGCAGTCCAGTTGAATTTGCCACTGACTTCTAAGTAACTTTGGACAGGTCACTATCCTTTAATTATGAGAAAATGAGAGCCTCTAGGAAAAAAAAAAAGAAAAAGAAAAGAAGGAAAAAAAAAACAAGGTATAAATATTGTAGTAACCAAGAACCAGGTATTCCCATTATTTTTTTCACTTCTCTCCAAGTCTTAATTTTTATAAATATCAGAAAATAATGAGGGGTATTATGGAAACAAATAATATGTTTGGTACTTGACTCAAGTAGGTAACCAGTATCATCTTTTTCATGGAAGAGCTGTTTTGTTTATTATTTAATGTACTTCCTAGTGAGTTTAAAATGTATACCAATAAATCCACTGTATATTCTAAAAAGGATATCTTTCTGAGAGGAAGAAGCAGCTTAGCTCTAAATGTTCCATAGTCTGAAAGCTCTTTTTATGTTTCCTTTCCCTGAAAGAGCAACTTTATATCTACTTCCATTGGACTCAGTAATTAATGTAATGCAAAATGTCTTTACTTCACTGGGTCAGGGATATTCATATGTTATAATCTAAATGAATGCTGCTACCATCGAGGCATACTTAAAAGTTAACCATTTCTCAGCTGGAGGAAGAGAGTCCTTAAGGAACCTTTTTGCTCTTAAGAATTTATTTCTTTTAGTAATTAAAAGGTATGTGAATAATATCTACTATATTTGGCTCTACTTGATAAAATTTCATTAAAGAAGAAAAAATATATAATTTTCAGATACAATTTAGGAAATTTAAATTAATAGTAAACTCTTAATGGGCAAAATGTCCCCCAAAAAAGTTAATAACAAAAAGAAACGTAGTATTATGTGTACTGGGATATTTAAAATAACAATTTATGATAGTCCAAAATGAAATAGAAACAAACTGAGCACCCACTGATCTCTCAATTGGGGAATGTTTTAAAAAGTTGAACTATATTTAGGTAATGGAATGTGATGTTAATTTCAGAAACAACAGGTATGGAGAATATAGAAGAAAACATGGGAAGACTTAAATGAATTGATGCAGATTGGAGTAAACAAAAAAACACATTTACATTGTACAATTACAATAATAATGTGTAAATTAAAAAAAAAAAACCCTGAAAGCTGTCCCAACTCAGAGTAATTATAACTGAAATTCTTTGTCCAGGATAATAGAAGATGAAACACATTTCCTTTTATTTTGAGAATTTAGTGTAATGCATACTTTGTCAGATATGGTTTCTGAGTCAATTGCTTTTGTTCTTAATTTTTCTTTACTACATTGGAGATTAACAGGAGCAGAGGAAATATAATATGAAACAATATTGTTAAAAAAGGAACTAATACAACTTTAAAATAATGATTCTATTATAACTTTATTTGGTTGTGATTGATTTGAGTCACAGTGGATAATTATACATTACTTGTATAATTCAAGTTTTCTAAGAACCAGCTGAACTGGACTTCTATAAGAAATGTATATTCTCTCTAATTGTCTGAGACTGTGGTATGGAAAGATTGCTATTTCCTCCTCTTCCTCATCTTCTTCTTTGTTGTCGTCATTGGCGGTGGTGGCATTGTCATTGTCATCGTTTTTGTCTTCTTCTTCTTCTTCTTCTTCTTCCTCCTCCTCTTCTTCTTCTCCTTCTTCTTCTTCTTCTTCTTCTTCTTCTTCTTCTTCTTCTTTTTTCTTTCTTTGTGTAAATTACTTCTCTGTAAACCTGTTTTCATATCTATAAAGCAATATGATTGGACTATATAATTTCTAAGGGTCTTCCTGTTCTAATGCTTATATTTGTATTTACTTTGATTTATTTTTGTTACATTTTAAGTTCCTAATTGTCTATCACCCTCCCTCCTTCTCCACCCTTTGGTAGAGAAAGACATCATTTGACTATATATGTGTGTATGTATGAATATATGTATATGAGTGTATTTATGTCTCTATGTGTGTTACATGATATATAGTGAGAATGAGAGAGCTGTATACTTATATAGCTCTATCTCTCTATATATGCATGTATGTGTATCTCTGCATGTATATCCCCGTACTATGCATCTATGCATATTTCTATCTATCACTTCTTTTTCTGGAGGTAGATATCATCTTCCTTCATAGGTCTTGTAGTTCTGTATACACACACACAAACATTATATATCTACAACTCATATTTCTGGGGAAATAAGAAACTATATGTATTCAAAATTATCAGCTTTTTCTGAACTTTTTTTCACAGAAACAAAGAAATAGAAGAGGTTTCTGAGCCAAGGATTCCAACAAAGAATCTTGGAAATTAGTAGGTGGAAAAAAGCTTATGTTGGAACAGGACGTTTTCTGAAGGAAAGGAAGGAGATTTAAGCAAAGGGTGACTTGGCATGGGATGGCACAGAGACACATAGGAAATTTGCTTCATAGAGAGCAATATGTCGAATAAAAGTATCCAATTTGTTCATGAATAATTCAAACCCTACCAAATTTATTCATACTATTTCATATTAAGGTAAATCTTCTTGATTATAAGTACTTTCACTTACTATTTCTTTGTGGTATGTACTGTAAAATTCACTCATGTAACAGTCATACATTCAAAAGAGTTTAAAAGGCAACCATTTCAGACAGAAAGCTATGTAGATTTAAAAGTAAATATGGGGGGCAGCTAGATGGCGCAGTGGTTAAAGCACCGGCCCTGGATTCAGGAGTACCTGAGTTCAAATCCGGCCTCAGACACTTGACACTTACTAGCTGTGTGACCCTGGGCAAGTCACTTAACCCCCATTGCCTAAAAAAAAAAAAGTAAATATGACTTGAGGCTGAGAATATTAGTGTAATTGCATTCCCATTAGAATAAGATAAGAAGTGAATCATATTAAAATAGATGAATATTAGGGGATTAAAGAGGCTAAGGGGTATTTGAAGCAATTTGTTGGGGGAAAGGTTCTAAAATAGAGATATAGCTAACTGAGTAGCAATTATGGTGTTAAATCATGAAGACAAGAGTATTGAAATAAAAGGTAAGGAAATGGAAAGTGGCAGAGGAATAAAATGCAACTTTTACCCATATTCTTAGGGGAAGAGAGATCTACATGTTCCTTGGAACTTATGTCACTCTCAGGTCAAATCTGACTCATCTATGAACTTGTTATATTTTACTGGATCCTAGCAAAGTAATTTTGCCAAAATGGAATTGATCCCCTACATGAATGGACTGGTGTATTTGGATATGTATCCAAGTATGTACACATTAATGCACATATATAATAAACACATATACATATCTACAATCAAGTTTCTGCTCCTCAAATGTGCCCTGGCAACCTAGGCTACTCCAAACTCAGGTGTTCTAGGAAACCCAAAGTTCAGTTTTTCTAAATTCAGAATTGCTTCTAGGAGTGGGTAAAGGAATATAGACTATATTTGATAGCTGGTGACCAATGTTCAATTTACACACATCCATTAGGATTATATTTTTGAAGATTTAGAAATTGTGCAGCAAGTTGAGTCCTCAACAACTACAAGAGTTTATTCTTTGTTATATATCAGGTCTCCTTGCAACTGCTTCCTAATTGAATTTCTGGCTTCCAGTTTTTATACTATCCATTCAATTCCCAACCCATTTAGCAAAATAATCTTCCTAAAATGGAACTATAAACACATTACTCCTCAGTTCAAAACAGCTTCAAAGACTCTACAAACTCCCCAGAATAAAACACAACCTTTTCAACTGGTCCCTTAAATCCTCTAACTCTATCTGACTCTAGTTAACCTTTCAAGGCTTAATGTACACTGCTCTGCTTCACTGGCTCTACATTGCAGACAAACTGTCCCATTTGCTCTTCCAAAGCTTGGCATGCAGTATACCACTACTAAGCATTTGCACAGTTTGTCACACACTCTTGAATTACACTGCCTTTTCAAAGCCCAGACTCTACACCCCCTTCTATATGGACATGGTTTTCCAACCCTATTAATTGTGTTTTTTTCTCCCAATAGGTGCTTAAATGCTTATCAATGTACATTGACTATCACCCCTGGAAAATAAAAAAAAAATCCTTGAAGAATTGGGTTATTATATTTTTCTCTTTTTTGTGTGGATCCCATTGTAAATGGTTAATAGTAGATGTTCAAATAGTAGATTTTCAAAACAAGTTTGTTGAATGGACAAGTCCTTAAATCAATTTAGTTCAATCCTACTCAACTCAATACTTATTGGTTTAATTCAGTATCATTCAAAAAGCACTTAGTAAACACATTATTTGTGTCACTATACTAGTTTTTTGTTTGTTTGTTTTGGTGAGGTGATTGGGGTTAAGTGATTTGCCCAGGGTCACACAGCTAGTAAGTGTCAAGTATCTGAGGCCGGTATACTAGTTACTAAGGGTACAAAATTAAAAACAAAAGTCTATGCCCTCAAGGAGTATACATGCTACTTCTACTATTCATAAGGATCTCAAAACTTTAATACTTAGGAAAGTGATCTTTGATCAGCTTTACTCTTCAAAAAGCGGTCCTAAGGTATTAAACTAAATATAAAGGTGTGTATATGTGCTGATCTCTTTATCAGCTATGAATGTCTTCCTCTGAGAATATGAAGGAGCCATCCCACTGGTATATGGAATATGGGAATGCAGTATGTGAGGGTAGCAGGTGGTAAAGTAAGTTTTCAAGCAGTGAGTTTAAAAGTCTAAAGAATGGTATGGTTGGAAGTTCTCATTGAAAGAGATGCATAATGGAAAGTGGGGAAGGAGGATGTTTCTCTTTCCTCCTTGCCACCCTCTCCTCACTTTCTGCATCTAGCAGTAACTTATATAGAATAAGCCACAAAATACAGCAGTTTGAGAGTTTTTTAAATTTGAAATACAATTGATGGCAATGATAGATAGATATTTTAAATGAGTAGTATATCGTTCAAATAGAAATAGAGGGCACTGCACTTTACAAAAGGATCCTTGAGGGGCAGCTAGGTGGCGCAGTGGATAGAGCACCGGCCCTGGAGTCAGGAGTACCTGAGTTCAAATCCGGCCTCAGACACTTAACACTTACTAGCTGTGTGACCCTGGGCAAGTCACTTAACCCCAATTGCCTCACTAAAAAAACAAACAAACAAACAAACAAACAAAAAGGATCCTTGAGGGCCACATATTGACTTAGAATACCACATATAAGCACTATCTCTGTTCTATTATATTTGTATTTATTTTATTCAGTACTTCTCAATTACATTATAATCTAGTTTGGGCCACAATTGGGAGTGTTCCAGCCTACAGACCCTATGTTTGACACTTCTGCTCTAGACATCCAAAGATATAATAAGGCCATCATATGAAGAAGAAAACTATTTTTAGGGATGTGAGCTGTGGAGATAAGAGAAATGCCTAAAGAGAGTCAGATTTGAGTATGTACTCAATAAAGAGCTAATCTGTCAATCTAGAGTTGTGTTGTAGAGAAAAAACAAAATCTGGGAACATAGACTAAAACCCATGTAGCAGATTCTCTACCCAGAGAGAGCTGTGTGAAAACTATTCAAAAAGAGAAAGGAATTTCTGGCCTTTCATTTCTATGAGTTGTGAATTGTCCTTATTACATCTGTATCTACAAGTGTTAATCATTGCCATTAAACTCTGAGTTTACTTATGCCATAATGGTTATCCGTATTTGTGGGGGAAAGCATGTGTTTGGGAGAATGTTCAGTATCTATTTATCTTATTCTGATATAGCAAAAGCCTTTGCTAAGTTAATTGTGTCTTTTCACTGATTAAAAATTGGAAATTCCTTGATGAAGTCTTCCGAGGTATAGTGTTAGAACTGTGTAGCCACAGGGTACTCCCTACATCTGATGTAACAGCCACTCTCTAAAATTCCTCTTTCAAGAACAGAAGCCAATTTTGAGGGGTATTCTACATTTCAGCAACAAGAGAGTTGCTACATTGATAAATTGATAACATATTTATAATTTTGAAGGTATTTCTACAGAATTTGTGCAGTCTACCTTTTATTACTCAGTTTCTACTTATCCAGCCCACCATCTCCTATCTAGCCTGATGTGCTGATATTTTTGGAAGGCCCTAAGATTTCTTTCCTTAACCATTATATTCTAAAAATGCATAATTATTGAGATAACAATCCAAGACAATGTCATAGGACTCATGACCAAAAAAATACTATCCACCTACACAGAGAGAAAACTGATAGCCTTTGAGTATAAATTGAAGCATACTTTTTTCCACTTTCATTATTTTTTGCCTTTTTTACATGATTAATGTGGAAATATGAAAAAATAATAAAAACAATATGCATGATATTTCAGTAAGCTTCTAAATTGTGTAATATAATCACTATACTATATAAGCATAAAAGAACTATACTTAAAGTCAGGACAGACCTGAGTTCAAATACCATCTTTAATCCTAGCAGCATACTGTTGGGTAAATTATGTAATCTCCCTTAGCCTTAGGATCCTTATCTATAAAATGTGAATACTTGTGATTATATAACTGTCTTCACAGAATTTTGAGAAGAATATTTTCCCACTAAAAAAAACAATATTATGTTAAATAAATATGAATTATTATTTTATGACAATTGACTGTCCAATCTCTGGGGAAAATAAAATTAGAAGAATCAAAACAAAACATAACTCAGACATATCTGTAAAATAGGGAGTTTGGAATAAAGTTCTTCCCAATTCTAACATGCAATGATTCTAATTTCCTTTGCCCCTCCTCAACATAGAAACACCCAAAGCGCTAGGTTGTCAGGATTTCCATTTGTTGCCCTCATTTCAATAGATCTATAACAAAAATAATAATATTTATTTCTGTGTTTCAGCAACTAATTTTTAAAAAATACTTCCATTGTGTAAAATACAATAATAGTCACATTCTTAACTATATAATCATTAGAATGGATTTCTGCAGATTCATAAGAAGGCAAATTTTCCACTTTTGGCAAGATAGGCACAAGCTACTTGCCCCAAATTTCCCTGACTGGAGGCTTGAGGTTACTTTTGATCTTCAAAGTAAGGTCCTTAGGCTTTCTTATTGTTTTTCCTATTTCATTTTCACAGGGAGCTGCCCATCATTTCAGATTTACTTCTTCAGATGAAGTCTAAACTTCCTCTTCTTATCAAACTTTCACCTAACTGAAGTTTAACAAGCAGGTTTTTATTGGATCTCAGTTAAGTTTTTAGAGTTATGCTCCTTAAAAACAGTCTTCATGGTCTAAGACAAAAAAATGTATGCTCTAACCATTCCCAGCCAATGCTTTAATGAACCTCTATCATCTGTTGACTAAATGATAACTCACTTTTTGTATAATTGACAAAGTGTTTTAACCCCCTCAGACTTGTACTATGAGGTATAGATATTTATTTGGTTTTCAATCCTTTATATCTTTTGTGACTCTTTTGGGATTTTCTTGCAAAGATACTAAAATAGTTTGACATTTCCTTCTCTAGTAACTGGAGATAAATTTAGAGATGAGGAAAGTGAGGCAAACAGGCTTAAGTGAAATGACCAGAGTCACAGAGCTAGTAACTCTCTAAGGCCAGACATGAACTCAGGTATTCCTGACTCCAAGCCTGGAACTTTATCCATTGTTTCTCTTAGCTCCCCCATGAAGTATAAAAAGTGAGGTTCATTTTACAAATAAGAAAACTATGACTTAAATGAGTTCTGACTTGTACAAAGACTGAAGCTAAGATTTTAATACACATTTTCTAACTCCATTTCCCCCAATATAATATAATTGTGTTCTTTTCATCATGGTAGTTGGAGAAGTTCTTTTGGAATATTTCTCTAGCTAAGTTTTTTTTTTAATTCTACCATTAGTATTTAATTTAGAAATGTTTTTATACTGTTATCACTTTCTAATGGTCCTTCCCTATTTTTACATCTAATCAGAATCTTTTTTGGAAATTACAAGTCCAATTAAGGACAACAAATCAGAACATTGACTATCTCTGACTTTTTCTGCCTCATTTTAGACTTCTAATCCACCATTGTTTTCTTGAGGAATAAGAGGTACCCTTCACAATATCTTCTGAATTCATGATTTAGATTCAAATTTAACAATTTAAACACACATACAGTTTCATGGTCCTTAACTTTCTGATTTCTTCAGTCTGATTTCAAGTTTTCATAGGTGTCTGGTTCATAATTGTCTATTCAAAGAATTTCTTAGTCATCAGATTAACTGGTTTGGACAACTTATATATTCACCTCTTGAAAGGGAGAGAGAGAGACAGAGAGAGACAGAGACAGAGAGACAGAGAGAGACAGAGAGACAGAGACAGGGAGACAGATACAGAAAGACAGGTGATATCACTAATTAACATTTAGTTTTAGAGGTCTAGAATTTACAGAATCACAGTATCTTCAATTGCAGGACTTCAGAGGCCATGTAATCCAATTAATACTAGAACAATACAACAGACATCATTCACCTTTTTGCTTCAGGACTGCCGGGAAAGTGGGGAAAAGGAAGCAACATCTCCCAAGCTTCAATCTGCCTTTCTGAAATTTCTACCCATACTTCCTAATCATTCCATTAAATTCTTCTTCTACATGACAGTCCTTCAAATACTTGAAAATTGATCTTCAAATATCCTCTCAAAGCCTTCTTCTCTCCAAGTAGGCATTATTCATTCCTAAACTGGTATATGGCATGGTTACTATCCTGTTGTCCTAATAGAGTTGCTCTCCAATTCATCAATCTCCCATCTCAAATGTGGTACCAACAGGAAATTTCAGCTGTCATCTGAGAAAAATAAAGTGCAATGGGACATGTACCTTCCTTGTGCTGGGCATTATTTGTTTTTGTTGCTATCATTCCACTAGTTGTTGGAGGGGAGGCATGTAACGTGAGGAGAACTGTAATTTCACTGGTTTAGGAAACTCTTTGTGAACAAACGACCTCTAAAAAATGACACTACTTCAAAATATATGGTCTTAGAAGGTTTTACAAAAATCCTAGATTAAACAATCTGCATAGGTTAATATGGTCATGGATAAGAAGCAGGCCTTGAATCCAGATCTTCCAGAATCTGAAGTTCTCTCTATCCACTAAACTGCTTTGTTTCTTATTCTTGGGTATTCCCTCTCTGAAGGGAGCTTAAGACAACATTAGCTTTTTAGTTTCCATGCCCACTGTTGACTCAAATTGAATATATATGTATGTAGATACCATATCTTTTTTAGATGAACTTCTCTCTAGTGTCACCTACATTATCATTTATTTGCCATGTGTTTTTGTGAACCAAAGTCTAAGACTTTGTCTCCCTTAAATGTCATTATTATGTTCAGGCCAATATTCAGGATTTTGAGGGGACCCTAACTATCACTTAAGACATTACTTGTGTTTTCAACTTTGTATCATCTGCAAATTTGATAAGAAAGCCATTTATGTCTTCTTTAAAATAACCCAATTTAAAATCCCAAAGGAAGCTCAAATGCCATCTAATCGAATCCATACCTAAACAATCCCTCCTGCAAGATCTCCAACTTACTTCACCAATCCTGTTCTAGAAGACCTCCAGTGAAAAGGACCCCACCATCTCCTGAGTTAACTCATTATATTTTTGGAGAGTTTTAATTATTAGGCAGTATTTCCCCCTCATATCACACCTGGTGCATCTTGGAAACTTCTATTGATTGCTTCAAATTTTATCCTCTGGGATTGGGACCAAGGAGAAAAAGAAAACAAAATAAAACTTTATGCCCTCTTTCATGTGACAGCCCTTGAAATAGTGAAAACGGTGATAATATTCCCCTCAGCCTACCTTTTTCTAAGTTAAATATACCCAGCTCCTTTATCCAATCTTCTTATTACATATTCTCCAATCCTCTGACTTTACTGGATATAGTCCAGCTTATCTATATTTTATGAAAATACTTTCATTCACATGAAATATTATTTATGAAAATAGTTAAACAGCATAACAGCAAGGACAAATGCTTGGGAAATAACATAAGAAACCAGAGGCAGCACAGTAGATAGAGCACTGGGCCTTGAGTCAAGAAGACCTCGGTTCAAATCCTGCTTCAGATACAAAATAGCTGTGTGACCCTGGGAAAGTCATTCAATCTCTGACTGCTTCAGTTTCCTCAACTGTACAATGGAGATTATAATAGCATCTACCTCTCATGATTGTTATAAAGATAAAATGAGATGTTTCTAAAGTTCTTAGCATAGTACCTGGAACACACTAACTAGGTGCTTAATAATGCTCTTTTCCTTCTATCCTTTAAGCCCATTAAGTCATTATACTATCCTTTGGATCTAATTTCCTTCAAGAAGAGAAAATATAGACAAATTCTATATCTTAGAATTACTAACAATGTTATGCCTACTTTAAAATTCTATTTTTTTATCTTACCTTTAAAATATATATATATATATATATGAATGAAGTTTCCATAGTTTATAGCTTAGTAAACTGAGGCCCAGGGAGAACAAATGATTTGTAGACATAGGAATATAATCAAGGTCCCTTGTAAACAACAAATGAGTCCTGTGAAATGGCTATATAGACCTATAGTTTGTGACTTTGGTAAATTTCTTGTGAGATAAGGACCCCACAGGATTTGCTCATTAACTTATAACCCACTAAGGTAACCAGCCCAAGCAAATGTCAATCAGAAGAACTGGAGCCGATTTTGAATTTCTGGTCCATTTAAAGTATTGTGTTTTGAAATATAACAGTATCACATCATAAATAAAACATCAAGAAACAACAAGAAAGATGTATAACATAACATAGGGATTTAGAAATCTCAGAAAAATCATTCAAGCAGTCCTCCCTGGGGTGAAGGTTAAAATTCATCACTTTACTGAGCCAATAATCATGCTTTTGCTAAAAGTCTTCATCACCCAGAAACAGTTTTCCTTTTTTACTCCATGAAACCTGGTCTCATCTCGATTTCTGGCAGAATGAGAATGACGGGTTGAAAGAAGCACCACAAGGTGGCACTGATGTTGGGCAAATCTAAATTTGGATTCCATAATTCTTCAGCATTGATTAGCAATTGGTATGGGCAATAACTTCTGGACAATAGCTGGAGGTGAGTACTCTGCCAGTACTTGAGGTGTTCCTGAACCATACCACTCTCTCTGATATGAGGGGAGTGAAAAGTCACAAGGATGAAGGAGCTGGACAGAAACTGGGACATTTTCAAATCACAACTGCCCTCCTAACACTGCATTCTTTTAGGAATATCAGTCTCTGACTTCTGAATTTAATGTTTCTCTAAGTAATAATAATAATAATACCTCTGGAACTGCATAGGAAAAATAAGAGTTTATTTTTAAGTTCCTGGCATAGAATTTAATGAAATGAAGGAAGAACAGAGGAGATTTCTCTTTGGGTCTTCATGTACTCTTGGCTACAGTCTTTATGGGCACTGGTGGGGATGATATTCTAAACTTATTCTTTGAATGAAAAAAAAAAAAAGGAAAAAGAAAAAAAAATGCCTCTGGGACTGTACTGAACAAACCAAAATCGTGCGAGCATGTATTTGTCTGTGTATGCATTTGTGTACATACTTACGTGTATATCTTTGTTGTTTAGTCTGACTAAATTGTGTCTGACTCTATATGAACACTTTTGGGGTTTTCTTGGCAAAGGTACTAAAGTGGTTTGACATTTCCTTCTCCAGCTCATTTTACAGATGGGGAAACTGAGGCAAACAGGGTTAAGTGATTAGACCAGGGTGACAAAGCTACTGAGTGTCTGAGGTTGGAAAATAATTTTTCCTGACTCTAGGCACAGCATTATATCCACTGTACCACCTAGCTGCCTCTGTGTGTGTGCACATATGTGTGCATACACATATAAACTTGCATGCATATGCTTATATAACATAGGGGTATGTGTATGCATGTGTGTCCCTCCTGTCTATCTAGGACTACCCTTTTCTTTTCATTTTTTTTTTCTGGAGGGCAATGAGGATTAAGTGACTTGCCCAGGGTCACACAGCTAGTAACTGTCAAGTGTCTGAGGCTGGATTTAAACTCAGGTACTCCTGAATCCAAGGCCAGTGCTTTATCCACTGTGCCACCTAGCTGCCCCCTACCCTTTTCTTTTAAGAATAGCAGGAAATGAATTTCTAAATTTAATACATCCACTAAGGGGAGAAATACAATGTTTCTTTCATCCTTAAGGCCACTGTTTGGGATAGTAAGAACCGATTACTAGAAGCTTATATGGATAAAGTCAGTAACAGGCAGGTCAGTGGATTTAGGCAGTTTGATCTCTATCAGTTTTCAGTAGATTAGGCTATTTGATAGCTCCCAAATGACATGCTTATTCATCTACAGGTATATCAGTGACATAGTAGACATTGGGGTAAGGGGCCTATTGTGATTGAGGCAGTGTACTGTCTTCTTAGCTGACCAAAAATACTTGAGCCAGCAATGGAAAATATTAAGGATTATAGTCACATGATAAACTAATAACAGTTTGATATGTTCTGAGATTTGCAAAACAGATTTACAAATTCATGATTCCATTTGATCTTCACAATTAACTTGCAAAGGACGTATGATCATTCTTTAATTTGAGAGATGAAAGAACACTGTAACAGCAATATATATTTTTCTGTTCAGAATTTCCCAAATTACATGTAAAAACAAATTTTGACATCAATTTTTAAAAACTTTGTGTTACAACTTATCTTCCTCCCTCCCTTCCCACCCCCCACCCACAAGAACTCAAGCAATTCAATATAAGTTATACATGAGTAGTCATGGAAAAAATCTCCACATCAGCCAGGTTGTGAAAGAAAACAGACAAAAACAAAACTTCAGATTAAGGAACTATCAACAAAAAAATAGGCTTCAGTCTGTTTTCATATACCATCAGTTCTTTTTCTGTAGATGGATTACAATTTTCATAAGTCCTTCAGAGTTATATTGGATCATTGCATTGCTGAAAATAACCATGTCCTTCCCAGCATGTTATCTCACATTATTGTTTTTTGTTTTTTTGTTTTTTTATAGTTGCTGGGTTTTTTTTTTGGGGGGGGGGGAGGATTTTGTTTTGTTTTTGGTATTCAGAACATTTCACTCTGCTTCAGTTCATGTAGGTCCTTAAAGGTTTTTCTGATAGCATCCTGTTCATCATAACCTTTATATAGTACCTTAAACTTAACAAAGAATTTTCTTCACAATTGCCCAGCAAAGTAGGTAACATACATTTTGCCATTATAATCAATCATCATAACTATTTCACTCCATCCTGTTCCCTTCCCATGATATTTACTCTATTTATTAACTTATTTTATCCTATTCCTCCTCAAAAGTGTTTTGCTTCTGACTGCTTCATCACCCAATCTGCTCTTCCTTCCTTTCCCTCTCCCTGCCCCCCTTATCTCCTTCCCCTCCCACATTCCCTCAGGGCAAAATATATTACTATATCCTTTTGTGTATGGATGTTCTTCTGTCTTTAAGTCAATTCTGATGATAGTGTGAGAAAATAATGGGTTTTGGAATGCCCAAAGGCCCCAACTCCAGGGAATTGATTATATTAAGATTGATTGGATTGACTTTGCTGATTAACTCACTTTAAGTTGACTTGATGGCAATTACACCTACTTAATAGTCTGGCCCTCAGGGAGTGTGTTCTCTGAATTATCATCATTCATCTGACCTCAAGCTGTTCTGCTCATGGACCACCCTCAATTCCAGTGAACCAATGGATGTGGGTAAGATAGCCAATTAGCTTGAAGTAGTGTGTAAGCACCCCCTCTCCTCCAGACCCAGAGGAAGCTTCCACTCTTAGTTTGACTATCAAATAAGCTCATCGTGGAGGACTTGGAAGAAGTCAGCCAGGCTGGAGCTATAGGTTAGATAGGCCTTTTATTAACTTTCTGACCCAAGTGTTCTCTTTTTAGTAATACTTGGTATGATTTAATAAATGCTTAATACCACAAAACTGGTGCTAAAGCTTCTAATTTATAAGTAACAAATTTATTAGGAACCCCAACTAATTAACCCCAAACTCGGGACAGAAATAGGGCAACCACATACAGTTTTACTCTCCACAATAATAAGGTACACTTACTCCCCCACTACTTTCCCCTCTTCCCCTCCCCTCCATAAGCTTTTTCTTGTTTCTTTTGTGTGAGCTACTTTCCTCCAGTGTACCAATCTCTTTCCCTTTCTTCCAGTGCTTTCCTCTTACTCTTTAACTTTATTTTAAAGATGCCATCATGCGTTAGCTAGGTGGCAGAGTAGACAAAACACCAGACAAGGACCCAGGAGGTCCCAAGCCCAAATCAAGTCCCAGACATAAGCCACCCCACCCTGCCTGGCCCACAAAAAGCAAGGATAAACAAAAAAAAAAATTCTTTACAGATATCATCCCTTCATATTCAAGTCAGACTTGTGTAATCTAAGTATATTCCTTTCAGCTGTCCTAATATTGAGAAAGTTCTTATAAGTTCGAAGTATCATCTTCCCATGTAAGAATGTAAACAGTTTAATCCTTTAATATCCCTCATGATTTCTTTTTCCTGTTTACCTTTTTATGCCTCTCTAGGGTCTTGTATTTGAAAGTCAAATTTTCTATTAACTTCAGGTCTTTTCATCACAAATGCCTGAAAGTCCTCTTTTTTATTGAAGTCTAATTTTTTACTCTGAAAGACTATAATCAGTTTTTCTGGGTAGGTGATTTTTGGCTGTAGTTCCAATTCCTTTACCCTCTGGAATATCATATTTCATGTCCTCCAGTCCTTTAATGTAGATGCTGCTAGATCTTCTTTTATCCTTACTGTAGCTTCATAGTATTTGAATTCTGTTATTTTTTTCTAGCTGCTTGCAATATTTTCTCCTTGACCTAAGATCTCTGGAATTTGGCTATAATGTTGATGAAGGTTTTCCTTTGGGGATCTCTTTCAGGAGGTGATCAGTGGATTCTTTCAATTTCTATTTTACCATCTGCTTCTAGAATATCAGGGTAATTTTCCCTGACAATTTCTTGATAGATGATGTCAAAGCTCTTTTTTTGATCATGGCTTTCAGGTAGTCAAATAATTTTAATATTATCTCTCCTTGATCTATTTTCCAGGTCAGATCTTGTTCCAAGGAGATATTTCATATTGCCCTCTATTTTTTATTCATTTGGATTTGCTTTACTGCATCTTGGTTACTCATATATCACTAGCTTCCATTTGTTCAATCCTAATTCTTAGGCAACTATTCTCTTTGGAGAACTTTTGTATCTCCTTTTCCATTTGGCTTTTCAAGCTGTTGACTTTTTTCTTGTGAATCTCCTGCTTCACTCTCCTTTCTCTTTCTATTCTTTCCTCCACCTCTCTAAATCTTTCTTTGTGGGTTTGCACTCTTCTTGCAGCACAGCATGGACCACTCTAAGTGTCTTTGACTGGAAAATAATCTCAGCCAGTCTTTTTGTGTGTTTTGCTGCTGCAGGGGTTGTTTTTTGGCTGTTTTGGGGGTAATTGTGTCAGGAACTCTGTGCAGTTAATGTCTTTCCTCCACCATCTTGGCTCTGCTCCCGTATAGCAATAGTATTTTAAGAACATAGTTGGGAGAAGAGCCAAGATAACAGAAAAGGCAGTGACTCATCTGAGCTCTCACAAAAACCCCTCCAAATACTTCAAATAAGGCAATTCCTGAAGCAGTAGAACCCACAAAAGGACAGGGTGAAATAATTTTCCAGCCAAAGCCAACTTAGATAAGCAGGAAAGGTCTGTCCCACATTGGTGAGAGTGGAGCAAAGTCCAGCACAAGCCATGACAGTTCAGATCCAAACCCAGAAAACCAGGAGCAGGACTTGAGAGCCACTAAACTAGCAGTAGTGGCAATTGCTTCTGGAACTATTCCCATAGAGGATAAAGTGGCAAAACAATTGACCAGAAGGAGATTCCAAGTGTCTTTTTGCTAGTACTGTGGCAGGACTCTGTTGTTTTGCCCACACTTGGATCTATGTTGCAGTCTTGGGAGGAGATCCCAGGGCTGGGAGGGGCACTAGCACACCAGATATTGCAGCCACAGTTCAGTGGCAGAAAAGAGGGCTTGTGAAAGCTCACAGACCAGAACATAGGCCAGTAGAGTAAACATATATCTCTTTAAATCATACCACTTTGGAAGAACTGAAAACATATAGCACCCTAGGTGTATCTCTGAAAACATCTGAATAAACCCTCTGAAGCTTGGTGTGCCCTCCACCCTGGAAGAAAAGCCCTCTTTAACAAACAGTTAAAAGTCAAGAAATAAGCTGGGAAAATGCACCAACAAAAGAAAAAAAATCTTTCTTTTCCAAACTGACTAATATTGAAATATTTTGCATGACTACATATGTATAACTTACATTGAATTTCTTGCCTTCTTAAAGGGGGGAATGGGGAGAGACGAAGGGAGAGGGTTTTGAACACAAAGTTTTAAAAATGGATGTTAAAATTTTTATATGCAAAATAATTTATGGAATAAAAAAAGAACAACCTTGAGGAACTAAGTCATTTTGACAACCATAAATACCTAAATTAACTACAAAGGACCTATGAAGGAAAACATTCTCTATATCAAGAGAAAGAACTGATAAATAGAAGTATGTATAGAATGGTTTTAAATGTATACAGACAGACAGACAGACACATAATTTTGTCTAATATTGGCTATCTCTAGGGCAGGGGGAAGGAGGGAAGAAAAATCCTACATGATAGCTTTGTTATGTATTTTTGGTAGTATTGTATTGTATTTTCAAATTCTATGTAAATATTGTTTTCAACATTAATTTTCCTTATATTTTGAGTTCCAAATGTTTTTCCTCCCTTCCTTTCCTTTCCCATCCCCAAGATAGCAAGCTATCAGATATTGTATTATATTATATGTGTGTATATGTATGTATGTATATAAACAATCATGTTATATATATTTCCATATTAGTCATGTTGTATAAGAAGAATCTGAACAAAAAGGAAAAAACACAAGAGAGAAAAAAACAACAAAGTGAAAATAGTATACTTTGATTTGTATTCAAACTCAATTGTTCTTTTTTTTTCTTTTTTTTTTTTTCTGGAGAGCATTTTTCATCATGATTCTTTTGGAATTGCCTTGGATGATTGTATTGCTGAGAAGAACTAAGTCTTTCACAATTGTTCATCACACAATGTTCTTGTTACTATGTAGTGTTCTACTGGTTCTACTCACTTCATTCAGCAGCAGTTCATATAAGTCTTTCCAGTTTTTTGAAATCTACTTTTTTATCATTTCTTATAGCACAAAAGTGTTCCATCACATTCATATACCATTACTTGTTCAGCCATTTCCCAACTGATGGACATACCATCAATTTCCAATTTCTTGCCACTACAAAATAAAAGCTTCTATAAATAGTTATTTCACACATGGGTCCTCTTCCTTTTTAATGATCACTTTTGGATATAGACCTAGATTGCTGGATCAAAGGGTATGCACACCTCTATAGTCCTTTTGGCAGAGCTCCAAACTACTCACCAGAATAGTTAACAACTCCACTAACAATGTATTAGTGTTCCATTTATAATATATGTAAAGGACTATCAAGCTGTACATTACAGATTGTTTCCTCTTCATCAAAATGTAATCAATTTCACCTACTGTGAAGTTCTTTGGCAATTGCCTCATCCATCTCTTATTGAAGAAAATATTTATTATCTATCTCTCTTTCTTCTATAACTATGGATGTTTGAAACTTCTTCATAGTGAGCAAATGTTTGATGGATGTTACTTCAAATTTATGAACTTTTATTTTTTTTGTTTGTTTTTATAGGGTTTTTTTTGTGGGTCAATGGGGGTTAAGTAACTTGCCCAGGATCACACAGCTAGTAAGTGTCAAGGGTTTGAGGCTGGATTTGAACTCAGGTCCTCCTGAATCCAGGGCCGGTGCTCTATCCACTGAGGCACCTAGCTGCCCCCTGAACTTCTCTTTTAACCAAATTATTCACCACCCCAACTTTAGTCAGCCTTTGCTTTGCAGTCAATGGTATTTAAAGTATATGTTGATCTAATATGTAGTATCTTAGCAGGCTTTTCATATCATTTATTTTCCTACTCAACAGATGTTGGAGCACAAATTGAAATTATTTTTGTGGTGGTCTTCCTATAAATACTGATGATGAGCAATGTAACATAAAATGATAAAATCTCCCAGGAAAGCATGTTTCTTGTTGCCCTTGGATACAAAATATAACTGTATATCATAGAGACATTGTTCTGCTGGGGGCTATTAAAGAGAAACATGAGATGGCTGGAACTCTTGCCCTTGGCTTAGCTCTTAATTAAAAAGTCATTATTATTTAGACCTCTAATCTTTGATAGGTGAAATTTTGTCTTATCTTTCTTTGGGTCTAGGCCTCCATGCCATTTCCTAGCTGTCTGCTCAACATGATCCAGGGCTCATAGCCCCTCACCTTTCTAATAATTTATCATGTGTTTGTTATTTTCCCCCTTTAGAATATAAACTAAGAATGGAATTGTTTTGTTTGCTTCTGTTTATATCCCCAGAGCTTAGCACAGTATCTTGCATGTAGCAACTGCTTAATAAATTGTCTCATCTTATCTCATCTGTCTATTTTGAGAAGCAAAAAATCATAAGATGTTAGTACTAGGAGGAAACTTAGATATCATTTAGTCTAAACTTTTTATTTTGCAGATGAAGAAAATAAGTTTCCAAGAATTTTTTTCAAGTTCACACAGTGTTATTAAAAGAAGCTAGATGTCAACACTATCATATTTATGATATATATATAAAATTTTATTTATAAATATAAATGCATATGTATATGTGTATATATGTGTATATGTGTATATAACTATATATATATATACACACAAACCATCATATTAAGCACACTAAGAGGAACAAGGCATAGAGATTGGAATAATCTAAGAAGGTATAAAACAGAGATACCACCTTCGTTGACCCTGTGATATATATTTTCCATAAATTCCTCCCCAGTGATACTAGGAACATCAGGACATTAGTAAAACAAGTAGTTTGACAGTAAAATGATGCATACAGGAATCAACCATTTCATGGCTTCCCACCTCTCTCCCATTTCAGCACTTCAGCTTAAGGGAAATGGATAAGGTCTATATTATTTCTTCCCCTTTCCAAATGCAGTAGACTCTATAAATTCAGTATTATCTAGATCTTTTTTGAAAAGATTAGTGGTGGGTTTTTTTGTTTGTTTTATTTTAATCAGAGTTAAGTGACTTGCTCAGGGTCACACAAGCTACTAAGTGTCTGAGGGCAGATTTAAACTCAGGTTCTCCTGACTCCATGTCAGGTGCTTTATCCACTGTTCCACATAACTGTCCCACTAGTAGTGTTTTAAACACCATGAGTCTTCCTCCTCAACTATAGGAAGTTAACAAAATCACATAATTTTGGAATTTTGGAGGGGGGAGAGCCTTCAGCAGCCAACCTTTCCTGACTACAAAACACCTGATGACTTATCTTCCAATTTCTGCTTAAAAGCTTCTAAGGGCAACTTCACCACTTGAGTAGGTAATTTCTGTATTTCTTTTTGTTGCATTGTTTTTCAGTCATGTTCAACTCTTTGTGACCCCAACTTGGGATTTTCTTGGCAAAGATAATGGCGTGGTGTGCCATTTCCTTCTCCAGCTCATTTTACATATGAGAAAACTAAGACAAACAGGATTAAGTGACTTGCCCGGGGTCACCCAGCTAGTAAGTGTCTGAGGCCAGATTTGAACTCAGGAGAAGTCGTCATCCTGATTCCAGGACTAGTGCTCTATCCACTGCATTGTCTAGCTCTCTTTACTCCATGTTTGGATATCTCTAATTGCTAAGAAGTTTGTTGTTGTTGTGGATGATGTTTTGTTTTGTTTTAATTTGTTTTGTTTATTTTCTGTGAAGATTTAATCTGCTTCCTTGCAACCTCAATGTATTTTTCCAGTTTCTTCCTCCTAAGACAGAGAATGTGGATCATCTTTCACCATCATGATTACTTTTCATATGCTTAAAGACAGTTATTGACATCTTCTTTCCACATTCTCTCTTCTTGTTTCCAATTAAAACCCTTGTAAATTGTTTCAAACACACTTGGCATGGATTCATAACTCTTCAATATCCTGACTTCTTTCCTAAAATTTATCATTCTCTTTCCAAAACTGCTACACTCAGAAATGAATGTGTTACTCCACATGTGATCTGATCAGGGAGAATACAATTAGATTATTATATTATAACTTCTAGGAATTCTGCTTCTCTTAACAAAGTCCAAAATCATATGAAATGAATAGCATTGGTAAAAGGAGATTTCCTATACATCAATTTCCTATATCAAAGAAATGACAGGTCCAGTCCCCATATCTAAATTTCATTTTATTCAATCTATGCAAAATTTGATTTTATCAATAACTTTTTCTATCCTAACTGTCATCTAGTGTCAGTTATCATTCTCAAGTTTCTGTCATTTGGAAATTTGATAAGGACTCCATATGGCTAAAGCATATGCCAATGGTTGACGTGTTTCCTAGATTTATTGGTCAAAGCAGTTCTTTTCTATTTGATAAGACTTTGCCATATTTTCTTCTCCACTATGATAACAGTAGCTGAGTTAGGATTAGAACTCAGATATCTGTGACTGAAATTCTACTGTTCTTTCCACACCTCCTCCTCTTGCCCCAGTAGGAATAAATAGGTATGTTTCTGTGTTTGATTCTGGGAGAAATGATTTTCCTCTGGGCCACAATCACCAGTTGATGTTTATTCTAGGGCCCACAGAGTCCCAGTTGGTTTCAAGTTGACATTTTGGGACATTAGTCACTGTATGTGGAGTGGAAACATAAAATTTTATTAAAATTAATTATTAAATTAATAATTATTAAATTATTAAATTAATAAATAATTATTAAATTAAATAAATAATTATTTTTATTAAAATTAATTATTAAAAAACAACAACACTTTGACTTGACTGCTACCAACATACCCTGTGATATATATAGGATGTATATATATAGGATATATATAGGATGTATATAAAAATACTTGGGTTGAACATCCACTCGTGTAACTATGCTGCCCATTAGAATGTCAACAGTACTTCAAAATCTTGGGAGAAAGTATAGGTCTTTTATTTAAAAGACAAATTTATAACATTTCATCTTTCCTCACAGTTTATTGGTATTCGCATAACTTTTTAAAAAGCTAAAAACACTTTTCTTATTTATAGGAAACCTCTATCAAAACATATTTTAATATCACAAAACATGTACTTTTTTCTTTCATGGAAACAAGCTGAGCCACAAGGTATGCCAGTCCTTTCTTTTCTTTTTTCCTTTCCTTTCCTTTCCTTTCCTTTCCTTTCCTTTCCTTTCCTTTCCTTTCCTTTCCTTTCCTTTCCTTTCCTTTCCTTTCCTTTCCTTTCCTTTCCTTTCCTTTCCTTTCCTTTCCTTTCCTTTCCTTTCCTTTCCTTTCCTTTCCTTTCCTTTCCTTTCCTTTCCTTTCCTTTCCTTTCCTTTCCTTTCCTTTCCTTTCCTTTCCTTTCCTTTCCCTTTCCTTTCCTTTCCTTTCCTTTCCTTTCCTTTCCTTTCTTTTTTAATTTAATTTAATTTTTAATTTTTATTTTTGCAAGGCAATGAGGGTTAAGTAACTTGCTCAGGGTCACAATCTACTAAGTGTCAAGTGTCTAAGGTCAGACTTGAACTCAGGTTCTCCTGAATCCAGGGCTGGTACTTTATACACTGAGACACCTAGCTGCCTCCATCAGTCATTTCTGATGATAATAGACTTCTTGGATCATGGTCCCAGGGGCAGTAGACACTTCTTTTTCAAGTAAAAGAAAAACATCAAGATGAAAGCTACCAGGCAGGTGACTGATTACCATTTGGTTGCTCTAATCTTGAAAACCCATATAATCTTCTAGGGAAAAACATTGCTAGTTAATCCCAATAAATTCAACTTTTGGAAACAGTAGCAAAAACACCCAGGCCAGTGAAGAATGATCCAAACAGATTGGAATAGGGTAAATGTCCTGATTTTCAAAACAGGAAGAGAACCAGGTCTATAGAACATCAGTCAATGAACTCAGTTTTGATTCCAAGAAAACTTTTTAGAATAGTTGGTGTTTGATGAATATCTTTAAAAGGAAAAAAATTGATTACAAGGAGCCAGCATGGCTTCATCAAGTACAGTTCAAAGGAGACTAACCTAATTTCCTTTTTTGACAGAATTGTTAAACTAATAGATGAGTGCAATTTAGTGGATATAGTTAACTTAGATTTTGGCACAGTTTCTGACAAATTATTTCCTATTATTCTTGTGGAGATGATGGAAGGATATAGATTAGACAATAATGCAATCAGATTCAGAACTGGTTTGATGGCTATGTTCAAAATGTAGTTAGTTCAATGACAATGTGACAGGAGGCTCTAGTGGAGTATAATAGGGATGTCTGCTTAGTCCTGTTCTGTTCGACATTTTTATTAATGGCTTAGATAAAGGCATAAACTATGTTCCTCAAATTTTCAGATGTCATCACAGTGAGGATTGGTAACACACTGATTACCATATATAGTCCGATTTTTAAAACAAAAACAATATCCTAGAATTTAATACAATGAAATTCAATTGAAATGAATATACAGATGCATTTATCCAGTCATATGCAAAACTATGTGACTGGGGAGGTATAAATAGACAAATTTGCTCTGAGAAAGATCTGAGTATCTTAATAGAGCATAACTTCAATATGGGTCATCCATATAGGATGATGTGGAAACCAAAAAAGCAAACATAGTTATTGTTTGGATATTGAGATTGAGGGCTACATTAAGAGGGGCAAAGCTTCCAGGAATAGAAAAGTGATCATTCCAGTATACTTTAACCTCAACAGACTTCACCTAGAGTACTGTGTTCAATTCTGGGCAGCCTGCTTAAGAAGGACAAGGATAAACTGGAGAGAGTTCAGAGGTGGCCAACATAGATAGTAGAAATCCTTCGGAAAAAAAAAAACAAAAACTTAATAATTAGTGCTGCCCCCAAATGTAATATGTTACCCTGAGAGATAGTTTATTCACCATACTTAGAAGCCTTCAAGAAGATGGATGGACATTTGATGGACTGATAGAGTGAGGATATATTTGTTTTGGACTAGATGTCTTTGCTAGAAGCATTTGCTTTCAAATTAGAGGTTAGCCTTACAACCTAGTGCTTTTGCTGACAAATAACAATTACAGACCACACTTATAGAGACTTTAAAGTTTATAAAACCCTGCTGAATGCATTATCCCTTTTGATATAGAATTAAAGTTTATCTTCATGAATTAATGTAAATTAAACTTATTCAACTCCCTTTTAGAACATATTTTAAGTTTATGTAAGAAAAAAAAAAACAGCCATGCACAGTGAATAAAAGTCAGTTGTGGAATCAGGAGATCTTGGTTCATGTTCTAGCTGCTAACCCTTTCAGGGAACCAGACAAATGTCCTACACTAGGAGTTGCAGAGGAGCCATCAAGAAAGGGAGTCTCCACACTGGGAACAACCAAAGGATTCACACCCAGAGGTATTGTGTGTACATGAGAGAACAGGCAGGAGGAGTAGGGAGAGAGAGGGGGGAATGTGGGAGAGAGAGAGAGAGAGAGAGAGAGAGAGAGAGAGAGAAAGCAAGCTGAAATTATAAAGAAGATACCCTTTCCCTCAAGTAGCTTACTATCAATAACATGTGATACTTGCCGGTATATCACCTTCATGTAAATGGTAGAGACTTTAAAATCCTGCTGTTTTAAGTGGCCTATTGTTATGTTTAAAATATACATGTGTGGTTACCTTAAATAAGAAGTTTTAGCACCAGTGTTTGGGCATTAAACATTTATTAAGGCCTACCAGGTATTAGTAAAAAAGAGAACATGTGGAGTTCAGAAAGTTAAAAAAAGGCCTATCTGGAGGAGGCGGAGCCAACATGGTGGAGGAGAGGCTGTGACTCCCACAAGCTCCAGATAAATCCATCCATTCACACCCAAATAATGTGGTAAAAATCAAAACTCAGAACGGCCTAATGCACCTAAGAACAGAGTGAGACTGTTTCCCCACAAAAGAGGGCAATTCTCATCACCTACTGATCAGGCTGAACAGCCCAGCTCAGTCCAGACCCAGCCAAGGACACTGCTTCCCGTGCATGTCAGAGTCTTCAGCACCAGCAGATTCTGAGGCTGCAATCACAGACTGGTGAGGGGGTTCGGTTCGGCGGTAGGCCAGGGTGATGGAGTTGGGACAAAGCGACCTGGGTCTGAACCAGTGGGCTGAATTGAGTGGTGGTGGCCCAGTGGGGGAGGGGTAAAAGCACGCCAAGCTTCTGACCATAGAATATCAGAGTTCAATCAGACTTCTGTTTCCGCGTCAAAGAGAAAGAGGCTGTGATTACCCACAAGCCAGGCAGGCTGAGAAGAAGCCCAATCACACCCCTGGGCCATGCTGTAGCACGAACAGTGTGTCCTGGAATCAGCGCTACACTTTAAGAAGGAGTAAAAAGCCAAGAAATAGTAAGCCAGAATGAGTAGGCAGAGAAAGCAGAAGACCATCGAAAACTTCTTTGGGGGAAAGGTAGACCACAATACATCCTCAGAAGGAGAAGATAATAATAGGGTCAAAGCTCCAACATCCAAAACTTCCAAAAAAAATATGAACTGGTCTCAGGCCATGGAAGCTCTCAAAAGGGACTTTGAAGAGAAAGTAGGAGAGATAGAACGAAGATGTAGAGAAAGAGAGGAAGGAATGGAAAGAGAAATGAGAGCGATGCAGGAGAGTCATGAGAAAAAAAGTCAACAGTTTGAAAAGCCAAATGGAAAAGGAGATTAAAAAACTGTGCTAAAAATAATTGCCTAAGAATTAGGATTGAACAAATGGAAGCTAGTGACCTTATAAGAAACCAAGACACAGTAAAGCAAATCCAATTGAATGAAAAAATAGAGGGCAATGTAAAATATCTCCTTGGAAAAACAGATGACCTAGAAAATAAATCTAGGAGAGATAATTTGAAAATCATTGAACTACCTGAAAACCATGACCAAAACAAGAGCTTAGATATCATCCTCCAAGAGATTGTGAGGGAAAATTGCCCGGATATTCTAGAAGCAGAAGCTAAAATAGAAATTGAAAGAATCCACCCATCACCTCCTGAAAGAGATCCCAAAAGGAAAACCTCCAGGAACAGAGGACACGAGTCTGAACTGAATACGAAGGGATGTTATGTTTTGTTCTTTGTGGAATGTCTTATGTCTGGGGCCAGATTTGGGCTTGGGGCCTCTTGGGTTCAGGGCTGATGCATTGCCCACTGTGCCACCTAACTAACCCATAATGACATCCTTAAAATAGGGTTGAGGTGTAGGAGAAATAGACTGGGGGAGGGGGAAGGAGAGAGATGGTATGGGGAGAGGTTGTTCACATGAAGGAAATAAGAAAAAAGCTTATGGAGGGGAGGGGAAGAGGGGGAAGGAATTGGGGAGTGAACAAACCTTAATATCATCAGAATTGACTGAAAGAAGGACTAACATACATACTCAAGTGGGTATAGTAATATATTTTTGCCCTGAGGGAGGGGAGGGAGATTGGGGGGGGGGAAGGGGAAGGAGGGAAGGGCAGATTAGGGGAGAGAGCAGTAAAAAGCAAAATACTTTCAAGGAAGGTAAAGATGTTCTGCATAACTGCACAAGTATGACATATTGAATTGCTTGATTTCATAGGGAGGGTTGAGGAGAGAGGGAGAAGAAAATTTGGAACACAGAATTAGCTCAAAGACCTTAAACTCATCAGAGTTGGCTCATGGAGGGAATAACATTCACAGCCAGTTGGGAGGAGTAATCTATTTAGCCCTACAGGAAAGTATGAGGGGAAGAGGATAAGGAAGGAAGGGTGAAAAAAAAAGGGAGTGTAGAGTAGGGGAGGGGAAGTAAAACACTTTTGAGGAGAAATAGTATAAAAGAAGATAGAAAATAGAGTAAATATCATGGGAAGGGAATAGGATGGAGGGAAATAGTTCTGATGATTGACTATAATGGCAAAACATATGGTACCTACTTTGCTGGGCTAATATGAAGAAAATTTTTTGTCAAGTTTAAGGTACTTTATTTAGGTTATGATGAACAGGATACTATCAGAAAAACCTGGAAAGACCTACATGAACTGAAGCAGAATGAAATGCACTGTATACAAAATAACAGCAATGGTGTAAGATGATCTGCTGGGAAACATGTGGTTATTTCCAGCAAGGCAATGGTCCAATATAACCCTGAAGGACTTATGAAAATGGCAACCCATCTACAGAGAAAGAAGTGATAGCATCTGAAAATAGATGGAAACACATTTTTCTTCTTCTTTTTTTTTTGGTGAGGCAATTGGGGTTGGGTGGCTTGCCCGGGGTCACATGGCTGGTGGGTGTTGGATGTCTGAGGCCGGATTTGGGCTTGGGTACTCCTGGGTCCAGGGCCGGTGCTCTGTCCACTGTGCCACCTAGCTGCACCTGGAAACACATTTAAATTTTTTTTTTCTCTTTGACAATTTCTCAGTCTGAAGTTTTGGGAGTTTTTTTACTGTTTTCTCTCACAACCCAGCTAATGTGGGAATGTTTTCCATGACTTACTCTCAGGTATAACTTATTTTGAAAAGCTCGAGTTCTAGTGGGTGGGGGGTGGGAATGGAGGAGGAAGAGAAGTTGGAACACATTTTTTTTTTTAAATTGATGTTAAAATTTGTTTTTACATATATTTTGGGAAATAAAATTCTATTCAATAAAAAAAAAAAAGATTAAAAAAAGAAAAGGCCTATTGGGCACCTAGGTGGTGCAGTTGATAAAGAACTGGCCCTGGATTCAGGAAGACCTGAGTTCAAATCTGGCTTCATACCCTTGACACTCACAAGCTGTATGACCCTGGGCAAGTCACTTAACCCCCCATTGTCCTGCAAAAAGAGAAAGAAAGAAAGAAAGAAAGAAAGAAAGAAAGAAAGAAAGAAAGAAAGAAAGAAAGAAAGAAAGAAAGAAAGAAAGAAAGAGAAAAAGAAAAAGAAAAGACTTATCTAGCCTAGATTTCCAGCCTGGACTGGTTCTTCCTCAAGTTCTCTACCACAAGCCTGCTCCAACCATGAACTGCCTCAGCAAATTTCACTGGACTTGAAGTTGGTCTAGAGTTGAATACAAAGTCCTTAGCTTCTGAGAACAATACCTTCTTAAGGGCCAGCCAGGTGTGGTTACAATCTAATTAACTTTAAGTAGGCTAATCAGCAAAGTCAATCACTCTCACTTAATTCAATCACTTTAGATTAATCTCTAGGTGGGGCCTTTGAGTATCTGGGAAATCCCAGTGTTTTCTCACACTATGGGCATTCAAAATATTAACCAGGTGCTCATCAGTTCCTTTTTCTCAGCTGTTAGCTACAACAATCAGCGAATAATTAACTCTACCTGGTAGATGCAACCATATATTTTTCCTCATCCCTTTCATGCTTGGCTTCTCCATCCCTTTCTATTCCCTAGGATATGTCCTTTGTGGAAATGATAACTTGTTTGAACCAGATGGGAAACTCCTTCTTATAGACTACAGTGATCCTGAGAAGACTGGAACTTCTGACTCTGCTGTCCTACCCCAGTATACCCTTCAGCCATGGCAATGACTGATACCTTGTCAAGCTGTAACTCTTAATATTACAAGTACACAAAGAACTCCAATAATATACAGATTAACACAGGAGTTATAAATCTGGGGTTCATGAACATTTTTAATATCTTAATAACTATATTTCATTGTAATTGATTTCCTTTGTAAGCCTAGAGAATTTTATTTTATGCACTTAAAAATAAAACAACATTGTAAAAGTGGATCCATAGAATTCATAAGACCACCAAAGTGTCCATGACATAAAATAAGATAAAGTAAAGATTCTGAGAATTCCTGAACTAGTACATGATACGTTTAAAATTCAGGACATATCCCACACCAATCTCTAGTCTGAAACCCACAAGAAGAGTAGAAAGGACAAAAGATGTATGAAGCACCAGTCATATGATAAACAAGAGAGGGGCACACCTACTATGTACCTGATTCAACTCAACAAACATTTATTAAGTAACTACTTCATGAAAACACTGGATAATATCTCCATCTTTTAGGAACTTAGATTCCTTAGAGGAGTGGGTAAGACAGGAACAAAAGTGGTCCAAGAACTTTTCATGAAGGAAATAACATCTGAGCTGATTCCTATATACAGATAAGGTTTTTGAGAGTTGGAGATGAGAGAATACATTCCGGATATGGGGCATGGCAACCTAATGCATGGCAGTGGGGAATGTGAATGGAAAATATATTAAGGCTATGTTTCTAACATGTACCCCCCAAAATATCTCTTTTACAAAATATTCTATAAGTAGTCATGTAAGCTTTGTTTAAAGACTTTTAGTGGGCAGGAAGCTCTTACTTTCTGGGGTATCATATTCTATTTTTAAATGGTTTTATCTTTTAGGATATTTTATTTTTTTCTTATAGTAAGTTAATATCTGACTTTGCAACTTATACACATTGTTTCAATTGCTACCTTTTGGGAACAAGAAAAACATAGGTAATAGAAGATGATTGAGCAAAGGGGATTAAGAAAGAATGGCAAGAGAGGTCAGATAGGATCCATGAGAGAGTAATCAGGAAAGCCTACAAAAGAAAGAATATCCATGAGGAAGAGTTCGTCACTGGTATCAGAAACTTAAAAGAGTTCTAGGAGTCTAAGGGCTAAGAAACAGTCCTGGGATCTAGTCATGAATAAATCATTGGTCCCTTTTGAGAGATCAGTTTTAGTTGAATATTATGACATTAGCCAGATTTCCAGGATTTGAGAAATGAGTAGGTAATAAGGAGGGTAAAAAACAGCAAATCCAGTCAAATTGTTCTATGGATATGTCTGTCTGTGTTCTATGTGATATCATCTCTATCAAAGCCCCATTAGTACATCCTGTCTTTGATCTTTGGTCTCTGTGACCTGCTCTTCCTTAAATCCAGTGAATTAAACTCTATTCTCAATATTTCAAGTTGGGCCTGATGAGATCATCCCACAGTTGGGTACGTTGTAGAAAGTCAGATTGTATTAGAAAAAAAAAAAGACTGTCTCATTTAAAGTGAAAACCTCTCTTAGTGATGCTCAAATTCACCTCTTTGAAGTCTGCACCTCACTTCCCTCAATGATCTTTTTCTCTCTGGTTGTTTTACACTTATAAGTCTCATTAAACAGCAGGATTCAAACAGCTAACATTACTTGGATGCCTGCCAAATTAGATGTCTAAGCAGACAGATTTCCAAAACAGCTAACAAGTGACAGAGATGGCATTTGAAGTCAGATTTTCCTGACTCCAATTCCAATGCTTTCTCTACTTCCCACTGCCTCTTCAGATAATGGATACGTAATACCAAAAGTGATAGACTTAAAAGTCAGAAGATCTTTGTTTAAATCTCATCTTTGCAACTTTCCCACTATGTAACACTGGGCAAGTTGATTTACCTTTTGAACCTCATTTTCCTTTTTTGCTATAAATGAAGAGATGAGACTGGTTGGCTATTGAGTCATGTCACTAAGTTATGTCACTCCATATGAGTGTTCAAATACTAAAATGAATCTGTGATATCACCAGATTGGATGTTCTCTCCAATAAATGAGGTCATAGGCCATACATGTTTTCCCATGTTGAGTGACTTCTGCCCATATTTAACCAAGGGGTCCCCACAGAACATCCACTGAATGTGATGAAGGCCTTGTTCACCTTCTCCCAACATTTCCAATGGAGCAATCTCATTGTCCATTTATGATATGATTTATTATCACTCTTACATGTGACCATCCCATCTTCTCCTCCTGTGAAGATTTCCTTGAAGACATCTTTTTAAACATGAACTTTTAATCCAGTGTGAAGGCAGAATAATAAACATTTGGGCAGATATCAACAATAGTTTTGAAACCAAATCAGAGGTCTGCAACAACCATTAAAGGTAATGTCTAACAACTTCTAAAAAAATTCTAAGGCTGCGAAATTGCTGCATGTAGAAAACATATATTTAAATATTGTGTTTAAGGGCAGCTAGGTAGCGCAGTGTATCCACTGCCCTGGGTTCAGGAGGACCTGAGTTCAAACCCGGCCTCAGACACCTAACACTTACTAGCTGTGTGACCCTGGGCAAGTCACTTAACCCCAACTGCCTCAAAAAAAAATGTGTTTATATAAACTCATTTTGTCAAGCTGATAACAAGTAGCCAAAATGCAATGTCTTTTTTTTTTAATTTTCAAATAAAGGAAGACACTTCTATTTCACTAAATATTAATCTGTCCTTCCCATGTTCATGGGAATTCCTTGGATTTGGACAATAGCTCAGCAGTTTATTTGCACACCCATAGCTCTGCTTTTAGACAGTAATACCTAAGGTTTGATTACTGTACTGACTAATGGCAATCACCTCTTGGTAATACATGAAAGGCTGGCTTTGTTCAAATTCAGATTATGAGCCAAAAGGTGGTTAGAATCACAGTAATTGTGTTTTATTCAGTGCTTTCTGCATGAAACCTAATCTATTAGTTCTTACTTCTTGGGGACTTTTCTTCTCTGCACATTGAATTGCTTTGCAAGGAGAGCTTTATCTGTGCATACACATGTATCCTTTGTGTAATTTAAAATTAGTTTACAGAGTTGCTTTCTCTGCCACAGGACTCCTTGTCTTTTAATAAAATCCTCCCTGACGTCAGTAAGAATAGTACAGCTACCTCCAAGGATCATGGTTTACCAAATAGGTAAATAAGATTGGCCTAATTAGAGTTCTAGGCCCATCAAGTCTTAATGCTATAAGGGAATTTAGAGACCACAGAGACAAACCTTCCTCCAAATGCAGAAATCCTGTCCATAGCATCTCTAATCAATGAATATCAAATATCTATTTGAATACTTCCTAATAAAGGATTCACTATTTTTCAAGGCAAATTAATAATGGTAAGCATTTACATAATGATTGAATGTTTGCAAAGCACTTTAGAAATATTAACTTATTTATCCTCATAACAACTCTGGGATATGGATAGTATTAGGAACTTAGATAGAGAGAGGTTAAGGGACTTACCCAGGGTCATGCAGCTAGTGAGTGTCTGAGCCTGGATTTGAACTTGGTTGTCCTTCTGAATCCAGGTCAAGTGTTCTTGTCCACTATGCCACTTAGCTCCCTCAATTGTAGGCCTCTCTAAAACTCGAGGCTCTTCCTCAGATACTTAATACCTCTGTGACGCTGGGAAGTTACTTACCTGCTATCTGCTTCAGTTTCTTCACTTGTAAAATGGGATAATAATGGCACCTACATTCCAGGGTTGATGTCAGGATCAAATGAGATAATGATTTTAAAGTGCTTAGCACAGTGCCTGGCACATACTAAGCACCATATAAATGCTAACTATCATCGTTAACATCAACATCACCATCATAATCATAATCTTCTTCTCTTCTTCTGTCTCATTATTATTATTATTATTGTTGTTGTTGTTTTCCTTATATTTAGTCCAAAATAAATCCCCATTTCAAATATTTTAGATAGCATTGCCCTTTGGATCATGAATGAATAAACCCAAACAAGCAAATAAACTATGATGAAGACAGCCCCAAATCTTGAATCCAAGGGCGCCCAGAATAGCAAAATCTCTAGGAACACCAGCCCTATTTCTTCTTTGGCACATCATTTAGGGAAGCAACCATTTTCGAGATGAAACCTGGAAACTGCCTGAACAGATGTTGTAGTCTCTGCTTCCTCGATAGTCACAGCTACTAAAGAAAGAGAAAATAAAATACTTGCCACAAAATTCTATAGCATTGTTAAATGGTTCTACATCAGAAAGAGATATCATTTTATGAATGGAAATGATATTAAAGAAGATGCATTACTATCTAATGTATCCCAGCTCCATTATTACTATGTGACTTTAACATTTTATTGCAACTGGAACCTTCTACATGTTTGGCTCCCCCATCAGAATGTGAGTTCTTTGAAAGTAGGGGCTATCTTGCTCTTTGATTTGTAAATCCAGAATTTCATATAATGTGTACATGGTAAGTACTTAATAAATATTTTGATTGATTCATTGATGCATTGAGGCAGCTTTTCAAATATCTATATGTCTTAAGTCTTGTTTTCTCCAGGCAATACAGTGACTATCTCTTCAATCAATTTTTCATATGACATGTCATTATTTCTTTCTTCATTGTTCGGCTTGTTCACCTCTGGGCCATCTTTCATTTGTCAAAACTCCTTTTTAAATTTTATGCCCACTACTGGATACAAGTCTAAAAAATGTGATCTGACCAACAAGGACTAAAGGAGAACTGATTTTTTTCTCTTGACCTGGACATTATATGCCTCAAGATGAAGCTAAGATTTAAACTAGCTCTTTATATTAGTCACATCATTCTATTAACTCCAATTCTGGTTGTCATCAACTAAAATTGCACACCTCATATAAATTACATATACCAATTTGTTCCCATCCTTTCCTTGTAAAATTGAATTTTGGAACCTAAACTTGACATTAGCCCTTATGCTTCTTATTCATATTTGTTGATTAGGATACCTTTCTAAGAAACGTTATTCTATTTTAATTTTCCAGCTGATTTTTTGTTTGATATTTTGTTTTGTCTATAATTGTAAGATAATTAATGTGGCAGCTTCCAGTGTGGGAATACATCAATGAAGTTCAGCAATTTATCTGAAATTCCTTGTCTGATTGCAGACAATAAGTGTACAAATGATTTATTCAGGGTGATACAGACAGTTTGTGTCAGAGATAGGATTTGAATTTATATCTTCCTTACTTGCAGAATAGTCCAGAGCAAGAGGCTTATCACTCATCACTTATCATTTTACCATTCTTTAGGTAGAATTGCTCATTCTTTGTTAAAGTCTACCAATAATTATCTGTATTGGATTTTTTTCATTATCCATGAATATTTTTTCACAAAATTATTTTATTATTTTCCAGTTACATGTAGACATAGTTTTCAACATTTGTTTTTATAAGATTTCTAGTTTCAAATTTATTTCCCTCCTTCCTCTCCCTCTCCCCAAGACAGCAAGCAATCTGATATAGGTTATATATGTACAATCACATTAAACATATTTCTGCATTAGTCATGCCGTGAAAGAAGAATCAGAGCAAAAAGGAAAAACCTCAAGAAAGAAAAACAAAAACATAGAATTAGTATGGATCAATCTGCATCTAGATTCCACAGTTCTTTTTTTTCTGGATTTGGAGAACATTTTACTTCATGAGTCTTTTGGAACTATCTTGGACCATTGTATTGATGAAAAGAGTCAAATCTATTACAGTTGATCAACATACAATGTTGTTGATACTGTGTATGATGTTCTGGCTTTGCTCATCTCACTCAGCATCAGTTCATGTAAGTCCTTCAAGGTTTCTCTGAAATCTGTCTGCTCATCGTTTCTTGGAGCACAATAGTACTCCATTACATTCATATACCACAACTTCTTTAGCCATTCTGCAATTGATGGGCATCTCCATAATTTCAAACTCCTTGCCACCACAAAAAGAGCAGCTACAAATATTTTTATACATGTGGGTCTTTTCCCCTTTTTTATGAACTCTTTTGGAAAGAGACCTAATAGTGGTATTGCTGGGTCAAAGGTTATGCATAGCTTTATAACCTTTTGGGCATAGTTCCAAATTTCTCTCCAATTGGATCAGTTCACAACTCCACCAACAATGCATTAGTGTTCCAATTTTCCTACAGCTTCTCCAAAATCTATTCTTTTCCTTTTTTTTGTCATATTAGCCAATCTGATAGGGGTCAGGTGGTACCTCTGAGTTATTTTAATTTGCATTTCTCTAACATGAATATTTTTGTTGATGCTGTTCTAGAAACTTGAACTTATATAGGAGACATGTTATTTTCTTATTATTTGCTCATATATTTGAAATATCAATTTTTTCTAAGTAGTTTTTATAATTTAGAGTTTGAAGATTTTTTCTATTATTTAGTAATATTTATTGAGTTATATTCACAGCTCGCAGCTTGAAAGCTGATGACTATCTTAGAGATCAATCCAATCACCACTTATTTTACAGATAAGTAAACTGAGGCCTGGGAAAGAATAATGACTTGCCCAACATTACTAATGCCATAAGTTGCAGGTCTAGGATACATACTTTTGAATCTAAACCCAGCAATCTTTCCTTGGCACTATACTCACCCATGTCTGCCATCTATTATATTATACTGTTTCCCATTTGAATTAAATAAATCCACTGCTTGCTCTCTCTCTGTGTCTCTCTCTCTGTCTCTCTCTCTGTCTCTCTCTCTGTCTCTCTCTCTGTCTCTGTCTCTTTCTCTCATCTATTACCCCATGAACTAGAAATGAGTTTTAACAGCTATATAGATAGGGTTTGTTGGAGGAAAAGTGTAATTCTTCTCTAGAATCATGTCTTTTTACCTCATGTTCCTACCCTTTGATTCTCCCAGAGCATATCAGAATTTGATTCACTATGCCCATGGTCAGCTTTCCCCCTGCTCCTGAGATCATCCCAATTTGGATCATACTAGATCTTCACAGAAAAGAGTTCTCAATGTATATGCAAGCACATAACCTAACACTACAAAAAAAATGGGACATAATTTATTTAATTACCCCCCCAAAATGCAAAAGAAATAAATTTTACATCTAAGATCATCAACAACTTTATTTCCTTCTCTATTCTCAACCTCTCCAGGAACTGTACAGTTCTGAAGATGCATAAAATTAGACATAAGCTTATCCTATTTATCATTGAAATACCCAAAGATTTTTATCTTTCCTACAACTCTTGAACCTGCTGCACAGTCCACATATTTATCTCTTAGTACTAATTAGGAACAATGTCCAGGTATTCTTCTACCTTGTGGTTCTACCCTTGTTAATCCTTGTATATGTCTGTTTATTGTTCAAAGAATTATTCTGATTCATTGCTATCCTTAGCATTAATTCCCATTGTTCTTGGCTCAGAACGTACTTGCTACTAGACATTTGCTTCCATTTACTGCCATTTTGGGGAATATATAATTCCTTCTTTTTCTGTTGTCTCATTATTTCCTAATGCATATGGTTTCCTCAAGGGCCAAAAGGGATTTTGGAACCATGGATTTCCTTATAGGGAACCATGGAACCATGCGGATTGCCTTATAGGGAAAGGGTTTAAGATATGCCCAGCTGAATTATCCTTTTTTGTGTGTTTCTTTTTAGGTCAGTTTAGCTCCTTCTCTTTCTGGAGCTACTCCTTTAAAATACCTAGTCTGAGAGTAAAACCCAGTGGTCTTTTATTTTTTATTCTGAAATTGTCTGTTAATTGACCAATCATCCTTAATGTGTTATTAACAGTCCAATGGATACCCAATCCATGCCTAACTTAAACCTTACCAAGAAGACGTCTTCAGGGCCATAATAAAAGCCTGGCCTATGTTAACCTTGTTAATAAAATTTTAACCATTTTTTTTTAAAGTCACACCATAGGGTCTTATCTTTTTTGACATAAATGTAAACTTCAACAAGAGAATATCATAGATTCATACAGCTATAGATAGATCTAGAACTAGAAGGAAACTGAGTGTGTGTGTGTGTGTGTGTGTGTGTGTGTGTGTGTGTGTGTTTATGTGTGTTTCTTCTTGCTCTGGAAACTATAATCAAATCAGTAGAACCATAACTCCTAGAAAGGACAAGTCAAGCTACTTATCTATGACTATAGTCACTAGTCTTGTGACTTGTCAAAACAAAACACTCTTCCCCAGAAAACTTTTCCCTTTAGTATTCTCTCACCAACATTAAAATATAAATTCCTAAAGGTTAGGGATGGTCCAGATTTTTTATCTGAATCTTCAAAACTTATCAGGATGCTCAATGCCTTGAAAATGCTTGATAGGTAACTAGATGGCACAGTAGATAGAGCTCTAGGGCCTGAAGTCAGGAAAACTTGAGTTCAAAGCAAACTTTGGACATTTACTAACTTTGATGCCCTGGGCAAGTTATTTAACCTCTGATTGCCTCAATTTCCTAATCTGTGAAACTGGAATAATAATAGACTGTAATTGTAAAGTGCTTAACAGTTCTTGGTAAATGATAAGCACTATAAAAATGTCAGTCATTAGTATTAAATGTTTTTTCTTCATGCACATAACAAATAAAGAAGGGGTCTTGAATGGTTCTGTCTTCATCATTTTGCCTTTATCACACAAGTTTTCTTCATCATTTATATTATGACTAGTTATATAATGCATACAGCAATATTGTTCCATGTTTCTCTTTTTCTTAAACACCCTGGTTATAGGAGCCCTACTTGAAAGTACAAGCCAATTATCCAGATGTAAAGCAGCCACTTTCAGTTGTTGAGGCAGAGAAAAAGCCTTTGTGGGCAATCTTCAGCCATGTCTGTGCCCCTAAGAATTTTTTTTTTTACTTTGTGCCCTGCTGCTCTTTACTCACCCCACAATAATGAGAGGGTGCAGCTTGCATTGATTTTTTTTTAAAGAATCCCTACCAAATGACTTAAGAAAAGATCCAAAATGTCACTGTGTCATTTCTATTGTGTTCCATTCCTGTTGCCAGGAAATATGATAGTTTTCAGGAGGGAGGATTTTGATCTCTAACCTTTTTCAGATATTTTACAATGCTTTGCACACTTAAAAGTCTTTGTGGAAAAATAACAAGATTCTTCTGATTTGTCATAATGACTTATAGGCCAAAAGGAAAAAAAATCTTCTAAGATATAAATTACAAAACTTAATCCATAATCCATGATATTGAAAGGTCAAAATTTTTAAAAGTCATTACCAGTGAGGGGGTGGAGGTGGGGAAGCTGATTCCTAAAGACATAAGAATTTATTTGTCACTTGCCAACAGTTCTTTTGGTCCTTTTACAAGTTCAAAGTAAAACCCTTTATATATGATGACAGAAATCTCAGGATTGTGTCTTGGTACCTAAACATGAGGGAAAAAAGAAATGTGAGATAGATATTTCCACTAACCACAAAAGCCAAATTAAAGATATCTAGAGCAAACGTAAGTGCATGAATTTAAAAAAATATTTATTTTCATCTGAAGGTAAGCACATGTTCCAATTAGGACATTTTCTCAGTGTAACACACACACATACACACACACACACACACACACACACACATACACATGCACAATATCTCTTTCTGAGACATAAGTAATGTTCAAAGCCAGTAATACGCTTGCTGGGATACTTCAGAGTCTTATTGCATGCCACTGTTATGTTTTAGGAGACCTAACTTACCCTGAAATTCTATCCCATGCCAGGTTATAAACCAGATTATAATAATATATTCCCCTGTGTGTGAAAGATTTGAGACTTTCCAGATCTTGTGTATAAATACAATCAAATTTACTTTTAGGCAAAATAAAGGGACATTTCACTACAATTATTTAGTTATTTGAATTATATAAAAATGATCAAGACACGAAGAACATTACAATATTAAATTATATTTTATTTCAAAAATTTCTTTACCTCGAATTTGCTAATATAATTTTTGCTGAGAGGAAGAAAAAAAGTAGTGTATTGAGGTAATATAAAAGGGAAGACAAGTAATTCTGTTTCATTACCAGTTCTATTATTTATTTGCTTCATGCTCTTGTCCTGAACAGTAACTGGACCAAGGTCACATAGAACATGGAAGTCCAGTGCATGTTGGTGGAACAAGATGGCAGAGTAGAGTAATCACTTAGCCAAGCTCTCCCAAAATTTTTCTCCAAAAAACTTTGAAATAATGGCTCAAATCAAATTCTGAAGTGGAAGAGCCAACAAAATTTCAGAATGAAATATTCTTCCAGCCCAAGACAATTTAGGAGTTTCAAAAAGATTTGTGACACAGTGAAGAATGTTGATACAGACCTTTTAAGGAATCAACATTAATGCTAGGAATAGATGCACAGTTACTAATCATAGCTGGGAACATGAATGGGATGAATTCACCCATAAAATAGTAGCAGATAGTAAAATGGATTAGAAAAAAGAATCCAAATATAGGTTGTTTAAAAGAAACATACTTGAAACAGAGAGACATAGATTTAAAATAGGAGGCTGGAGCAGGATCTATTATGCTTCAGCTGAAGGGTGAAAGAAACCAAAGATAGCAATCATGATTTCAGACAAAGGCATATAAATTAGAGACCTAATTAAAAGGAATAAGTGGGGAATCTACATATTGGTAAAAAGCACCATAAAGAATGAAGAAATTTCAATATTTAAAATATATTTTCAAAAGAGCAAAGCATCCAAATTTTTGAAGAAAAGTTAAATTATAGGGAAAAGTGGTAAAACAGTAGTTGTGAGGGACCTCAACTTTGCCTTGTCAGAGATAGATAAATCTATACATGACATGAATAAGAAAGAAGTTAAAGAGAAAAATAGAATCTTAAAAATATAGATATCATAGATTTCTGAAAGAAATTAAATGGAAATGAAAAGGAGTATATTTTTTTTTCTCCGTTAGACATGTCACCTTCAGAAATATTGGCTATGTATTAGGATATAAAAAACTCAAGACAAAATAAAAAAAAAAGTACTGTCAAATGTACAGTTGTCAAACCATAATGCAATAAAAATTACATTGAAAAAGAATAATGGAAGCATAGATTAAAAACTAATTGGAAATTAATCTAATTCTGAAGAATGAGTGGGTAAAAGAACAAATCATAGAAACAGCAATTTCACTAGAGAAAATGACAAAAATGAGATAAACGCATGTGAGGAAAAAATGACGATCTTCATGAAATGGGTGAATATTTTAAAATATTTAAACTGCCACAGTCAAGAGAAAAGGAAATAGAATACTTAAATGACTCTACTATAGTAAAATAGGATTAAACAAATCACAAATGGGCTCCTTTAGAGAAATCCTAATGTCAGATGGATTTACAAATGAATTCTGCATAATATTTAAGATATAATTAATTTATACAATATATGAAATATTTGAAAAATATGCAAAATAGTCCTCCCACATTTCTTTTATGACACACAATAAAATTGATACCTGAACCAGGGAAAGCAAAAACAGAGAAATAAAATTATTGACCAATCTCCTTTTTAAATATAAATGCAAAACAATTAAATAAGTAAATAAAAGAATAAGTAAATTAGCAAATAAATGAATGAATGCAAAATAAATAAATAAAGGAATACATGAATGAATGAATGTGTAATTAAATAAATGGGTAAATGAATAGATGCTAGCAAGGCGATTATATCAATAAATAAAAAAGATCATACAGTATAAACAATTTTGATTTCTACCAGGAATGCAGAGCTGATTTAATAGTAGGAAAATTCTTAGCATTGTATGATCATATCGATAAATGCAGGAAAAAAATTAGACAAAATACAACACTCATTTATATCATTTATATTAAAAAACACTAAAAAGCAAAGGAATCAGTAGAAACTTTCTTAAAATGAAAAGTAGTTTCTATCTAAAACCTAAAGCAAGCATTATCAACAATGGGGATATATGTAAAACTTTCCCAATTAGATTGGGTAAAGGGAGAATGACTTTTTTCACTTGTATTATTCCATATTTTATTAGAGATACTAACTACAGCAATAAGGCAAGAAAAATAAATTGGAAGAATATAAATAAATTACGAGGAAACAAAATTATCATTCCTTGTAGATGATATGTTCATATACTTAGAAAACTCTAGAGAATTAATTTTTTAAAGGTTGAAATAATTAACAACATAAGCAAAGTTTCAAGATAAAAAAATAATCCCTCATATATTATCAGCATTGATTCACGTATTGCCAACAAAACCCAGAAGGCATAGATAGAGAAATCCAATTTAAAATCACAAGATACTATTTAAAATACTTGGTTGTCTTCCTGCCAAGATAAACCCAGGGACTATGTGGTCACTATTATAAAATACTCTACACTAACAGAGTTTTAAACAACTGGAGAAATATTAACTACTCATGGGTAGGCTGAATGAATATAATGAAAATAACAATTCTATCAAAGTTAATTGCCATACAAACCAAATGAAGAATTATCATATTGAGCTAGAAAAATAATAACAATCCATATGGAAAAAAAATGTCAATAATGTAAAGGGAATCAATGGAAAACTTGAAAGAGATAAGGCAGTATCAGTTTTTAAACTATATTACAAAGCAACAATCATCAAAATCATATGGTACTGGCTAAGAAATATAGTGGTTGATCAGTGGAATATAGTAGATACACAGTACACAGGAGTAAATGACCACAGTAATGTAGTGTTTGATAAATACATGAATCCAAGATTTTTATTTAGGGGTAAGAATTTACTATCTGGCAAAAGTTATCGGCAAAATTGAAAAGCAATTTGGCCAAATTAGGCCTAGAACATCATTACATACCATATACCAAGATAAGGTCAAAAGGCTAAATGATTTAAAAATAAAGGTTGATATTAAATTAGAATGTGAAAAAAATGTACCTGTCAGATCTATAGCTAAGGGAAGAGTTTATGAATGAAATGAGACAGAAAGCATCATTGGAAATAAAATGAATAATTTTGATTATATGAAATTAAAAAGGTTTTCCATAAACAAAACTAATGTAGTCAAAATCAGAAGAAGAAAGGAAACTGGGAGAGGCAGGGATTACAGCATTTGTGTGTGTGTGTTGGGGGGAGTAAAGGCCTCATTTTCCAAATATGTGGGAAACAGCCATTTTTTTAAACTAAGAGTCATTCTCCAATTAATAAATAGTCAAAGAATATAAATAGGCAGTTTTCAGAAGAATAAATCAAAGTTGCCAATAGTCACATAAAAATGTTCTAAATTTCTGTAGATTAAAGAAATGTAAACTAAAACAAATAACTCCAAGAAACCACCTCACACTTTTTGGTTTGGCTAATGTAAGAAAATGAGCATGACACATGCTAGAGCAAATGTGGATAAGCAGGGACAAAAATGTACTTTTACCTGAGGTCCGAACTGTTCTCTATTCTTGAGAACAATTTAAAATTATGCACAAAGGGCTATAGAACTGTGTATACCCTTTGACCTAGCAATACTATTCATAAGTCTATATTGCAAAGAGATCCAAGAAAAGGGAAAATGAGGTATTTGTACAAAAATATTTATGGTGGCTTTTTGTGGTACAAAAAAATTAGAAATTGAAGGGATACCCATTATTTGGGAAGTAGCTAAATATATATATATATATATATATATATATATATAATGGAATACTTTTGAGCTATAAGAAATGATGAGCAATATGGCTTCAGAAAAAACTGGGAAGAATTATGTGAACTGATGCAAAGTGAAGTGAGCTGACCCAGAAGATTGTATACATCAATGGCAATATTGTAAGGATTATCAACTCTGAAAGACTTAGCAACTCTGGTTAAGACAATGATCCAGGACAGTTCCAAAGGACCCATGATGAAAAATAAAATCTACTTCCAGAAAAATGATGAACTCTGAGTACAGATCGAAGCCACCTTTTAAACTTTATTTTTATTTTTTTATTTGTTTTCTTTTGCAGTATGACTAATATGGAAATGCTTTTCATTACTTCACACATATAATAAATATTATGTTCTTTTCTTCTTATGGGGTGGGTGGGAGAGAATCTGGAACTCAATTTTGAAGAAAATTTGAGGTTAAAAATTGACCTTTATATGTAATTGAGAACTAAGTAATGAAATAAGTAAAAAATATGTCCAGTACACTTGTTGTAGCATGGAACTTCCAATGTTCACCTTTCACATTACCGGAACACATTTGAATGTAAATGGACTTTATACATTAAAGAGTGTATTTGGGACATAGGAAATAATAAAGAACTAAAATTCAAAGATGTTTCATTTTAAAATATTTAAAATATGCAAAAGAGCCAGCCCCCCCTCCCCAGAAATTCCTGAAATCCATTTCCTCTTGGGAAAATGACATGCCCACTGAATCTAAGCATATAATGCTCTATACTACTTTAAAACACAATTAGAAAAATCTGCCCTAGGTCATTATCTGTATGGTATAGAAGTAAAACAAATAAACAGAAATGGTTTCTTTAGGAAAATCAGTTAAATTCAATACCTGCTTAATAACTGTTTTTTATATGCCAGAAGTCACTTCAAGTTATTGTTAGCCTAATTTTGTAAGTTACTAAAACAAAATAATAATAAGAAAACAGTCTCTAATGTGCCCTTGGGTTTTATTAATTTACATTTTTTCAAAGACTTAAGGAGTTGTGGTTCCATAATCTTGACAAATACTGCAGGAGAATAACATGAGCATCCATCAAGTTCCTTTCTCCCCAAAGCCTTACATTTTTTTCAGGGAACAAAACAAATATCAAATCCTGTTTTGCAAATATCCCTTTTAAATCACCATGATGAATAATTGAAGTCAATTGTTTGGATATCAGAGCATTTCAAGCTAGAAACCATTACATAAGTGTGTCTAAGAGTCACCCTGACTTGTACCTTTCTTAGTGTAAAATTTGCAAATGGTTAAAAATAAAATTAATTTCTACTCAACAATTATTACCATTTTATGCTTTACACTTTATACAAATGTGTTGTAATCTATTCCAGGCTTGTATAGGTATAGGCTAAGTATGACTTGATATACAAATAATCATTCTAAATTTACTATGAGGCAGACTGTGAGATAGTTGGAAGACAAATAAACAGAATCAAAAGAAAATAGAGGGGCAGCTAGGTGGCGCAGTGGATAAAGCACTGGCCCTGGATTCAGGAGTACCTGAGTTCAAATCCGATTTCAGACACTTGACACTTACTAGCTGTGTGACCCTGGGCAAGTCACTTTACCCCCATTGCCCTGCAAAAAAAAAAAAAAAAGAAAGAAAAGAAAATAGAGAAGTCATCCAGCTAACTTTATTCTTTAATTAGAATTCCTTCTACAATATCCCAAACAAGTGTTCATCTTATCTTTGATTCAGACTTCTAGAGAAGGGGCACTCATAACATCATCTACTTTTTGGCATGTTGAATCATTAGAAAGTTTTTTGTATGATTTTCCCTTACATCAGATCTAAATCTCTACTTCTGAAATTCCAACTCATGACTCCTCTGAGACCAGTAATGACAAGTTGAGTCACTTTCCATGCAACAATTCTTTCTATATTTGAAGTATTTTATCATGTCTCCTGTAATTCTTCTCTTCTTCTGTTTATCCCTAGTTCCTTCAATCTATTATCATATGGCATGAATGGGAGAGCTTTCATTATGATGGATGTTCTCTGTGTGCTCTCTAATTAATCATGATATTTCCTGATATTTAGCTCTAAGAATTAAATGAAATATCTAGATGTGATCTGATAATGTCAAATTATAGCAAAACTATCAGTTTCCTAGTGTTGGACAAGATGCCCCTCTCAATGCAGCCTAAGATCACAATACTTTTTTTGGCTGCCATATGATTCCATTAATTCATCTTGAGCTGGCAATCTACTAGAATTCTCAGATTTTTTTCAGATAAATTGTTCTCTAGGTATGTAAAGTGAATTCTTCAATGGCACTGTGGGTTAGTTATCATTACCTCCATTTTATAAGTGGAAAAATTGGAAATTTGAGAAGTTGACTGACCTTCCCATGATCAGAAAGCTAGTAAGTGTCTAAGGCATTTTTTATTTTTTTAATAATATTTTATTTTCCCCAGTTATATATAAAGGCAATTATTACCATTCATTTAAAAAATTAGTTCAAAATTTTCCATTTTCTTCTTTTACATCATCCTTTGCTGAGGAAGTAAACAATTTGATATAGCTTATGTATGTTCAATCATGCAAAACATATTATCATACTAGTAATGTTGTTAAAAAAAGACAAATCCAAAGAGGGAAAAATATGAAAAAAAATATGGAAAGTGAAAAATAGTATGCTTTCATATGAATTTAGACTCCGTCAGGCCTTTATTTTTGTTTTTGAAATCTGAAGGTACATTGCATTTATCATCATGAGTCCTTTGGAATTGGCTTGGATCACTGTATTGGTGAGAATAACCAAGTCATTCACAGTTGCTCTTTACAAATTATAGCTGATACAGTGTACATTGTTCTCCTGGTTCTGTTCATATCATTACATCATTTAATTTGACTCTTTGCAGGATTGTCTGCTCAATATTTATTTTAATGCAGTGATATTCTACAACAATCATGTACTGCAGAATGTTCAACCATTCCCAAAATTGATGAGCATTCCCTCAATTTCTAATCCTTTGTACCTACAAAAAGAGCTCCTACATATATTTTTGTACAGATAGGTCCTCCCACTATTTTATCTCTTTGGGATACAGACAATGGAGTGCTATTGTTGGATAAAAGGGTGGGCACAGTTTTCTACCACTTTGGGCATATTTCCAAATTGCTCACCAGATTGATTGGATGAGTTAACAACTCCGCCAATTGTGTATTAGTGTCCTAATTTTTCCATATTAACTCCAACATTTAGTAATTTCCTTTTCTGTCATATTAGTCAATCCGATTCGTGTGAGGTGGTACTTCAAGGTTATTTGTTTATTTTTATTTTGCATTTCTATAATCAAGAATAATATAGAACATTTTTTTCATATGGCTATGGAAACTTTTATTTCTTCATTTGAAAACTGTCTGTTTATATCATTTGACTATCAACTCAGTTCTCCATATATTTGAGAAATAAGGACTTTATTTGAGACACTTTCTTTAAAAAACCATGTTTCTCAACTTTATGTTTTACTTCTATTCTTGTTTGCATTGGTTTTGCTAGCACAAAAAGTGTTTTTGTTTTGTTTTTGTTTGTTTGTTTTTTTGCAGGGCCATGAGGGTCAAGTGACTTGCCCAGGGTCACACAGCTAGTAAGTGTCAAGTGTCTGAGGCCGGATCTGAACTCAGGTACTCCTGAATCCAGGCCGATGCTTTATCCACTGTGCCACCTAGCTGCCCCCTGCACAAAAAGTTTTAAATTTAATATAATAAAAATTGTCCATTTTACATATAGTAATGCTCTCTATGTCTTGTTTGGTCTTAAGTTCTTTGTTTTTCCATAGATCTGAGAAGTAAACTACTCTTTGCTCTCCTAATTTGCATAAAGTATCACCATTTATGTTTAAACCATGTACACCTTTTGAATTCATCTTGGTATGTGGTGTAAGATGTTGGCTTATCCCTAGTTTCTGCCATACTATTTTCTAATTTTCAGCAGTTTTTGTCAGTTTTTGAGCTCTTTTCCCCAAAACTCTACGGTCAGTTACTACTGAGTCTTATATACCTAAACTGTTCCACTTACTCTGTAGCAGATTTCATGATGACCAATTTATAATACTGTTTGAGATGCAGTATTGCTAGGCCCCTCCCCTTCATATTTGTTTTCATTAATTGTCTTTATATTCTTGACATTTTTCCTTCTAGTTGAATTTTTTAATTATTTGTTCTAACTCTATAAAATATTTTGGTAGTTTGATATCACACTGAAGAAGTAAATTAATTAAGGTAGATTTGTCATCTTTATTATATTGGCTTGGACTATAATAGAACAAATAATATTTTTCCCAATTGTTTAAATGGAACTTTTTATTTGTGTGAAAAGTGTAATCATCTTCATACAGTTCCTGGTTGTGTCTTGACATGAAGACTCCCAAATATTTTATATTGTTTATAATTATTTTAAAAGGAATTTCTTTTTCTAACTTATTTCTGGGATTTGTTGGTAATATATAGAAATTACGGTGATTTATGTGATTTTATTTTATATTCAGTAACAGCTAAAATTATTAATAATTTAATGTAAATTGTAGTTGATTATGTAAGATTTTCTGAGTATACTATCATATCATAATCAAAAGATGGTACTTTTTTCTTCATTGGTTATTCTAATTATTTCAATTTATTTTTTCTTCTCTTATAACTAACATTTTTTTAGGGAAAAATAATTAATTATATTGGTGGTAACGGGCATCCTTGCTTAACCCCTAATTATTTTGGATGACTTTAGTTTATCCCATGATAGATAATGCTTTCTGGTTGTTCTAGGTATATACTACTTATAATTTTAAGGAAAATGCCATTCTTTTACATGGTTTCTTGTGTTCTTAATAGGATTGTATTTTGTCAAAAGCTTTTTCCTTCACTTATTGAGAAAATAATATGGTTTCTGTTGGTTCTATAATTGAGATGGCCAATTATGCTGATAGTTCTCCTAATATTAAACAAGGCCTGCATTCCTTGTATAAATCCTACCTGGTCATAGTATGTGATTATTGTGTTATATTACTATAATATCCTTTCTAGTAATTTATTTAATTTTTGCATCAATATTAAGTAGGAAAGGGGGCCAGTAAATGCCACAGGATAGAGCACTAGCTCTGGAGTCAGTAGGTCTTGAGTTAAAATTTTACCTCAGACACTAGCTGTGTGAACCTGGACAAGTCACTTAAGTCTGATCACATCAAACAAATATTTATTAGGGAAATTTATTGAGAGTTTTCTTTCTCTGCCTTGGCCCTTTCTAGTTTAGGTATCAGCATCATATTTGTAGTATAAAATGAATTGGGTGGGATTCCGTTTTTAACCTATTTCTCCAAATACTTTATATAGTATTGGAATTAATTGTTCTTTAAATGTTTGCAAGAGTTCATTTGTAAATCCATATGGTGATTCTATCTATCTAGAGATTTTTTTCTTAGGAAATTAATTGATGGCTTATTTAATTTTTTTTTCTAAAATGAAGTTATGTGAATATTCTACTTCCTCTTCTGTTAATCTGAGACATTTATCCTAAGGCAGTATTTAAACTAATATTTCTTGATTGTAAATCTAATGCCTTATTGATAGAATGTTGTCACACATGGCAGAAGACTATCTGATCATCACTCTGTTATAAACTAACCGTACGACCTTGGGGAAGGTAAATCATCTCTTTGGGTCTCAGTGTTCTTACATATAAAAAGAAAATTGTTTTTGTGATTTTAGAGTTCATGTCCATGTAAAAATCTTATGATTTAATGAAAATATACATGTTGAAGTTATGGTGAATACAGTGCATTCGTAATTTGGAAAAAGTTAAACATTGCTTTACAAAATTGTAAAAAAGAGTTTGGATTTGGTACTACTTGGAATGAGGCAAGATGTTACGGAGAAAAATGAACACTTTTTTTTCTCTTAAGTCTCAAAAAATATCTTAAAAATCCACCAACAAACCAACCAATCAATTAACAAACATTTATTAATTGATTACCCTGGGTAAGATATTATGCTAAGCATTGGAGACAGAAAAATTAGTGGTAAGGGAAAGGACCAATACTTAAGTTACTCCTAATCGAGAGTTTATATTCTAATGGATATAATTGATCAACCAACAAATACTTCTTATATATGCCAAGAACTATCCTAGATGCTAAGTATATGAAGGCAGAAATTGAATGGTGAGTCAACTCAAGCAGCTTCATTCTTTCAGGGAAACATCAACCATACATATGTACATGTATTAGACAGCTGGAGTCACTACCAACTGGTTACATTAAAAAAAAAAAAAAAAAGCTTTATATACAAGGTGTCAATTAAGCTGAACTTTGAAGAAAGACATTCTAAGAGGTAAAGGTGAGGGCAAATTTTAGTCTAGAGAAGGAGGAAATCCTATCCAAAGGCAGGAAAATGGAAGGTCATCATGAATAAGAGCATAAAGACTTCATAGAATTCATAAAATGTAGATAATAAAGTTGAAAAGTGAGACTAGATTCTGAATGTGTATGAATTTAAAAGCAAACGTGAGAAGTCTGTGTTTGATTTCATATTACCTGCAGTTAATAGAAAGCTACTGATCTTTACTGAGCAGGAGATTGACATGCTCTTATTCATGTTTGGAGGGTCATTTGGAGAAAGGAGAGAATTGAGACAGAAAGAACAATTATGTAGCTATTAAAGTACTATAGGCAAGAGGTTATGAAGTCCTGAAATAGATTGACTATGAAGATAAAATATTCACATTTGGACAACTGATAAGATCTGTTGGGTAAGGGAGAATATGAAGTAAAGGATGACTCCATTGTTGTGAACCTGGGTTAACAGAAGTACGGTGGTAACTTCAAATGAAAAAGGGGAATTTGGGAGTGGGTTAGGAAGGAAAGATCATGTTTTCTGATATGTAGATGTAGAATTTGACATGTCTATAAGAAATCAAGTTGAATATGTCTGTAGGAAGCTAGGGAAATGACTATTATTGGTTAACATAAATTAATTTGTAAGAGATAACTAAATCATTTAATTTTGTGGAAATAATTTATATTGGTAGGAATAGTTAAGATTTTAATTAAAGTACAAAAATGCTATTGATGGAAAGATAATTTATTTAATAAACATAGGATTGCAAAATTACAAAGCACTTTTACTGATGCCAAATTTAGCATAAGAGCAAAGGCCTTTCTTTTTAATGTAAACATTTTACTGGTATTGGTGCATGACAAACACAATGTTTAAACTAAAGCTATAAACCATATATGGGTCACTGAAAAGGTATATAGTGGATGTGATAAGACTGCTACATATAACCAACAAGGAACTCCAAAGAGGAGCAAGAATAAAGGTTGGCATCAAAGTACTTTTGGGAAATGGGCAGAATAAATGGACTAGTCACATGGCAAAAATGAGATGACAGAAAGATCACCAGAATCCTCCACTGGAAACTTCATGGTTGAATTGAAAGTTAGAAAGACCTACAGTACATTGAGTGGACCTGCTATGGTCAACACTTTTGGAACAATATGGGCAGCTATGGATAAGTTGGAGGGAACTTCTGAATCAATGAGATGATAAACCCATTTGAGTGAGAGAAAGTATCATGGGATAATGAATCTAGAGTTTGAAGGGACCAACAGATTATCTATCCCTTCACTCTATTTTAAGATGAAGAGAGGGTAGTTCTCCTTGACAAGACCAACATCTTTATCAGAATGCTTCATCCTATATAATTCCATTTTCTCCAAAAGAGTTCCTCACTCTTATACCCACTCTCATTTTTAGTTTCTTCCTATCTATTTGTTCTTTCCCGGTTGCTTAGAACTTGCCTACATTCCCATCATTGAAACAAATAAACAAACAAAAATCTCACTTTATACTATCATCCCTAAAAGCTATTGTCCTGTATGTCTCCACCAACCCCAAACTTTTCTCAACTAAACTCCTTGGGAAAGTCACATATATTCAGTGTCTCTCTCTCTCTCTCCTCTCATTCAGTTGTAAACCCTCTTCAGTCTGTCTTCTTCCATCATTTAACTAAAATTGCTCTCTCCCATATTAGCTATCATTTCTGATTTTATACATATATATGTATAAAATGGTGTTTTCTCAACCTTTATCCATCTTGATTTCTCTGCAAAATTAATAATATTCATACTGTCTTTCCAGATACCCTCTCAGTTTGCATATACTACTGTTCTCATTCTATTCCTACTTGTCTTACTACTCAGTTTCGTCATCTTTCATCCATGATATACCTACAAACTTTGGGTATCCTTAAAAGTTCTGTCTTCAGCCCTCTATGGTCTATCTTACCTCAATTAATGATCTCATCAGCACACAGGGTTCAATATAATCTCTATGCAGATGATTCCCAAACCTATGTATCCAGCTCCATTCTCTCATCTATACTACAGCCTTACATCAGCAACTGCTTTTTGGATATCTTGAATTTGATCAAGCTTCTCAAATTCAACAAGACCAAAACCAAACTTGTTATCTTTCCCCAAAAACCTTCCCCTACTTATGAACTTCCATATTACTGCAAAAGACACTATTACACTCTAGTCACTCAGGGTCACAATCTGATTGATATATTTGAATGCCATGTCTGACTCATTTCATAAAACCAATTCATTGCTCAAACTTGGAGTTTTATAGCTTTTTAAATGCAGACAGACATATACACACATATATCTTCCCCATTCTCCTCTATTCACAGTCACCAGCCTAGCACAAAACCTCATCAGTCTAGACTATTACATAGCCTCCAAATTGGTCTTTTTTTTTTCCAAGGCAATTGGGGTTAAGTGACTTGCCCAGGGTCACACAGCTAGTAAGTGTTTAGTGTCTGGGGCTGGATTTGAACTCAGGTGCTCCTGACTCCAGGGCCAGTGCTCTATCCACTGCACCACCTAGCTGCCCCCAAATTGGTCTTTCTGACTGAAGTATCTTCTCTCATCCTAACCCCCGCTTCCTACCTACTTTTACTCTCCACAGGTCTGACCAAGTCCTTTTCCCTCCCTCTAAAGCCCAGGGGTTCTCTATTACCTCCAAGATCAAATATAATGTCTTGTGGCATTTAAGCTCTTCATAATCTGGCTCCTTCCCATGTTTTGAGATTTCTTCCTCTTTCTTCCCTTCCAAATACTCTCCAATCCAGCTCCATTATCCCACTTACTATTCTCCATATATGACACTGTATCTCCCATTTTTATGCCTTTTTACTGGCTATCCTCCATGTATTGAACACTATCCTATCTAAGATCCACCACCTACTTTCTTCAGAGTCCTTTAAGGCTCAGCCAATCTCATCTCCTCCAGGAAGCCCTTCCTAGTTCCCCAGTGTCTGGTGTCTATTGCTCTTAAATTGCCATATTTTAATCAATAGCATTTTCTAACATATGATCGTAATCATGTAATAAAAGTATTTGACCCGGTGGGTGTTTTTATTATCATTGTTTTTAATATTATTATTACTACTAATTACCACAATTATCATTATTATTATTATTATTATTATACTTTAGAACTTATGCTATTTGTATCCTTAGGGTACTACTTTCCTAAGTGAGGAAACCACCTGTAGTACTACAGAAAATTATCTGGGACAGGAAATCTTAGAGATGTGCCTGGTGGCACTGAGAAATTAAGTGACAGCAATGTGTCAGAGGCAGACATTGATCAGAGTTTACCCTGATTCTAGAGTCAGCTCTCTATCTGTTATACCACACTGCCTCTCACTGTTGATAATGGCTTCCAAAATGAGGTTTATTGAATTATGTTATGTTACTGAGTTTTATCCCCTGGGGATAAAATCCCTCTGTTTGGAAGCTGAATGAAAACACAAGGACATGAGCTCCGGTTTTATTGTCTGTTCTGAGCCTTTAGCACATGGCAGAAATAACTTACTAAATCGAACTCTAATGACCTAAGAAAATCAATGCAGCCACCAGAAGTGTTTACCTTCTTGGAAAGAATTGCAAGGATAGTAAGGACAGAATTGGAGGCCCATTTCCATAATCACATCTTCATCTTCTCTGGAACTGCTATTAAAATAACACTATTCACCTTAATATATGTATTTCTGGTTTCCTTTACAGCTCATTGTTTCATCTCTGGAAAAAAAAAAAGGTATAATTTTCCCAGTGGGGAAACAGGCTGTAGGTGAGGAAACAATGGATAAGGAAGGTAGCTATCTTGCATTATGTGGATTATGGTCCACAGGTAAATGGTAACAAAAAAAAAATCTGAAAGGACTAAGATGTCATTGAACCCAAACATACACCTCTAATTCTATTATTTCTATTACCTTTCCTTCCCTTCTCACATGCACATACATAATCAGTCATGCTCTGCTCAGAATGGCCAGATAACTTATGAATTAATGAGTCTTCACAAATCTACTCAGAATTTTGAAGATCTAAGAACTGAGTCAGTTATGACCTTTAAAGTTCTGAGGGAGATAGAGAGGGAAGAAGTGAAAGAGAGAGGGAGAGAGATAGGGGGTGGAAAGGGGGAGGGAGAGGGAGAGGGAGGCACCAAGGCTATACCTATTTAATGAGAAGAAAAGAACACAAAGTAAAGGATCCAGAGACCTATATCTCAATGCCTCATCTACTATTTCTAGTCAAGTCAGGTGACATGTTCCTTCTTGCTAAAATCCAGATCAACCCCTTGATTTATTCTAATCTTTTTGTTGTTTGTTTTGTTTTGGTGAGGCAATTGGGGTTAAGTGACTTGCCCAGAATCACACAGCTAGTAAGTGTCAAGTGTCTGAGGCTGGATTTGAACTCAGGTCCTCACGAATCCAGGGCTGCTGCTTTATCCACTGCACCACCTAGCTTCCCCCCTTGATTTATTCTATAAAGATCAGAAACAATATCATATCTCCTGTATTCCAAACTCTACCAAATATTAAAATAATAGTATTTCCTCCCTCACAGACCCTTTATCAGTGAATACTTATGTTTGGAATAAAAGGAGTCCTGTCCAAATAATAAAGAAAAATCTGTTTCCTTGATCCATTTGGCATGACTCCCTAGTGTGGGAGAGAAAAGAGAGAGAGAGAGAGAGAGAGAGAAAGAGAGAGAGAGAGAGAGAGAGAGAGAGAGAGAGAGAGAGAGAGAGAGAGAGAGAGATGGATGGGTGGCTGGACAGACAGACACATATACACATATATACATTATTCATGATTCTAAAAAAGCTACAAAGAAGTTGTTTCACATCTGATACTTCATGTTATTTTGAAAAGATGGATGAGTAAAAAGGTTGCTAATAGAATGGTTAAAAAATCAGCCCCTGGGGCAGCTAGGTGGTGCAGTGGATAAAGCACCAGCCCTGGATTCAAGAGGACCTGAGTTCAAATCTGGACTCAGACACTTGACACTTACTAGCTGTGTGACCCTGAGCAAGTCACTTAACCCTTATTGCCCTACCAAAAAAAAAAATGAGCCCCTACTCAATATAATTTGAATACTTCAGGATATAACATTCTGATGCCCCAGACTCACTGTTCATTAAACTACCTCAGAATCTCAAATCTTCACCACTGAAATTCCTGTTTTTCCATTAAGATTGAGGCATTCTCTTCAGAAGGCCATTTTCAGTGTGTTCGTGTGTGTAGATAGATAGATCCATAGATAAATGCATAGATACCTGGATAAAGATAGATATGAACTGGTAATGGTAATACAGCATCTGAAACTGATTAGTTCATCCACTCGGCTAAGTCTCATTTTACTGAGAGCAGAGCTCTGAAATGAATTGAGCAGAGCAGAAGTCCTTTTTGATAGGGGTGGCAGAGAGATGGTGTTTCTGTTTAGGGAGAACAGGCTCTGATTCAGTCAGCACAGAGCAATGCCGAGGGAGAGAGGAGGTCATCAGAAGAGCAAACTCTGAAAAATAACTCCATCTCCTTCAAAAAAATTGCATATGGCTAACTCTGTTCCTTTTGTCTTCTGTAATATCTCTGTATAGACCCTTTTGTTCTTGCTCTGATATCAATACATACCATTTTCTAAGATAGCAAACTACCCAGCACAGTGCTTCAGGGACATACCTTTCCCTAAGTGCCCTTTTGTTTAGACTTCTAATTGATAAAGCTCCTTTCGATGATTTCCTTTTGTGCTAGGAAAGATTTCAATGTGCCAGGAGAGAATAATTTCTTCCAATATATTTGAAGCACAAGAAAAGAAAAACAAATACTTACAGTGTTGAATTAAAGACAAAGAAATGCCAAGGACCAAATCACTTCTATGTCTCTTGATTTTAATGGCACAAGTGTAAGTTATGTTCATCTTAATTTGTAACTCAGGGACAGAACAGATGGTGAAGGCTTAGTTAAAATTAAAAAGAGAAAATATTTATTTAAAAGAATAGCACTGCCAACAGATGATTGACTATCTGAAGAAAGTCTCATCTTGACTACAATAAAATTGTGCAATACAAAATGATAGGCTTTCATCTGAATGCATTCCTATTAGAAAATTCACTTCGATAAAAATAACTGTTCCTACCATATCTAGCATAGATCATGGTAAAATGGTAAGCACTGCATTTTATAATAGTTTTATTTGCTTTCCCAGCTACAAATCCATATCAAAACTCATTGAATAGATATAGATTATTGGATTTATTTTCTGGCATATTGTCTGGTTTCATTTGAAATCTGCAGGAGTAAAGCATTGAATAAATTTTCTTTAAGTTGTGCATGACTTTATGTAATAAGACAGGTATTTGGGGATGTGCGTTGCAACCATAAAGCAATCAGGTAACAAATGTTTTTAGATTTAGAGCTGGAAGTGGCATCAGGCATCATCTAATCAACTCTCTCAATTATACAGAGATGGTAAGAGTCCACAGTTCTTTAGTGCCTTTAGGCTTACAGATTACTTTCCTCAAAATGATTCTGTGAGGTTGCACAAATGTTATAATCTTCATTTTACAATTCAAGAAGCCAAGGTTTCAACAAGTTGTGGCTTGTCCAATGTCACACTGCCACTGAATCCTTAACTGAAATCAGGTCACCTGACTCCAAATCCAGTGATCTCTACCATATCATGTCTTGGCTATTTCATCTTTTTCTGTGGTAAGTCTATTCCAACAGGAATGATGACTTAAATGCTTCTTGAGCTGATCAACCAAAACAATCAACAACTTCAAGCAAAGGATTGGCAAGGGCCAAGAGATAATTGCTCAGGAAAAGTCCTTTATAAGTAAGTCATTTGTCTGGGAAACGTAAATGGAACCAAGACACTATTCTATGTGTTGTAGTATACCTCTGGAGATTTCAAAAGTAGGAGGAAGTTGTGTGGTGGCAAGAGATAGCCTACTAGTACATATGGATGTATGATAAAGGTGGATGTAGGATAGAAGCTAGCTCATGTCAAGAAGAGAGGAATTTTAAGGATCATCAACAAAGATGTTGAATTTCTATAAGATAATAGCACAGAGTAGGCAAAGAAAGTAAGTTATGTTAAAGTTATTTCGGAAGTCCTATGCAGTCCATTATAGCCCATAAGAGTGATGGCCCTCTCATCCTTTCTTCACCTATTAAATCCTACTCATCCTTTAAAGATCAGGTCAAATAGTATATCCTCCATGATATGAAATTTCCCCTTTCTCATTTGCAATAAAGATCTTCTCGTATAGACTTCACATAGTGGTTTGTTAAATATTTCTCCTGTTATATAGTATGTTAAAACTTTTTTTTTGGTTTTGTGTCTGATCTCATTACTAGACTATGCATTCCATGAAGGGAAGGATCCTGTCTTTGCTAAATCTAAAACTTCTCTTGGTGCCTAACATTGTGTTATGTACATAAGAGATGATTAATAAATTTTTATTGAATGATCAAACCAAGATACCATGGGCAAGTCACTTAATCCTATTTGCCTCAGTTTCCTCATCTGTAAAATGAGCTGGGGAAGGAAATGGCAAATTATGTCAATATCTTTGCCAAGAACCCCAAATGGGATCATAAAGGGTCAGACACAACTGAAAGACAAATCAAATAAATAAGCATTTATTAAACACTTACTCTGTCTCTGACACCATGGCAAAAATACTGGGAATAGAAATACAAGAAAAAAAAAACAACAATCCCTGTCCTTAGGAGTTTCTATTTTAATGGAAAAGACAAAAAGTAAAAAGGAAGCTCAGAAGTGGGAAAGGGAGAACATACTTGCCCAGGAGCATATTGAAGAAAGTCAAGGGAATCATGAATAAAGAGGGGAGAGAAATGTAGACATGACCTATCTGGGTGCTCTTCTTAAAATGAAAGTTATGGGGGAGGACTATCCAATCAAATGAAGAAGTTACATGATTGGAGTATTCTTCCAGTGTCAGAAGGCTAGGAATGGAGTGAACATGTAGGATGAGAAGCCTGCTATGGCATGGTAGAGAACTTCTAGAAAGGAAAGAGTGTAGCTCACAAGAGGAAGGTTTAACTGGATGATAGTCTATACAGAATAGTAAGAAATATGGCTAGAAAGGAAGAAATAAGGCTAGAAAGATAAGATAGTATCAGATTATGGAAGGCCTTGAATGTCAAACAATAATTTGAACTGTAGTCTGGAAGCAAGAGTATCTATTGGTATCCACTGAAAATATTCTTTTTATAGGTTATAGTAATAAATCAGAATTAGATGACTAGCAGTAAATTAAAATGAGATGTGAATGCTTGACTTTGTCAGAAAAGATGTATGTAAATTTGCCCCTCTCTCCAATAGTTTATTAGCTCTGTAACCAGAGACACATAATTTAACTATAAATGGTCAAGTCACTTTGCTGAGACTATCAGTTAGACGCAACTTTCTGATCCAGACTGGCAGAGGAACTCACTATACATGGGCTTTTCTACACTGTTGAAACCATTGGCTGAGATGAAATAATAAGATGTTTAGTACCTAGTGCAAAAAGTTGAAACATCTGTTACGATGATATATGTAAAGATCTTTGCCAGACCTAAAGCACTATAAATGTCCATTATTTCTATGGTAATTATCATCATTTTAAAGCTTCTTGAGGGAAACAATTGTTTCCATTTTGTATTTATATTAATGTTAGCACTTAACACAGTGTCTGACAAATAGTAGGAGTGCTATCTATGATTGTTAATTTGTATTAACTGAGGGGGCAGCTAGGTGGAGCAGTGGATAAAGCACACTTAGCACTTACTAGCTGTGTGACCCTGGGCACACAGCTAGTAACCCTCATTGCCCAAAAGGAAAATATTAATTGATTGATCATTCTGGCGGTGCTACTAAAAGGAAAAAAGATTAGGAGTATATTGTGTATGTATGTATATACACACACACACACATATATATCAATTATGTATATGTATAGATATATGTATATTAAAACACACATAAATATGTACACACAAATATAGATACATGCATATACATATGGATATATACATATATGTATGTATTCATACACAGATCTATACATATACATATAATTGATATGTATGAGAGGAAAGAGAAAAGAGATGAGGAACAGACAAAGAGATAGAGAGACTGAGGGAGAGGTGTAGACTTGAGAATAAAACCTGGTCCTCTTTTTTCCCCTCTATCTCATTCATTCACTAGAATCTTGGGATTCAATTGAAAAATACTTGATTTTTTTTAAATACGAAGTTTATCACAATTGCCTCATCAGTTACATTTTATTCTGTCACTAAAAAGTGATATTGCTTTTTACGTTCAGTTAAACCTGGGCTAATAATAGGAGTCTGAGAAAGAAAGTAGTAATTTTATTCCATCCACTCTTCCCTAACATAGAAACAAAGGTATGTGTAAATAAAGAGACAGGTTCATTAAATGGATTAAGGATTCTCATCCATGGATGACCAAAATGTAACAACTATAATAAACTTTGTAAATTACAATGTATGACTTGGTTTAAGTTCATTTCATTGTAATATTTACCTGTGCTGCTAGTCAGATAGTCTAGTGCCTCAGCTACTGATTTCATAAAAGCTACATTCTTAGAGCATTCTCCTTTCCAATAATTTTTTTCTCATAATTCACTTATAAGAGCTACATGAATGGCTCAGGAAGTTGCATGGCCAGGGCCCTACTAGGTCAATAAACTGCAGTCTATCTGAATTCTATTAGTGCAAAAAGGAGATACTGAACTTAACTCTGTCCCATCAAACTTGTGCTAAATATCTGTGTTCTACTAATGGGACTTAAGTGGTTGGTAGTACTTTGGACTGATATTTAACATTTTACCCTATGACTCTGCCTATATAGCTAAGTAAAAACAGACACCAGGAAGGGCTTTTCCATCCTGAGTTCCAGCAACCTAAGAAGATACCCCAACACAGTGGAAATAACCCTCTATCATTATGCTAGCAAAACCATGGAAATAAACCATAGCAAAGTCAGTCCACCATCAAATATTTATTCAGCCTCTGCTCTGTGCAATGTACTCTGCTAGTGCCTTGATGAGAAAAAGGGTGTACATATGATGACCCTTTGCAGTACAGCAATGGCTCTGGGTTCATGGAGGCTATGCCAACAGAGGAAAATTGTTATCAGGTCCTACCAGGCTCAGCAGGCTTCAGAAATTTCTGTTGCCTAAGGGCCAGCCTAATTAAGTACGATGAGACTCACCTCAAGGTTGGTAGCAGAATAATGAATTTCCTGCTTCAGCAACTTGCAAAAGCCACCTATTTCAAGTTATATAGGGGTCAAAAGTTCTGTTTGTGGAGGGTATACCCACCTTGATAAAAATCACAGATCCATTAAATTATTATAATCTTATATTGGAATGCTTTAAAATATATAAAGAATTATCACACGCATTATCTCATTTGATCTTCCTAAGAAGCCTCTGGATTAAGTAGTTTAAGTGTTATGATTTTAATTTGACAGACAAGAGAACTGAAACCTAGAAACATCAAGTTATTTGCCCATGGTCATAGTTTAAAAAAACATGTACATTAGGATTCTACTGTTTTATTCCAAGTTCAGATTACTTCTTATTTTGTGAAGGATCGTCATCTATATCACACATTCCTAATTTGGGGTATAACCCAAGGATCTGTCCTGGTCTCCCTTCTCTTTTCTATATGCTCACATTTAATAACCTCATCAGCTCCCATGTTACTCATCATCCCTATGCAGATGATTCCAACCCTAGGATTCTCCTTGTCAAGTGATTATTAGACATTGCAAAATGGAAGTTTGGAGGTATCTCAAACTCAATATATATATAAATAGTTACTTATCGTTTTGTCCCAAAGCCACTTCTCTTCCCAACTTCCCTATTTTTATTGAGAACACCACCATTCTTCTAGCAATCCAAGACTGAAAAATCAGAGCGATTCCCAGCTCCTTATCCTCTCCCACACCAGAGGTATCTTATCACTTACTAAATGTTAATCCTATAACCAGAATATTTCTCTCCACTCCAACTATCTTAGTTCAGGATCTAAACATCTCTAAACCTTTTAATCACTCTTCTTCACTCAAATACTTCTCCTCACCAATCCATGTTGTTGTTAATGACATATGTAAAACGTATGCCATTAAACTCCAGTGGCTACTTAAAACTTTGATAATTGATGCAAACATTTCTGATTGGTATTTAAAGTCTGTAACAATCTGATTCTATTTTACCTTTCTAGTATATGCCTTTATTAACCTTTTTTTTTTTTTACTCTATGGTCCATCCACATTGACTTTCTTTCTATTGATATATGAGATTTTATTTCCTACTTCCACAACCTTCCACCATCTGTCACCCATTCCTGGGATGCACTCTCTCCTTAATACCACCTCTTATGAGGTCTACTTTTCTTGAAAGCTCAGTCACATGGCACCTTAAATTTGAGGCCTTTTCCTTTTTCCCCAGCTGATATTATATTATATTATTTCTTTCCCCCTCCCAAAATTAAATATAAAAGCTTGTAATAATTTTGTATATACTTATTTATGTAATATACTGTCTGTTTGATAGGAAATAAGTACATATATTTATTTATGTACATGTTGTCTCTCTTAGGCAGGAACCGTTTCAATCGGGTTTTGTCATTCCCTGTTTCTGAAAGAGTTCCTGGTTTAATTTATTTTTGTATTTTATATTGAAAGGATTTTATATAATTCTTTTTTGGGCCCTGACTTTTGTTCTTTGTTATTCAGTAATTTTAGTCATGTCTAACTCTTTCTGACTCCATTCAGGGTTACAGTTGAGGAAACTGAGGCAAAAAGGATTAAGTGACTTGCCCAGGGTCTCACATCTAGAAATTATTTGAGGCCAGATTTGAACTCACAAAGATGAGTCTTCCTAATTCTAGACTCATAACTCTATCCACTGTGCCACTTACCTGCACTTGACTCTTATTGTTTACAATTAAATTACAGGGAAAGGGGGAAGAACTATCTATACCTACATATATAGTTCAGAATAAAAGGGAAAAATGCAATCAATATAAACAACAACAAAAGTGAAAATAGCATATTTCAATATGCATTCAGACTCCATAGTTCTTTATCTGAACCTGGAGAGCATATTCCACCATTAGTCTTTTGGCATTGTCTTGGATCATTGTCTTGCTGATAAGAACTAAGTCTATCACAGTTGATCATCACAAAAAGTTTTTGATACTGTGTACAAAGTTCTCTTGGTTTTACTCATTTCAATCAGCATTGATTCGTGTAAGTCTTTCCGGGTTTTTTCTGAAATCCATCTGATTATCTTTTCTTACTTCTTAATAGTATTCCCTTACATTCATGTACATCAACTTATTTAGCCATTCCCCAATTGATAGGCATCCATTCAATTTCTAACACTTTGCCACAATAAAAAGAGCAGCCATAAATATTTTTGTACATGTGAGTACTTTTCCCTTTTTTATGATCTCTTTGGGACATAAACCTAGTAGTGATATTTCTGGGTCTTCTATCCTTTTCTCCCATGTTTGCATTTTTATTGCTTCCTTCTAAACCAGTACAGAGAAATGGGCATCTTGGGGATAGTTTTAGAAAAGGGCTAAAAATAATCAGGAAAGAAGATATGAGCTATAGCTGCTTTGCCTGTTGTAGTCAGGAGATAGAGTTCATGGTAGCCTCAATAAGGCAGAAAAGGAAACAACAAAAATAGAGGAATGCATGAGAGAAGTATTTCATGTGGTTAGCAGGTGAGTATGGACATACTGAGTAAAAACTACTAGGATATGCACCTTTTGGGGTGAGGGGAAAGGATATAAAAAGGGAAGAGAAAGAGCACCTAAAACTGAGTAAGGTTGTTTGGCAATAGTTATGATCTATAAAATATAGATTTATACAATTCAAATAAATTATAATATAAAGAAATAAAATAAAGTCAATGAATAATGTCATTTCCACTAATGCATTGTTGGTGGAGCTGTGAATTGATCCAACCATTCTGGAGAGCAATTTGTAATTATGCCCAAAGTGCTACAAAGCTGGGCATACTCTGTGACCCAGCAATACCACTATTAGGTCTTTCCCCAAAAAAGATCACAAAAAAGGGAAAAGGACCCACATGTACAAAAATATTTATAGCTGCTCTTTTTGTGGTGGCAAGAAATTAGAAATTGAGGGGATGCCCATCAATTGGGGAATGGCTGAACAAGTTGTGGTATATGAATGTAATGGAATACTATTGTGTTGTAAGAAATGATGAGCAGGCATATTTCAGAGAAACCTGGAAGGATTTCCATGAACTGATGCTGAGTGAGATGAGCAGAACCAGGAGAACATTGTACATAGTATCATCAACATTGTGTGGCCATCAACTGTGATAGACTTGACTCTTGTCAGCAATACAATAGTCCAAGATAGTTCCAAAGGACTCATGATGGAAAATGCTCTCCAAAATACAGAAAAAAAAGAACTGTGGAATCTAGATGCAGATTCAACCATACTATTTCTACTTTTGGTTTTTGTTTGTTTTCTGTTCTGAGGTTTTTCCCTTTTGCTCTGATTCTTCTTAAAGGAGGAAAAATGGGACTTAAATGAAAAAGAGGACCTTCAGACATTTCTGATGAAAAGACCAGAACTGAATAGTAAATTTGACTTTCAAATACAAGACTCTAGAGAAGTATAAAATGGTAAACAAGAAAAAGAAATAATGAGGGATGTTAAAATATTAAACTGTTTACATTCCTACATGGGAAGGTAATACTGCAAGCTCATAAGTACTTTCTCAGTATTAGAGCAACTGAAAGGAATAAACTTAGAGGACACAGGTCTGGCCTGAATATGAAGGTACTATATCTGTAAAGTATTAATTTTTTGTTTATCCTTGTTTTTTTGTTTGGCGGGAAGGGTGGGGTTGCTTAGATCTGGGACTGGATTTGGGCTTGAGACCTCCTGGTTCCAGGGCTAGTGCTTTGCCCACTGTGTCACCTAGCTGACCTATGATGACATCTTCAAAATAAAGCTAAGGCGTAAGAGGAATGTACTGGAAGAAAGCGAAAGGGAGAGGTGGACTGGAAAAAAGTAGCTCACAAAAAAAAAAAAAAAAGAAAAAAATTTATGGAGGGGAGGGAAAGAAAGGGAAGGAGTGGGAGAGTGAGTGTACCTTACTATCATCAGAATTGGCTCAAAGAGGAAAGAACATACATACTCAAGTGGGTATTGTAATATATTTTGCCCTGAGGGAAAGTGAAAGGGGAAGGAGATAATGGAAGGGGGGAGGGGAAGGAAGGAAGGGCAGATTGGGGGAGGTAACAGTAAAAAGCAAATCTTTAAGGTAAAGGACATATTCTACTTCCAACATGAATACTTTCCTTCCTACACTGAACTCCTATTTCAGCAATTTTTCAGTCATATCTGACATTTAGTGATTCCATTTGGGGTTTTCTTGGCAGAGATTCTGGAATGGTTTGCCATTTCTTTCTCCATCTCATTTCACAAAAGAGGAAACTGAGGTAAACAGGGTTAAGTGACTTTCCCATGGTCACAAAGGCAGTAAATGTCTGAAACCACATTTTTCCTCAGGAAGATGAGTCTTCCTGACTTTGGGCCTGGTGCTCCATCCGCTGAACCACCTCGCTGCACTAGTACTTTCATAGCACCAGATATTTAATATTATCCTAATTAATGTAACTCTTACTCTTGTTATTTAACTGTCTTTTGAGTGTTCAGTGAGATGGCAGATTACTTAAAGGCAGAGATATATACCTCATAATATTCTTTTTCTAATAGTTATTCAATATAATGTTGTAGTTATCCTCAACAAAGAATATCATTATTTCTATTTTAAGATAATAAGAATAAACAAGGTAAAGTTGTAAGCTCATTGAAGATGGGCACCTTGTCTGTATTTTCTTTCTATCTTGCATACTACCAACCATAGCCCTTAAGCATGAATAGATATGTTACTATAAGGAAATATTACAGTTATGAAACGATAGTATATTTAGGTGAATTTGGAACAGATTTGATGTCTAAACCACCAAAGGAGTCTTTGTTTTATACTACCTTAGAAGGTGATATGTATTGAGTTTTCCTGGAATCTATCCTTGGTCCTATGCTTTTTGAAAATTGTAATACTGTGGTAAAATGTTTTAACAGTCAGTTAGCGATAATGGAGAGACACCAGTTTTTCTTCAAGGACCACCCTTTTGGGGAGGAGACCAATGGCATGAGCTATGCATGCCAGTCAGCCTGCTAGCATTCCACTTCTGGGGTGCGAGCTTACAAGGCAAGGAGAGAACGGAAGTGGGATCTTTTTCCTGCTCTGCTGGTCTCCTGACTGCACTGCAGTTAGCAGCAGCACGTGCTTGACACGGTTTCTCTCTCTCCCCAAAGGTGGCCTTGGGTTTTGGTGAGTTTTATATGGAATATAGACTAAGCTTAGACTTAAGACTATTTGTTTTGTATTTCTACTTTCCTATCCCTCTAATCAACATCACCTGGTAACTACCATACAATAAAAGCTCTAACTAGAAAACCAGAACCTTCTTCCATTTACTAGTCTGGGAGATAAATTAAGGGAAAGGTTAAAGAGGGGAGATTTATAATCTAATATCCAATTTTAAATCTCATAATACAATAACTTGAATAAAAACATAAATGACACATAACAATAAAGCAGAACAAATATAATATCTGACGTCATCAAATCCAGAGAGATCTTGACAGGTTAGTATGTTGTGTTGAATCTTATGAGATGAAATTCTATAAGGATAAATGTAAAATCTTACTTTTAGGTTTAAGAAATCAAATGTATATGAAGAAGATAGGGAAAAATGGCTAAATAATAGTTTGTCTAAAAATATTTGGGGAGGTAGTTACATACAAGCAAGTATCATGAACACTATATTGTGAAAGTTAACACAAGCTAATGTGGTCTTAATACTATATTAATTGAGGCATAGTGCATAGGGCTAAGAAGGTGATAATGCCCCATCCTCGCTATTCCAGAATGGAGTTAGAGAGAGGGAAATTTAGTCTTAATGTAAAGAAAATTTTCCAAACCATTAGCTATCCAAATATAGGATGAGCTGCCTCAGGAATTAGCTAGTTCTAGTTACCTAGAGATCTTCAAGCTAGATCTGTACAATATAGTTGGTTAGTCACTTTGAAGAGGGATTCTTGTTCTTCTATGAGTTGGACTAGGTAGTATCTGAGATCCCTTCCAATATGAGATTCTATGCTTCCCTAATTAGAATAGGATGCCTTTATTTGCATATGCTCAATTTCTTTTATCTTCAATTACTTGTTTTGTTCTTATTTAGGGAAAAGTACCCAAAAAGAAAAGGGAAGTGAAATTTTGCTTTCTAAGGACCAGAACTGAAAGGAAGCTATGCACTCCACAGGGAGGGGAGATATAATCATTTAAGTGCAGTAGAAAGTCTTCAACCAAAGTCTTTTAAAAATATATTTTATTTTTAATTTATGAAATAAAGCATTTTGTTAGAAAGTATAATAAAAAAGATAAGTACACATGAAAATACAAATCTATTATATACAACTTGCTATTCCTTTTCAATATGTAATATTGTATATATTTCTTTGTTTTCTTGCTCCCCTCCACCCTTCCCTAAAGATGGCTATCATTAGATGTATATATACATACACATACTTATATGTGTATGTGTATGCATGGATATATATGTGTTTATGTGTATGTGCATATGTGTATATGTATACATATATATGTAAAATTATTCTATGGATATTTCTATTTATTAGTTCTTTCTCGAGATACAGATAGTATCTTTCTTCATATATCCTTTATTTTTAATTTGTATATTTATAATAGTAAAAATGACTTATTCACTCAAAGTCATGATTAAAACAATATTACCATTACTGTATACAATGTTCTTTTGGTGCTGTTAAATTCACTCTTCAATGCTTTTGAACTCGATGTTCTTTAAAAATATTCATAAAAATGGTTTTACATATATCAAACATTATAAAGCATTAAATGATCTTATTAATATGCATAAAACATGAGATCTAGAAACACCCAGTTAGTTTTTGCTTCTCTGGTACATAAGTCAAATGATTTCATATGGCTTTTGACACAAATCCACACACATTAAGTGTTTTATATATTCCAAGCATTGTGCTGGACCCTGAGCATACAAAAATAAAAATACCTCTATACCTGCCCATTGGGACCTTAAATTCTATTGAATTAATGCAAAGAGCCATTAATAAAAGGCAATTTGAGGTAGAGGGAGGGAGTGCATTTGCAACTAGGAATATCAAGAAAGGCTGTTCATTAGAAGTGGTATTTTAATAGACCATTATTGGGAATTAAGGATTGTAAGAAACAGAGATGAGGAAAGAATGCATACCAAGCAAGGTACTACAGAAGGCCTGTTTGGAAACATTGAGATACAAGGTAGAAGACCAAGTTCTATGAAGACTGAGTAATCCAGTTTAATTTCAATGTATGGTGTAAAGAGGTCAATAATTGAAAATGTCTGGGAAAAGGTCCCTGTGTAAGAACCATACCCAACTTTTTAGACAATAATCTGTCCTTTATTATTTCTTCAAAACTTTGGCATTGTCCCTAGGACTATCTCCTCTCATTGTTTTCAGAACTGAAGACACCCAATCTCTTGATCTTTGTTGGCCTCTAAAGTGAAGCTTCATTTTCTGGGTTCAAAGATTAGTAATACCCATCTGAAACTACCTTTTCACTTTCCATCTAGTGTTGAGTTTATGGGGTGTTCAAGAAAGACTAGCACCTCTGGTGTTTACCCTTATTTTATTATTTATTTTTGTCCCTCTTTTTTCCAAATTATTGATTTTTTTTTGGTGAGGCAATTGGGGTTAAGTGCCTTGCCCAAGGTCACACAGCTATTAAGTGTCAAGTGTCTGAGGCCGGATTTAAACTCAGGTCCTCCTGACTCCAGAGCCATTGTTCTATCCACTGTGCCATCTAGCTGCCCCTATTGATACTTTTTAATAATTTTCTTATATCACTCTCACTTATTTATCAATTTTTCCTATACCTTTTTATCCAGGATTGGGTCTTGTTCCCCTGTAGCCAACAGTACTATCACTCTTCCTGGCCCTGGGATTTTTACCAGGTATCCTTGAAGCTCCATTTGCTAGTGCTCCTTTCTGTCTTAGAATTAAGATCAGGGTCCTTACTTCTCTGTGAATGACTACAAGCATTCCTCTATGCCCTGGAACTATGCCCAGAGCCACTGGTCCCCTGTGACTGCATGTGCTAATAGTTGCTTTTGGCCTTGGGACAGTGATTCATAACAGCATATAGGCAATGTAATAGGTTTGTGTACCCAGAGCCACAAAAGTGTCCTCTTCAATCTCCTTCTGATCCATTGGCCAATCCACCCATCATCCCTGAACTAAAAGCTCCAGAATCTGTGGCTGTTGCCAATGCAGCAACCTCCAAGACATAGCCTGAACCATATTCCTGGGGTTTACAATCACCTGGGTAAAACAGTTTCCTGCTGACATACTAAATTATCTTGGGCTAGAAAATTGTTTCACCTGATCTTCTGTTGTTTCTGCCACATCAGAATTCAATTTGAAGTGTTATTTTAAATTTGTTTGGAAGAGAATTTGGGAGAGCTTGGCTGCATTCTTCTCTATTCCACTATTAGCTCCATCCCTTTCCAATTTGTTTTAAATCTTTGCTTCAGTTGCCCTTTATTGAATGTAATTTTTTATTGCATTGTGTTCTGAAAAGGTTTCATATAATATTTCTGCTTTTCTGCATTTGGTTGTGTTTTGTATGCCCTACTACAGAGTCAATTTTTGTGAAAGTACCATGTACTACCGAGAAAATGGTATTCTCCTGTTTATGCTCATTTAATTTTTTCCAAAGGTCTATCATATCTAACTTTTTTTTTAAAGATTCTACTCATCTCCTTAACTCCTTTCTTATTTATTTTATAGTTTGATTTATCTAGCTCTGAGAGGTGAAAGTTGAGGTCTCCTATCAGCATAGTCTTACTATCTATTTCCTCCTATAATTAAACTTTTTTCTTTAAGAATTTAGTTGCTATATCATTTGGAGCATGTGCTTGGTATTGATATTACTTCATTGTCTATCATGCCCTTTATCAAGATGTAGTTTCCCAGCTTGAAACTTCTAATTGCCATTCTGACCGTGCTTTAATTTCAGGTGTAACATAGGTTGTAGTAACTCAAGCATATATCTAAAATTTTAAAGTTTGAAACAAATTTTAGAAGTATCATTTCATTTGAACTGCATACACATACACACACACACACACACACACACACACACACACCAAAAAAAAACCCTCTGGTAGTTTGGTTCTATTATCATCACATTTTAAAAATAAAGAAACTAAGGCAGAGGTTGTTTCACTTACAAATAGTCAAGTAGCTAACAATTGAACAAAACCACAATTGAACTGTTGTCTTCCTGATTCATGGTCAAATTTTCTATCCACTATACAAATCTGTAATAATGGCAATGGCTAGTCTACACTAAATACAGGTTCAGGTATTATGAAGAGAGATATGAAAGTGAGCTAAAAAAATAAATGCATCCAGCCAGTAATCATGATAAACCTGAAGAAAGAGTTATACTCTTAACCAGGAGACAATACTAGAGATTTCCCAAATAAAATGTGACCTGTATGCCAGTACTTAAGTTTATGTTGCACATATCAACTATTATATACACGAGTTATGCTTATTTTATTGTTTCTATTTTGTTAATTTGCTTATGTACCTGTGCTATGTTTATAGTATCGCAATATTCATTTATTAATTGTGTTGCTCATAGGTGATTTGCATATATAGCAATTATTTTAGTTTTAGTTTTATGGGCTATTGGAACTGATATTGCTATAGAAAACTTTACTTTTTTGCTGGTTATAGTTATTTGCTCTCTGCTATAGATATGAATGGTCTCAAAATCTGCATGTACTATGTCCTATATGGAACTTAGCCATTTTGTCACTGAAGTGCTTTGTTAAATCCTTCTTTGTATAGTCCCATTTCTACTGTGTACATTTCTTTTCATTTATCCTCAATGATACTGTAGGCTAGTAGATGGTACATTGAATAGAGCACTGAACATGCAGTCAAGAAGACCTGAGTTCAAATTCAGATTTAGACACTAGCTGTGTCACACTGAACAAGACACTTAGTCTATGTTTACCTCCATTTCCTCAACTATAAAATGGAAATACCTTGCAGGGTTGTTGGAAGGATCAAATAAAATAATATTTGTAAAAAGTACTTAGCAAAATGCCTGACACATACATAGTAGGCAATATATAAATACTTATTCCCTTCCCTCCCTTATATGGGTCACCTCATAGACAGTTTTGAGAGAGAAACCACAGAAGAATCAGAAATCTGTGACCCAGGGATTGAAGGTCAAGTTACTCAAATTTCAGGCCATGGTGACTTTTTCAGAGTCAGGGTCAATTTTTTGCTTCTTTTACCCACTATTCTTCAAAGACTTTGAAAGAAGTATCCATTGCTAGCACAGGAGTAAGTAACTGTACTAATAACGCAAATGGAGCTGGGTGATAATGACTATGATCAATGATCTCTGATCTTAGTGTGTGAATCTCAGTGAGATTACCCCTGATGTTCTATAGAGAAATGACTGTTCGTAGAACTCAACTACAATGGAGAAAATCAGAATCCTTAATGGGTACACTCTTTCAGGTCTTTTCATCCATTTCTTATCTGTAAGCAGCAGTTAAAACAAAAGTCCTGATTCCTGAGGTACCTGAAAGCACACAATAAGCATATACCCAATAAAATTCCCTATTTCATCCCCAGTTTTTATTAATCTCTTTAACATCAATGACTCCTGTATCATATAAAAATATATTACTAGTCACAGATTTTTGTCACTAAGTCAATAAGTACTTAAACACATAATACATATAACATGTATTGTTATATGGGCAACTAAGATTGTAGAATGAGAAGGTTACACAATATGTGAAAAGTGGAAGACTCATTCAACACCTAATGTAAGCCTAGAGAATAGGGAGGTGACTGAGCAATGTGTTTGTTTTGTTTTGTTTTGTTTTCCCGGGGGGATTAACAATATAGTAGAGCAGACTACAATAATTTTGTAAGCCAGCTCAAAAAGATTAGTGAGTAAGAGAGAAAAAAATCCAAGACGCTTTAATCAGAACCATGATACCACTACATGGATGGGTGGATGGGCAGATGGATAGAGTACGTGTATATATGCATTATACTTTTAGCAAGCTTGAAAGTCAAGGACCCAAGTGGAGTAGAGAAGGATTTTCTCATAAGCTATCCTGAGTTCCTCTCCCCACAGTGCCTGAGCTTATGCTACATTATTTAATTACTAATAGTTATATAATTCTTCCTCCATTTGCTTATAATTGGGGAGAAAAAATAAAGTACATTAAAATATATCCCATAATCTTAAAAATAATATTCAGCACAAGTACATAAAACTAGCCTTTCAACTTAGTTAAGTTAGATGGCTCACCAAATAATATTTTTCTAGTCATAAACATAATATAAGTGATCAAGAGCAGTAATATAACTAAATGCTAGCAATAAATTGTTCATTTTATAAATTTTGTTTACTCTTCTTAAAGCTGCCATGAACAAAAAAAAATAAATATCTTTCTTTTCTTTTCAAACTCTCCATTCCAAGAATGTGAAACTTTGAAAGTAGAGAATGGAATATTATCCCTAAGCCTATGGGGGGAAAATTCCTATCTATTTGACCACAGAATTTTCAACATTGGCTCATTGGACTCTTCTTTCTATATGGTGATAATAAGGGATCCTCCCAACACTCACTACACACAATGATTTTTTTTAAAGTGAATAATTATGTCCTTTGAAAGTGGGAAGAATTTAATAACTCAGTAAATTGGTATTGACTTTTTAATGATTGCATAAGCTAAGAGACCTACCCAATGAATTTCAGAGTTAGGCACATATTGTTACCAAAAATATTCAACAGAAGTAGATCATAAAAACGAAATTTTTGGTGAGAATCAAAGTCTTTGTTTGGTTGTCAACTACGGAAGGACCCTCAAACCATCTTTTATTCCCTGTTAAAGTAGAATTTAAGTTCCTTCGGAGAAGGGTCTGTTTTTCATTTTACCTTTGTATGCCTGGTGATTAAGTATATTGCATTGCACATAGTAGGTTTTCAATGAATTCATGTCATATTGCATTGGATTGGATGTCATTTTTCTAGTATAGAAATCTGACCTACATGTTCAACTCAGGCTCACAGAACAAATATGTACAGTTTAAGTGATACTGAAAAAAGAAGAATCTTAGCAGTATTTTATTTATCGGAGAGAGTTTCAGTAATGCTAGATAACATGATCAGCTAGCACCTCTCATGGACCTATGCCCTGACAAAAAGAAATGAAATACATTTTTTGAACTTCCTATCTTCAAATGGCAATGAGGTTCACTCATTTAGAAATATGTTATTTGTGAATTTTCCATTATTGCTTTCATGTGTTTATACCATAAAGTCTAGTTTTATAAAACCAGCTACCCCAATAGACTCAGATTCTGATCTTTAGAATGACCTCTCCACATAACCAGTTGATTTATTGCACATTGGTTACAGTTCATTAAAACAGTGAATGATGAGGCTAATTCAAGGGATGAAAGTCATTGACCTCTGCTTAAGTTAGCTATTACTGGGTAACCATTGGAATAGGACAGCAAAAACAGTTAGCAGGATAGAGTGTGTATGGGGGAAATGAAAAACAGATTGGGAAATATGATGGAAAATCATGTTTTGCTATAAGTAATGTCCATAATGTCCATCAATGAAAAAAAGAAAGAAGCTTCTCCCATGTTAGGCCCATATAATATTTTGGAGGCTTCAGGTCATTTTTCAAATTGATTTTACCTATCATGGTTGATTTTTTCAGTCTGAAGATTTTCCATCCTCAATGCTGGAATAGCAACCTGTAAAGGACTTTCTCAGGTATGGTAGCAGAATACTCTTTGGGCAGAAAAAGCAATATGTCTCATTTTCTCTCTTGAGTGACATTCTTTTTAACTGAGCCGCTGAGATCAAGTCAACAAGCATTTATTAAGTCTATTACATGCCAGGAACAGTGCTAAGTGATGAGGATGAAAAGAAAAGCAGAAAATACTCCCTGATCTCAAGGAACTCATGTTCTAATGAGTGAGGCAACATGCAAATAACTATACCAATACCAAGTCCTATACTAATACCAATGAGATGCAGAAAAGATGGTATTAGAAGTTTTCAGTGTAGAACAACTATAAATTTCCCAAAGCACTGTAACAAGTTTTTTTTTTCCATTTCTTGGATTTTTTTAATCTTTAATTAAATGTAGCATTATGCAAGTACATGTCACATTATATTTATCCTTATATGAACAAGTTTATAGCACTTTAGGTATAGGGGAAAGGAAATTGTTCTAGAATTACAGAAACTCCTAAATGAAGATAGACATAATAATATAGGTCTATATCCCAAAGACATCAAAAAAGGGAAAAGGACCCATTTGTACAAAAATATTTACAACAGATCTTTTTTGTGGTGGCTAAGAATTGGACATCAAAGGGATGCCCATTAATTGGGGACTGTCTAAACAAGCTGTGGTATTTGACTATGATGGAATATTATTGTGTTGTAAGAAATGAGAAGCAGAATGATTTCAGAAAAAAAAACTGGACTTATGTGAACTGAAGCGAAGAGAATCTAGCAGAACCTGGAGAATATTGTATACAGTGACAGCAATATTGTACAACTTTAAATGAATGTTATTCTCAGCAATACAATGATCCAAAACAATCCCAAAGGACTAATGATGAAGCATACTATTCACCTCCTAAAAAAGAATTGATGTTGTCTGAATACAGGGTGAAGCATTATATTTTTCCCTTTCTTTCATTCTTTTTTTGAATTAATCTTCTTTTGCAAAATGACTAATATTGAAATGTTCTACATGATTGCACATTTATAACCTATATCTGACTGCTTACTATCTCAGGGAGATGTAGCAAAGGGAGGGAGGGATGGAATTTGGAACTCAAAACTAAAAAGAAAAAGTTTAAATTGTTTAAACATGTAATTGGGGGAAATAAAATATTACACATACACACACATATGAAAAAAATTACCCTCCCAACATACCAATGTAATTATCAGAGTTGCCTCATTGTCACGTAATTCCCTCAATGAGGATAAGACTTCTGGGACCAGTAGAATTAAAAAAAATCATTTTGGGATGATGATTGTGGATATTTTATAGTCTGATAAAGTTGCCCCTACCATTCAGCTTAACCTAGAGTACTTTTGGCAAAAATGTTGGTAAACTTTGATTGTCAAAGAGAGCTCCATTTACAATAATAATAATAAATTACTTATAAGAAGACAATATATCACACTATATAGCAATCAATAACAACCCCACCAGGTCCCTCTAAAGTCCTTTACCTATTCATTCATTCATTCATTCCTTTGTTCATTTGTTTATTTATTTAATTATTTGATTTCAGGATGAATGTGGCTGTGTTTCAGTAGTTACTTTTCAGGTGTTGGCATTATTTTTTTTTTATTGTTCACCATTTTCCTTTGCATTTTGATGGAAATAATACTTTTTAAAACTTGGGTATTAATGATTCTTGAAATACTTGACTTTTCCATACCAACAGCCAAAATTATATCTCTGACAATCTTTGAAGGGAAACTTACTTTAAGAAATACAGTTGTCCCTATCCTTGAAGTAATATCCATTCTTTGAAATGTCAGATTCAAGAACAACAAAGAAACAAACAAAAAACAATGAGGGAAGCCAAAGAAATGTGTATATGGAACAAAATCTCCAACCAAATGTCAGAGAACTAATTAAAGTTAGTCAATTCAATTTTATCTCAAGTTGAAACACTCTGAATTAAGCTTAGTGTCAACTCTCATAAAATGAATGAAACCATCCCCCAATTTTTGCTCGTTTCAAGGAGTTTGCACATGACTGGATAAGTTATCTCCTTTGTCAAAGCTCTCCACAGTCTAATGCCTTTTCCCGCTCACACTCACTCTACCACCAAGGCATGCTCCAGCCAAATGTTTTGCTTTCTGAGAAATTATACTCTGTTGTCTCTTCTTATGTTTCCTGGACTATTGTTCTTGTCATTTTCTGTTGAATTTTCCTCTGTTTTCATCTATAACACTTTCCCTGTACTCCCCTGATGGTAAGATATTCCAAATCTTGGGGCACAAGTTATAATTTGATAACATCTCTCCAATTACATGTTATTTTTGTGTAATAGCCATGTGTATTAGCATCACATCTTTTTACAACCCTTGGAAATTCATGAGGGCAGGCACATGTTTTCTCTAAACTGTCTACCTCCCCTAATAGTCGCACAATGGCTCTGACCACAAACTGCATTTAATCAATACTTGCAAGTCACTGTTATTCATGATTAGAAGGACACATAATTAACCATTAAGCTCTCTTCCACCCCCATAAATTATTGCCTCTCAAAATAATAAGTCATTATTGGTAGTTGTATAGCTTTCCACTTTGTGCTGTATCAGTGAAGTTAGAGACAGACCTCTACTTTCCCTTCTCTTCAGAGAGGGAAATGTACTTCCTCTGCATAACAATATTCTGGTTTGTTATCCCTGCTTTGTTCTTCTTTTGGCCTGTGCTATTTAGTAAAATTCTCCCTGCTCCCTTGTCTGGCTCCTGGATGATACTACTAATGCTCTAATTCCAGAAAGTCCCCTCTTCTACAGACAATCTTCTTGCATCACCATACCCTTCTAGGCTACCAGTTTTTTCCTCAAACTCTGCCTTTTCCTAGGGGTTGGGGCATCAAGGAGGGTATGGCTCTATTAGAATAACACAGATTATACTCAAGTGGATGTACTGCCCCTTCTCCTTAGGCCATATCCAGGGCAGACAATTCTGTATCCCCTCTCCTCGAGTGAATTTTATTCAGGTACAATAATTCCTAGTTATAAAATCTGGCAAATACATGGAACTATCCTTGTGTTATTTCCTTATTCACATCTCTCCAAGAACAAGTGTCTATATCCAATCAGGTAAAAATTCCTGCAAATAGGTCCTATGCATTAGGGGAAGCTGCTACTATGAAAAACAAATCAAATAGTTGATGGTTAGCTGTGATGCATTTGGATGGAACTGGAGGGTATAAGGACATAGATGTTTCTGAAAAATAATGAAAATATGACTATAGCAAAGACACTCTTTTTTCAACTACTACAACTGTTTTGTAGCACTGTATCAAATAGCCTATACCCTGCCTCTGGGGCATGGTTCCTTCCTTGCCTTCTCTGGCTTTGTTCTTGATCATAGGTCTAGACACTGCCTCTTTACAGCTGGACTCCATTTCAACAAATGAAGCCATACTCCATCTACTACCTGTGACTGATTCATTGAAACATTGGTCTTAATTGGGTCTGGATTTTGGAGCTCTGGCCTTCACCCTAGCACCAACTAGGGAAACTTCATGCTGCTTCTTCCTTATGTTGGGACCATAGGGAAAAGTATATTATATAGATATTATATTCTCATTTAGTCCTAACTTATCCTTCCTCTCTCCCTGCAAATCATTACTTCTCCCAAGGAGGTCAGAGAGCTCAGTGTGTCTTGCATTCTTATAGATATAAATATATATAAATATAAATATAGACATAGATATGAATAAAGGGATATGTTTATATATGTGCTTGTACTTGTATGTATACATATGTGCATCTGTGGGTTTAAGAAGAAAAAGGCAGTCTGGCTTAGTAGATGAATGACCATTAGTGTCAGAAAGATTTGGATTCACATTTTAGATTTTCTGTTCTTCATTAGTATAAACAGCTAGTTTAATCACAAAGCATAATGTAGGACATTTTGTCCTTCAGGGGCAGATCAAATCTCAGATAATCCCAGTATAGGAACTTTACCTTTATTTATATGTGTGTTGGGTAACTCAGGGTTGGGTTGAGTGTAAAAAGAAAAAGCCAATCTGGGCTAGTGGAAAGAGATCCAGACTCAGAAACATGAAGAATTGGATACAAAGTCAATGCATATGCATGGCATATATGTATATGTGCATATGTATTATGTATGTGTGGATATATATATATGCATGTGTGAATGTATGTATGAGAAATGGGTATTAGAAAATATACTCATATATACAAAGTATGTATAAACATACACACATACATATATATATGTGTGTGTGTATTTATGTGTATAAATGTATAGTTATAGGGATATATCAGTATATATTAATTCATTTAACAAATATTTATTGAAAACTACTATATACAAGGTTAATTGTTAGATACTACACAAGCCTATAACATGAATGAAATATGGTCCTGGCTATGGTAGAGCTAAGAAGAGAAGTAAGAGGAGGTAAGAAAATAATAAGAATAGCATATAAGACAAAATTTAAATATAACTATATGTGTATATAATATATAATTTATATTCATATGTATGTAGAATGCATTTTCTTAATCTTTTCCTTCTTCTACATTGTAAGACTCTGGGGAATAGGAATGGTGCTTAATCAAAACCTAAATTCCTGTCAATAAATTTCATAATATAGCTGAAACAGAGCTATGATTTGGAATCAAGATCTTCAAGACCAGTAATACTTTGTATAAGTCACTTAACCTCTACTCAGGCTCTCAATTTATTCATTTGTAAAATGCAAGTGTTCAGATTGAACTAGGAGGGTCCTTATAGTTCTAAATTTATGATTCCCTAATGTATGCTATGTATTGAACATGGCAAATAAGGATATATAAGTTGAAAGTAAAGTAAAATGTTTATTTCAGATTCAAAATTTGCTACAATATTTTCCTTGTTCTTGTTGTTGAAATTTTGCAAAAATCTTACCATTCTCCATTATGCATTGAAGGAAAAATTTGGAGCAATCTGGAAAAAAAATATATATTTCTGAGTTGCTGAGTAGGAAAGTAATCAGTGGTTGGCTAACTCAGCTAAAATATAAGACAAATGGAATATTTACATAGTGTTCATATTAATAGAAAATGTTAGCATAATTTCCTTTTCCTAATCCTTCCCTCCCCTAGAAATTAGTGACCTTTTACAGACTATTTACAGTGAGATAAAAATAGCTGGCTTTGCAAAACTTAAACCAAGTGTGGCCAACTGTCTTTTCTTCCTCCTTTCCTCTTTAACTAAGCAAGGGGAAAAAATAAAATTTTCAATCCAAAATAACTACAGAGTCCAAAGTTCTAGTTTTACTCTGCAGTATTCAGCTGTCAATATCCAAATTACTTGGTTGTTCTGTATAGATTCTTGGAAACACTCTTCCAACTCCTACTTGAATTAGCAGTCCAGAATGTGAAAGCCCATATGGGAAAACCTTGAGTGCCTGAGGGTTCATCTAATAATGCTCATGAGCCCTCATTTGGTTTGCTCCCTCAAAATCTAGTACCAGTTATATCTACCCAATATTATATACTCAATTCACATCAATTACCATTTGTAAAAGGGAAATTTAACTAGGAAGATATAACAAATATAAATTTTAATACACCCCCAATCAATCATATTCTCCACAATTTACATGGACAGTTCAGAGGAAAGATTATTTTTACATTTAACAAAAAGGGGGCACTCACAACTCCTAACATCCAGAAGTCCCTTTCTCCTTTTTGTTATGTTGACATCAAGTTTCCCTTAGTTATATTGCAGCTTTCTGCTATTGTATTTGTAGAATCCTAAAGCTGTCTTTCCTCATTATATTAATTTGTCCTAGGCTTCCAGAGCAGATGCTGCTTTCAGTCACTCCTGTTCCAAAGGCAATACTAAAGAGATTAAAGAAAGTCAAAATATTCTGATATTTCAATGTTTATAATTGTCATGGGGGAAATTGGTGGGGGTTTGGGTAGAGGTTTTATCCAATTAGAATAAAATAATAGTTTATTTAGGTGCTAGAGAAAGGAAACCAAGAGAGAAGTCCTTGGACTTGTTCTCATGGGGAGAAGGTATGTCACAGAGGCTTGGCTCTCTAAGATACTTATATCCTCAAGAAGGAGACAGGGAAATCCTTTTATAGTGGACTGATGGGGGTGATCATCTGACTATAGAAAGTTCCCTCATTGGGGGAGGACCATCCCCCACTGGTGGTGGCTGAAGGAAGTTGGGTAAGGGGCAGCTCCTGATCTCTCAAGCCATCTTTGTCCCCCTCATGCCCAAAGGCAGCAGCCACACCTAATCTTATCTCTCTTATCTCTTCTTATATATTCCTCTTTAAAGACTTATCCTCTCACACACAAATCCAATTAGAATAAAATCTTCTTTTATTTAGGCACTAGAGAAAGCAAACCAAGAAGTCCTTGACTTCTCTCAAGGGAAGATAGTTCAGAGAATCAGAAACTGGATTCTCTGAGATACCTATCTCCTTGAACAGGAGAAAGGCAAACACTTTTATAGATGATAGATGGAGTGATCACCACCTGACAATGGAAAGTTCCCTTCAGGGGTGGGGAAAAGCTTGAATGAGAGGTGGTGGTCCAGATTTCTGGAGTTCTCTCTCTCCCCAAGTGCAGATCAGGCAGCAGCCATGTCTAATAGGCTTATCTCCCTTACTTCTCAAGGTGTGTCTGTCCTTTACTTTAGCTGGCCAGTTTAAACTTTAATAATGCCAAATACCTTAATATGTCCCAACTCCATATCAATAAGATAATCATCTGATATAAAATGTTTGTGTGGGGAGAAGGAAGAGTATATTTTCTATGTCCTCCATTCTAGGATTTTTTCTAAGAGTTTTGCTGGAATTGCTCCACCACCGGGTGGTTCAGAGATTGAAATACACAGACAGCTCTAGCTTTATGTCAATTTTCACTTTACAGATTCAACTCCGCTACACAACAACACCCTTTGTAAGCTAGGGAGAGGAGGTGTATGTCCACTGAATAGGCCACTTACCTTAACAGAGAACAGTCTTTTTCTCATTTCATCCAATGACTTAAAACATTTCCATCCTTCCAAATTAATCAAAGACTTTTTGCACCAACTCTAATGTCTTTGATTGGATGTTTTCATCTGACAAAAGGTTCAGTTAACATAGTATCTTGTTAATTACATTAACCAGGGTGGGGCTAAATGATCAATTAATTCAGCTGACCCTCATGCTTAACCTTACTTAAGTGTTTATTGATGCTTTTGCTGAATTTCTCAGGTATTGTTTAGTCAGGAACCCAAAGGCAGGAAGTGCCTAAGTTAAGTGATATAAATAAAATATTATCTTAAGTTTAAATTTCCCTGCAGCTTTCTGGATTTTCTTCCTTGGAAACATGTAAGCGTTTATTTGTGGGGTGTTAACCCCTGCTGCTGGGGGAGCAAATATACTTATAGCAATGCCTACATGCCACTGATCAATTCACAGGGGATAAAAGAAAAATCTCAAAGTAGTCAATGGGGACATGTTGACAAAGCAGGAGGTTTACAGAATGATTTTTATTATTTTTTTGGGGGGGGGGGTACTAGGGGGAAAGCTGCTTCCAATGAGCTCTTTTGGTATCAGCTACACAGACCTCTAATCTTGCTATTCTTTGAAGATATTTGTTCCTTGCTCCATAGAATATTTAGCTCAACATGAAAGCTTTACAAATATCTAATGGCACAATAACACATTCCAGGGATGTGGCTGTGATTGCAGACACATTTGTTTAGAGTTTCTTGTTCTAGGCAATGTAATAGAATTATGTGGTTTATTCATTTAAAAAAACTACTGAGTACTGGAATTATATCCAATAATCAGACTTAATGAACAAGATTCAACATCTTAGCTGCTGTGCTACATCCCTGCATAAAGTCAAAAAGAGGAGAATTCTGAATATAAGTTTTGAACCGGGGACACCAAAATGGATATGTGAGAAGCAACCTCAATTTGTTCTGATTCTCTTTTTAATATGCCTCTTTTGTTTTTCCTCACTGTAGTCAGTAAACCTGAACATTATTTGGCAGTCATCCCATAATGTATGCCCTTGTATGCAAGAGAAACCATCTAAATTTCTTTAAGGATTGAAACATAAAAGTTTTTATTTATTTCTTTTAAAGGACTTGTAATGACAGGGTTGATTTGTTAGGTTTATATAAACTGGATCATTTGTAATGGAGTTCATGATCATCCAGTGAATTGGCACAGCAGGAAAACTACTAAATCTAAGGGATTCTAAATACAGTTGAAATTCTCATTGTTTCCTGGAGGGATTTGAAATTGTCTTTCTAGCACCATTGCATTTATCTTATCACATTGTGTTTTGGGTGAATACATGCTCTCTGATTTTTATTTATTCTTTTGTGGTAACGTCAATCCCTTTGAGTTAAAAATAAGAGGGAGGTACTCTCTTTTATTTTTTTATTCAATAACTATTTTGTCCAGAAAACCAAAATATATTTTTTTATTTATCTGTATCTGTAGCTCTTAAGAATTTTACTTTTGATGTAAGAAATCTAATCAACAAATAGATAGTGATGACGGGGGTGGGGACCCTCAAAAAATGGCACACTGTTTTCGTTGTTGTTTTTCCACTGGGCCATCTTTCACCTTAACACTTACCTAGCCCTTAGTCATTGAATGGGTGTTGCCTTAGACAAATTGAGACCCAAAGGGAAAGACACAATGTTATAACGATGTATAATAACCATATACACAGTATGTGTATCTTCTCTGTGGCTGCTTTGTTTTATGACTCTTAAAGCAAAGAGGGGAATTTCATTCAAATCAGCAAATATTAGGTGACTCTTCTATGTAAGGATCTTGGGATACAGAGATGGAAATTCCAATACATTATAATCTCAGGGTGTGGGGGAACCAACAAAAACCACATAACTATAATAATACAAAGGAAGTGATGATGGGAACAAAGAAGGGATTCATAAAAAGTCATCTGGGAGAACCTGAGAAGAGAAGTTATTTTGATCTGAGGAGGCTAATAGATGGGCACTTGATCCTCTTCTTTAAGGTAATATAGGGATTCCAACAACTCCAGATGAGGACAGATTTGTGTTTTAGGCCATAAGATAGCCTGGGTGAATGCATGGAACATAGAAATGGAGAGTTGACTCCAGAGAATATATAGCAGTCCAATTTGATTGGAATTGGGTGTATGCAGAGGGAAGTAATGTAAAATAAGCCTGGAAATGTAAGTTGAAGCCAGGAAAGCATTATGTGGCAAGCTGTTAACAAGTGGTTAGTGATCAGCTATTCTGGTCAAAAAAGAGTCACACTGGTGGTATAGTCAGCACAACCCAAAGCAGCCCACATTATGCTGCAATCAGAGACAATTGCTACACCAACCCATCTGTCTGTCACTATTAATTCCACAGCTGCAACACATGGCCTGAACTGGTATTTTTAATGCTTCATTAAATCCTTTTTCTCATTCTGCTTGTGGTTGGCACCTCTTTAGCTATCATCCAGTCCCTGTTTGGGGGTTCTTTTGGTATCTCTCTTGGGCATTTATCCATCCCAGTAATCTGTGCCTTAGCAATTAGATTTAACATTTACTAAGTCCTACTATGCACAATTCTATGAAAAAAAATATTAACACTAAGAAGAGGCAGTACATGTTATTGAGAGTTTCAGTTATTCATTCTTTGTTTTTCAAGAGGATCAATAGTAGATTACCAAAAGTATGTATAGTTGACAGGGTAATTGGGGTCATCAAATTAGAGTTGGAAGGGAAATTAAAAGTCACATAGTAAAACCTACTTCCTTTTAACAGATGAGGAAACTGAAAGTGCAGAGCCATGCTGTGACTCCCCTAAAGTAATACAAGTACTTAACAAGTGGTCGATCAAGGATTTGAACCCAGGTTCACCAACTCTAAACCCAACACTATTTTTATTGAACCATACATCAGCTATGAGAAATATTATGGTAAAGGGGGAATTGTCATGGAGCCTCAAGAAGGAAGGAATTTTTATCAAAGTTTCCTCATCTATAAAGGCTCTTCAGGCTCTAAATACTGTGATCCTTATGATCTTAAATAAAGTAGCTTGGTGCGAACAGAAAGATGAGAGAAGTCACTTTTGAAAAAGTAATCAGATTGTTTACTGCTTCAGGGAAGGGGAAGGGGAAGGAGAGAAAGTGGAGCAGATAGAATTTGAAACTCAAAACTTTAAATAAAAATATCAATTAAAAAAAAGTATTCAGAGATTTCATAGAAAAATAATCTGTATTGGCTTCCAAAGAGGAAAATTATTTCTGCCAGAAGAGATATGACCAGGGATGTCCAAGGGCTATTTCTATCAGCTCGAGTTGATTGTTGAAAATTCATACCTCAGAATCAGTAAATATTTCAAATCATGACTTGATTGATTTTTGTTTGGTTTTTGTTTGGTTGTTTTTTGTCTAGGCTAAAGAAAGTAATGGAGATTCAGAACTTTTGTTGTTCAGTGGTATCAGACTGTGACACCATTTTGAAATTTTCTCTGGAATGGTTTGTCATTTCCTTCTCCAGCTCATTTTACAAATGAGGAACTGATACAAACTAGTGACTTACCCAGAGTCATATAGCCAGTAAATGTTTGAGGCTGGGTTTGAACTAATGAAGATGAATCTTCCTGATTTCATGCCCAGAACTCTATCCAATGGGACACCTAGCTGAACCATTTATCAGCACATCCCTGGTTATAAGCTAAAGAAATTTCAAGCAAAAATATGAACAAAAATCACAGAGTAAGTTTAGGAAATTGTAAATAATTCACTGTCTGGAAGTTGAGACAAATGTGGGTGGGGGGAGGGCAGCTAGGTGGCACAGTGGATAAAACACCAGCCCTGGATTCAGGAGGACCTGAGTTCAAATCTGACCTCAGACACTTGACAGTTACTAGCTGTATGACCCTGGGCAAGTCACTTAACCCTCATTGCCCCACAAAAAAATAAAAAAAGAAGAAGAAAAATGTAGGGAAATAGGCTGGTGGAGCTGGTTGAAGTTAAATCCTGATGTCGTAAATGTAAGGATATTATAAAGAAAAATAATTACTAACTAGAAAAATTAGTCTGAAAAATTAGATAACTAGACATATGGAAAATTATGATTATATGAAAAATTATAAGTTTAGAAAAATTATAATTGGGCCCTAAGTCCCTTTGTGGTCTCCATTCAAATGTAAAAATATTTTAACTGACTGGCCTAATTTGGGGGGACTAACCTAGCTGGAGGACTAATCTGTGGCTTCTTGACTTACTGGCTATCTGACTGCTATTAACTTAATATGTGCCATTTAAAAATTTCTCCACACTGCTCCCAAATTGATAAGCAAAAGATTAAGAAGCCTCTTAACTAAATAATCAAAGCAGAGTTTATTTATGAGATACAATCTAAACATAAAAATGCAGGGAAATAAAATGTACAACCTGACTGCTTTCCGGCGCTTCTCTTTCCACCCGCTGTACCTGGAACTTTTTAGCCTCCTCCTGGGTACCAATGGACCTTCTAGCATTCTCCTCATGCTCTAATATCCAACTGGCCTCCTCCACTTTCTCCAACCTCCTGTACTGTCTCCTGTTCTGTCTGTCTGCTCCATCAGTCTGCACCCCCTTCCTTATGTAGCCTCAGTCTCCTTAGCATTCTTGTAGCAGCCTCCCTGTCTGTCCTCTCCAACCTCTTAATCTTCTGGCCTCCCTCCTTGCTCTTAGCTTTTTCTCCATCTGCCCTCACTGTCTAACTCCCCAGTATATATCTTCTTTCTCTCCACTCAAACCTTGGGGCTCCCTGCCCTCCCACACATGCCAAACTAATCCACTGGCCGCACTAGGGCTGTGGCCAGTGAGGCCTGACCACACCCAGGACTCCAGGGGCCTGTGCCCCCGCTACATGCCTGGAACCTCAGCACAGGCTATGCCAGAGCCCGGCCTGGACAAGCCCAGGATCTCTGGGATAGATTCTCCCAGGGTGGAGAGAGCTGGGGCTTTTTCCCCCAGCCATCTGACCTGGCGTCCAGTAAAACTCATGGGGCTTTTTTGGGCTCAGCTGAAGTAGAGGGGGAGGGGCACCAGCCCCTCCCACACAGAAAAAACCTTGAGGGCCCAAGGCTTTCTAATCTCAGTCCAAAGGTAGGGTCCCCAAATCAAAATAAATTTCCACAATATCAAGTTTAGAATTTACTTTGAAATCAGTAGAGGACCACTGAAGAATTTCAGTGTTGTAAAGGCTAAAATTCTAGCTAGTCTGTCTAAAATCTAATGAGACATCACCAATAAATTATAAGCTTTAGCAAGAGTTAGACTTTTAAGAATTTATTAAAGAGAATAAGAATTTGGTAAAGAGAGAGAGAAAGGCCTACATTCATCTATCTATTAAAGGGAGAGTGCATTTCTAGCTCCCTTCTCCACCAGAGTCCTCAGGAAAGAGCGAGTGTCAGAGCGCCAGGCTCCCCCTTCTTCCTCCACAAGCAAATGTAACTTCCTGCACCAAAGAAAAGATGCATGGTCTTGCCCCCAGAGACCTTCACCTCATGACGGAGCTTTTCTACAGTAAGTCTCCGGCAGGTGGCGTCATTCAAATCGTTACAGTGTATTGGTCCTAGAGTTAGAAAGACCTGTGTTCAAATCCAGCCTCTCACACTTATTAGCTATGTGAGCCTAGGTAAGTCACTTAACCTCTGTCTAACTTAGTTTCCTCACCTATGAAATGGGGTTAACGGTAGCACATACCTCCCAGGCTTGTGGTGACAATAAAATGAGATAATATTTTAAAGCACTTTGCAAACCTTTTTAATATTATTATTATTATCATTGTTGTTCAGAATTATATTTCCCTTATTGAGTTACAAAAGTATAAAATATCCACCCAATAAACCCGATCTTGTGTGTAGAACAATCAGCCCCAAAGGCACCACAAATTGAGCATTCACAGTGGACCAAGCTATATTCTCAGAAACATTTAGAAATCAAATTGCAAGTTATGAAAACCAGTTTTAATATGAACTATTCCCCTAAGGCCAACTTTTAATTGAAATGTTCAGATGAGTCACATATGCAAGGTCCTTAAAGAACACACTGTTTACTTGGAGATAGGAGAAAACTTCAGTGTTCTCATTAGAAACAGTGTGTCCAAAACCATTGCTTCATGGATACATAAGGCTACCTGCTGAGAGGAACAGAAATCTAATGTAGACTAAGAAACACATTTCCTGAATGTTCCTCCTTCCTCTTTATTCCTCAATAGCACCTAAATATTTTGATTTCTGTCAGTTGTCTGACTATGCTGCTGTATAGGAACATATGAAGCCTGAAATTATGGCAGTTTTTTGTATGATGACATTCTCACCAACAGCAAGGAGATTTTTCTAAAATAGAAATGCACATAGTAATTTCTGCCTTTCCTACTAAATTTTCTTTTACTGATGAAAGCATTACTTAAGTTACAAGTAGACAATAAGTAATGAGAATATTCAGAGAGTGATAGTGATACTTCTGTTTTAATCAGAAGTTGCCATATAAAAAGAGCCTGTTATTTTAATAATATACAGAACTACTGCCTTATAAACTACTCTGAATGCAATTTGCAAGTGTTGTGTGACAGAAAATATGTCCTAGGTAATTTTCTGAGTCTTTGAGAGACTAAAGGAGTTGTCTAATGGGTTTTGGAGGCCAGGGCTGGATTTCAATCCATGTATTCCTGAACCAAAGTCCAGCACTCTAGTCATTATGCTATGCTGACTCTCTTAAAGTAGATATAGATGAAAACTTCAATTACTCTAAAATTTATTTAGGAACATTTTTCTCATGATTCAATTAATAATGTTTCTTCATCTGGGAACACTGGAACTTCTGCTCTTCTAATATCATTAAAAATTACATAGCTGGGGCAGCTAGGTGGTGCAGTGGATAAAGCACTGGCCCTGGATTCAGGAGGACCTGAGTTCAAATCCGGCCTCAGACACTTGACACTTACTAGCTGTATGACCCTGCGCAAGTCACTTAACCCCTATTGCCCCACCAAAAAAAAAATTACATAGCTAGACTTCTAGTCAATATAGATTCATCTGCACATGAAAGGGATCATGGAAATTTTAAGCTCTATGAGCGATAAGCTCAATGATTTATTTATATTTGCATCCTCTATAACATTAAACACACAATGTCCTGCATATAGCAGGTACTCAATGAATGGTTATTTAAAGTTTTATTTTTGCAGACTTGAAACCCTTGACAGTGGAAAAAAATAGAAGGATGGTCTCTGCATGATCACTTAGTCTGTGTCTCTACCTCTGGGCAATGATGTAAACAATAAGAAGAAGAGATGGGGGGGCGGTGACAGAGACACAGAGAAAGAGTGATAGAGGCTATTTATTTGCTTCTCTAAGAATAACCTGTGAACCAGCCTTTCACTTAAGTTCAGTTTACTTATTCTTCTGATTTCATTTATATTAAGAACACTACTATTGATGTGATTCAGTTCCTTGCACAGAATATCAATTTGGACTTTGAACAAAATTTTCACATTTCAGATGCCATCAGAAAAATTAAAATTTTTGGATGGACCCCAAACAATTAATTTTTAAACTAACCCTTTGACTTTTTCTCCACCACTATATCAGCTTACTTTAAAAGCTGGGATAGGAAATTGTGGTTGCCCATAGGCCTGTGATGATTAACGATGTGAGAGACATAGTTTCTGGGTAATTTTATAATCTTATTAATAAGGTTGATAGGTTATTAATAAAAGGATGGTGATCAGATATCTCTCTCAGACCAAAGACAATCCTGGTGGTGGGGCTCACAGCTCGAATATCCTTGAAACAATAGGTGGTCCATCAAACAGCAATCAAATCTAATTGGTTAAGTAATTTGGAGGTATACTATATTAAAATGAAAGGTTATACCAGACTGCTCCTCACCCCCAAGCCTTGGGTAATCAGTTCAAAGAATGTATATATATATTTTTTTTTTCAAGGGATGGGCAAAGCAACTCCTCCCTGGACAGAGAGGCCTTCCTATTTAGGCAAAAAGATCTGTCTCCACCCATGTTTGAGTAAAACACAATTAGCTTTACCACCCAGTATTCCTTGAAAGTTTGGGGTGGGTCTGACCAAGATAAAGAGATTTAATGCAATCTTATTTCAAGGAGCAACTGGACATCTACAAGTATGGCCTTTGAAAGAAGGGGAGAAGCTCTGAATCTCCCCAAAATAATGGTTATTAATAATAATTTCTCACAGGCCAGAGGGCTATTTTGTACTTTTTTCTTTTTTTTTATACATTGTCAAAGTCTAATAATCCATCATTTAATAACTAACCTACAGACAGGTTTTTTTTTCCAATTTCAAATCCTCCCTGACAGTATAGCCTTTGTGAAAACTCACTTACTTCAAAGCCCCAAGGTGGTACAAGGTATAGAGCACTTTACTGTTCCTAGAATAAGAAAGACATGAATATGAATACTGCCTCACACAAGAAGTCACCTAACCTCTCTGACCTTAAGTATCTCCATCTATAAACTGGGGATTATCATGATACCTGCTAGACTTTGAAAATATCAAAGCATAGCACCTAAATGCTAAATATTAGTAGTATTATTTTGCCATGATGACCTCATTGGAGTAGATCTTGTTTTTCAGAGTTCTCCATAAACTATGCTTCTTCTGTTAATAAATACAGCCTACGTACATATCTCTTCTGCTTGTCCTGTTATGTTTTAATAAATATTTAGCTTGAAATCTACAAAAAGCAGTAACTCTTAACATATGAACTATTGACTTGCTACATCTACAATCTTTTGAACTTAATTGAAGGACTTCATATTTGTCATGATTAAATGTCCTTTTTTTTGGGGGGGGGCAATGAGGGTTAAGTGACTTGCCCAAGGTCACACAGCTAGTAAGTGTCAAGTCTCTAAGGCTGGATTTGAACTCAGGAATTCCTGAATCCAGGTCAGTGCTTTATCCGCTGTGCCACCTAGCTGCCCCCCCCCAATGTCTTTTTAATAGACATGTTTTACCATTCCATCTTTGAAAGATATGTTTGGACTCTGAATATGACATTCATCATTTCAGCAATTCGTTCTATTGTTTTCAACATCTGAATAACTGCTAAGTTTGCAGTCTATGACTTTACTCACATCACTGACAAAAAATAAAAATAAAATGAAATTATGCCCCAGGAGTCAGTTCTCATTACCAACCTGTATGTGAGACATCACACTCCTGCCCTCTTTGGACTTTGAAACATAAGAACATTAATAACTAGAGTATGGCTTTCATTAGCAACTTTGGCTTCAAGGAGGACGTGACTTCAGGATGTCTTTCACTATTTCAAATTTGAGAGAGAGCTCCTAAGAATGTTGTTGTCTGGGCTGGGGGAAACAGCTTGAATATTATGTTGTTGCTTAAAGAGATGATCTGCAGGGTGGACAATTCAAAGGTAGATCATTTCATTTTCAGAACTTCTGCTCTAGGGTCCTGTTGTCCAAATTGGTGATTTGCTCACAAAGCCTACTTTTGGGTAGGCCCCTAACCATGCTTCACTTTACTCCCTCCTATTAGCTTTCCTGGTCATCTTCTCCATGGCAGAAGGAGTTGGAAAAAGAAGAAGAAAAGGCAAAAGGAGTCAGAATATTTATTCTTTTCCCTCACCACATCCACAAGAATCCAACTGACTCTGTTAATCTAATCTCCTGTGGGTTTATTTACAATTCCTATATTGTAACTTGCCAGACCTAAATGCATTGGCATCTTGGCCACTTTTCCACAATATGTATTGTCTTTTCCATTATAATGTATACTATTTGTGGAAAACTGTTTACTGTCTTCGACTTCATATTTATATGTCCTGTGCTTAGCACAGTGCTTCACATGTATGAAGTCCTTAATAAATGCTTTCTCATTCAACATAAAGTCAAAGGCTAATAATTTAAGTTGTTGATGCTTTTAGGTCATTTCAGAAATATCTGATTCTTTGTGATGCCTTTTGGGGTTTTCTTGGCAAAGACACTAGAGTGGTTTGCAATTTTCATCTCCAGATCATTTTACAGATGAGAAAACTAAGGCAAACAGGGTTAAGTGACTTGCCTAGGGTCACATATTATGTGGCTAAGTGTGGAACTGAACTCAGGTATTCCTGATTGCAGGTGTTATCTCAATCTACTCCACCACCTAGCTGCCCTAATGATTAGGGCAGTCCACCAAAAACTAGTGTGTCCTTAAAATCAATCCATATGCCATTGTTCTAATTGGATATACAATCAGCAGTAATGATTTCTCATCTCCATTCTACTATTTATTTTGTTTAACATTATTCTGAGAAAATCAGTTTCTGATTATATATTTTATATTCCATTCTGTTAATTGATTCCATTCTGTAACTGCCTAAGCCATGCGTCTAAGTTCAGAAGTTTAGCTTTCTTCTCTGAACTAAGTTTTCCCATCAATCACCTTAATTCAAAGAAATTTGTTATCTCTATGTATCTTTGTGCCCATGCACAATTAAGTTAGATCTTCTAAATGAGCCTTGCCTATCCATGTACAATTAAAGGAGTTCTGGTATCTTGACAACAAGGCTTGCAAAATGCAGGTGGGTGCCACAAACACTGACTGTCCTTCAAGAAAACCTGTCTGCTATTGCTGTGACACTAACTAGCTATGAAGATGGACAACACCAATGAGCTTTCAATAGCAACAAGATGGAAGGGAGGGATTGCTAGGACTGACTTCCATCTAGTCACACTGTTTTCCATCATCTTTGATATTTCAGACTTTGTAACCAATTACATTATTTTCCATCTGTGATATTTCCTATTCTTTGTTCTCTTGTAATTTCCGTAAACTATATGAAGGTGAGTAAGCCCTACCTTGAGGACTTTTGGATGGCTGAGGATTCAAGAGAACCATTTTATTGGTAATTGCCAACCTTACTGATAAATTGAACTTGCAAAGAACTTTGTGCCTCACTTTACCATAATTTCAAGCACAAAAACTGGTCAAATCATTATACTTTCTGTTTTCTAGTATGTATGTGTATTTGAAAACTGGTGGATTGAAGTAGTTGCTCTTCATATTTCATAACAATTTTAAGTCTTATGGATCATTAAGTATTCTCTACTAAAGAGTCTCCACATGGTTACCTAGTCCTGTACCTACACAGCAATATCCAACCACCTCAGTGTGATCTACAAAACATGAAATAACATGAATTATTAACTTTCTATTTTCCCATACCTAGCTATGTTTTTTTACTTGAATTTAAAGAAAATGGAAGAAAGATTAACTTTCATTTTCCATGAAGAAATGAAATGAGTACTCCAAAGATATATCACAAGAAGATAAATGGAAAATCAGAGAGTTTAAAACACCATGTCCAATTTGCTGAATCCCCTGCAGTCTGTTGATACAATACATGGCAGGAGGCATGCACTGATAAGCTTCTGAGGCAATCAGCTTGGAAGACTTGCACAGAGGTTTGTTAGCCTCCTCATCACCAAGAAAAATATATCCGTTAAGGAAAAGAACAGCTATAATTACTTGAAAAAGAAAGAAAAAAAACAATATTTGTTAGACCAGGCTTCTATATAACCTTAATGTCACTGTTCATAGTTTTTTCTGGCAATTTGTATGATTTTAAAAGGTACACAGACCAATTAAATAAATGTCATTTTTTCTCCTCAAAACAAACCTGTCTAATTGACATAGACAGTATAACAGAGCTTCTTATTAACTTCAACCACAAAATCACAGAATCACAGAAATTGAGCTTTAGACCAGATTCAGAAAAAACAATCTTTGCACAAAAGGAATAACCTTTATCTATCAAATAATCAATAAAACAACAAATAAGCATTTATTAAACATCTAACATGTCCCTGGTATTGGGTTAGGTTCTGGAGATACAATTACAATAAAATAATCCCTATTCACATCACCTTGACATGTCTGATATCAAGCCTTTACCTAAAGAACTCCAGACAGGTAGAATTAACCTAGGCAGCCCATTCCACTTCTAGTCAGCTCTAATTGTTAGGACGTTATGGGTTTGTTTTATTTGGTTGTGGTTTGGTTTGGGTTTTTTTTGGCTATCTTTATATTTGTTTTGTTTTTCAGATAACAAGTCTAAACTCACCCTTTGGCAACTCCCACCCAATGTTCCTGGTTCTGACCTCTGGTACTGAAAAGAGATAGTCTAATCCCTCTTCCACTTGACTAACCTTCAAATACTTGAAGACAGTTGTTACTCCTACTGAGTTTTCTGTTCTCCAGGTAAAACATATATAGTTTCTTTGAATAATCTTCATATGACATGAACTCAATGCCTTTTATCATTCTGATTCATCTCCTTCTGAAATTCTTCACAGTTTATCAATATTGTTAAATTGTCTTGCCTCAAAATGAACACAATTCACTAGGCATAGTTTGATAGGGAAAGGATACCATTATTTCTCGATTCTTGGAAGGTTTGCTTCACCTAATGAAGCACAATAGCTTTTCTGATATAATATTGCTGACTCAAATGACGTTTTTAGCCGACTAAAACCAACAAACCATTTTCAAAACAACTGTACCTAAAGTAAGACTTTAAATCTTTTTGAACTGTATTTTCTTATATTCAACCCAATACTCTAGCCAACATTTCTCAGTGTGATTGATCCAGGGAACTTGGCAGGTACCCAGGACCCTTTCAGTGGATTTGTGAGCTTAAGACTATTTGCATAATAATATTAAAATGTTTTTACTCCTAATTTGGTAAATATCAATAGATGTAAACCAAATAAACAAAAGCTCTTTGGAGTCATCAATATATTTAAAAGGGTAGATATATTTGAGATGAAAAAGCTTAGGAACCACTGCTAGCCTGACAAGATCCTTTTGGATTCTGACTCTGTTATCCTATCCACTTTTCTATCATCTACAAATTTGCCAAATATATAATTTATTACTTTATCCAAATTATTAATATAAATGTTAAATAGCACAGAACCAAATACTTTTCCTCTGAGCACTCTATTGGACAACTCATTGAAGAATTACCAAGACCATTTGAACCCAGCTATCTAACCAGTTCTTTATCCATCTAAAGTGATTGTTATCTCATCCATATTCCTTCACAATCAGGGGGGTGGTGCAGTAGATAGAGTGTAGGGCCTGGAGTCAGGAAGAATTAAGTTCAAATCTGGCCTCAGACACTAAATGTGTGACCCTGGGCAAATGTATAAAAACTGTTTGCCTCAGTTCCCTCATCTGTAAAGTGAACTGGAGAGGTAAATATCAAACTACTGCAGTATCTTTGCAAAAAAAAAAAAACCCAAATGGGTTCATGAGGAGTTGCATATGACTGAACAAAAAACTATGATAATCCTGAAATACTGTGTTTTCCTTAGCTTCCCTTGTCATCTTCTGCTCAATCTGATCTTTAGCATTCCTGACTCTAATTTTACAGTAGGATGTCAAATATCATATTCACTTGATGTTGTCTGCTCCTGCATCCACCTTCTGTATCTTCCTTCCTTCCTTCCTCTCTCGCTCCCCTTTCTTTCTTTCTTTTTCTTTCTTTCTTTCTTTCTTTCTTTCTTTCTTTCTTTCTTTCTTTCTTTCTTTCTTTCTTTCTTTCTTTCTTTCTTTCTTTCTCTCTCTCTCTCTTTCCTTTTCTTTCTTTCTTTCTTTCTTTCTTTCTTTCTTTCTTTCTTTCTTTCTTTCTTTCTTTCTTTCTTTCTTTCTTTCGATTGAATGGTGAGTTGCTTAAGCATCTATACCAATCTCTTCTAGCCAACCAATCTAGGTTAGGAAGTAACAAAATTTTCAAAGCATTAATGCATTAAGATTTTACATAAAGGAAGTAATAAATTAAAATCTTCTGCCTTATAATTTTATTCTTGAGCATTTTCTGTGTCTCTTGGCCTGACTTCCTTTATAGGCATTTAGACCATTGAAACCTACTTACATTTCATCTGAAACTTTAAATCTGATTACCCACAATCTTGCATTTTAAACAGATTAAGCTGAGATTTGCTCTTTTACTCTATTGAAAATGCTAGGAGCAAGTTTCCATCATTTCTAATGTACCAACTTTTTCCTTCTAGCAAAGGAGAAACAGATCTAGAAGAAAATTTATTTTTATTGGTTCCTTCACTTTTTAAAGAATAAACATCACTCAGGCAACAGGGGTAGATTTAATGGAACACAGCTACATTTCATTAATCAAATATATTCAGGGGGTGGCTAGGTGGCACAGTGGATAAAGCACCGGCCCTCGAGTCAGACATACCTGAGTTCAAATCCAGCCTCAGACACTTGACACTTACTAGCTGTGTGACCCTGGGCAAGTCACTTAACCCCCATTGCCCCGCAAAAAACAAAACAAAACAAAACAAAACAAATATATATATATATATATTCAAATTAAGGATATTCTGGGGGGGGGGAACAAAATTAAATTAAAATTCCAGCTCTTTAGGCAATTTAATTAATTTCAGTATATTCCCACAATAATTTATAAAGCACCTTATATATGTATGATATTGAACTAAGTTCTTCTGATAAAAAAACAAAAACAAAGTAAAACCCTTCGATCCTTTCTCATAAGAGGGAAGGAAGTTATAGAAAACCATTATATATTACAAATCAAAAACATTTCTGATCCTTAGTTTCCTCATTATCAAAATGCAGATAATGAGTGAAATCAACTATTTACTTTTCAAGGTTGCTCCATGGATTAAAGGGGATAATGAATGTGGAAAATTTTTCAAGCCACAAAGCACAGTATAAATGTCAGCTATTATTAGTATCATTTTCATTTCTGAGAAGAATTAAAACTACGCTATCTTGCTTCTTGCTAGTAGGAAATCTAACGTGGCATTGGCATCATTTTTTATTAAGCAGATCATGAAAGATTTGGGGAGAAACTTAAGGATGCTGGTGGCAGTGTTTATAGAGAGAAAACTATATCAGAATAAAATATTAGAATTTAAGCTTATATTAAGTGTTCCTGGAAGTGAAGGTGATACGTAGCTTAATAAAGACTACTGTAAGGGAACCCAAGGTGAAAAGTTCTCTCCCTATACACATCTTCAACTCCTTTGTAAATTGTCAATAAAATAGGAGTGTCCTATATTTTTTGGCTATTATTGTTTTTTGAATATTTGTTTAGGTTGTCATTAATTAAGTTTAGAATAATAAATAAATGCATCCTCAAGAATTTCCCAATGGCAGTTCCTAAACCATGGGTAGGCAAACTATTTTTAGCACCCCATAGTTTGCTGACTCCTGATTTAAACAGTTTGTTAGAAGTTATCTACATTAAAGTGTTTAAAATTGGGGCAGCTAGGTGGCTCAGTGGATAGAGCACCAGCCCTGGCTTCAAGAGGAACTGAGTTCAAATCCAGCCTCAGACACTTGACATTTACTAGCTGTGTTACCCTGGGCAAGTCATTTAACCACAATTGCCTCACAAAAAGAAAGAAAGAAAGAAAGAAAGAAAGAAAGAAAGAAAGAAAGAAAGAAAGAAAGAAAGAAAGAAAGAATTTAAAACTCAAAAGCTTAGACTGTATGAGGTTTCATTGCTTTAAATAGGTTAAAGGGCTATTTCATATTTGGCCAGGGAAGTTATTATAACTCAATTTATGGGTAATAACAAGCCATCATTATTGTTTTCCTTTTCATGTCTCCATATCCTGTTTAGCTTTCATAACTGTATTGGTTGCAGCTGCTCTGTAATCATATTTGATTATTATATTTCATTGCTATCTATAATTCAGCCAAAATGTAATTATTCCAATAAAGGAAGTAATATTCAAAGGAACATTGTATCAATAAATAAAAAAATTTCATGTGTAAAGAAATTATTTTCATATTATTTTCACTGGGAAAGATAAAATTGATATTATTCATATAATACTTTTAAGAAAAATCATTTCATTGGTACAGCTAGGTGACGCAGTGGATAGAGCACCGGGCCTGGATTCAGGAGGACCTGAGTTCAAATCCATCCTCAGACACTTGACACTTACTAGCTGTGTAACCCTGGGCAAGTCACATAACCCCAATTGCCTCACCAAAAAAAAAAAAAAAGAAAGAAAGAAAAGAAAAATCATTTCAGTCTATCTAAAACTTCCAAGAATTTAGTAGAAAAGCTGTATCATCTCTGGTCAAAACAACTGGACCCAGTCTACTGGTAACTTAATGACTAATGTATGTCAAATGTGAGCAATTTTACATATCACTTGACATGTGTCCTGAATTAACCCTGTAATTTAATAGTTTACCCTGTAAGGGTCGTATTACTATGTATAGTAGAAAAAATGGAGGACTTTTTCCCTGAAGCCCTGAGTTTGAATCCCAGTTCTTCCAATTACTAGCTTTGATGCTTTGCATCTTGCTAAACCCCAGCTTTCCCATTCATGAAATGGAGGGAAAAAAAGGTTTATGTTATTTAATTCCAGAATTGTTTTAAGGATTAAATAAAGAATGTGATGAAACGCTTTGTACTTTAAAAAATGCTAATAATTGAGTCTATTTTAACAGTACATTTTGGCTTATGTTAAAATCTGATATGCTATAACTGCTGGCAAGGCTAAAAATTGTGTGATGTATAATGCCTTTCTATGTTTGTTTATGTGTCTGCATCTATACCTTCCATCAAAGTCTGTGCTTCTGCCTCATTTAGGATTGCTGGTGGCCCTGGTTTCTAAGTTGTGCTACTGACATACATTTTCTGGCCACTTCTAAAAATCTTCAAAGATTTCAGGGATTCGTGCCATGATGGACTATAAATATTGCCCAGACATCAGCCTAAATAAGTTTGGAGAGACCTGTAATAAAGTTAGCTGAGGTGATGAATTATTTGGCCATAGTAACTCTCAAAAAACACCTATTGATTTGTGTTTCTTTATTTTATTTTATTTTATTTTTTTTGGTGAGGCAATTGGGGTTAAGTGACTTGCCAAGGGTCACACAGCTAGTGTGTTAAGTTAAATGTCTGAGGCTGGATTTGAACTCAAGTCCTCCTGAATCCAGGGCCGGTGCTCTATCCACTGTGCCACCTAGCTGCCCCCTAGTTTAGTTTTTTTTTTTTAAAGTCATTGTTTTAAGGCAGTAAAGTGTCAGTATTGTTTCTTTTCCATTCTGCTTCCCAGAGAAGTTTAGATATCTGTTAGTTATTCTCTTTCCTATCTCGAATTTACCATATCTTATCCTCTAGTTTACTCCTGGCAATCACATTCCTGCCCTCCACCTGTCCATGTTACTATAAGTTAAGTAGCAGCTCCTCCTATCAATAGCCTCAATTATTATTTCCTTCCATAATTACATAATACAGTATTCCTCAGAGTCCTTTTGTCTCCTTATGAAAACATGTCTAGTCAGTAATTCAGAGTGGGGTGACTCTTCTAGTACCAGACATCCAAGCCTAAAAGTTCAAGACTTCATGTTGCAAGGACTTTTATTGCCATAAACTCATTAGGAAACCACAGTAGTACAAGAAACTAGCAAAAAAATGAACCAGAGCCAGCACCCTGGAACAGCTTTGTGTCCTTTTAGGAAAAAAAAATAGACAAAATAGTTCAACCCATGTTTGGTAATGAGAAAGGACTGAGACTCTGGTAGTTATTAATACTAATTATGACACACACATATACACATGTATGCATATCTTTTGCTTATCTATAATGCTTTTGTTGTTCAATCATTTCTGTTGTCTGAATCTTTGTGACTCCATTTGGGTTTTTGTTGTCAAAGGTTGGAGTGGTTTGCCATTTCCTTGTTCAGTTTAGTTTTCTCATCTATAAAATGAGCTGGAGAAGGTAATGGTAACCACCCCACTATCTTTGTCAAGAAAACCCCAAATTGGGGTCATGAAGAATTAAATGAATCATCAGAGGAAGAATTCTTCAGAGGCCCTGTTAACAACCAATAGGTAAGTATTTCCTGTCTACAATTAATAGGCACAATGATATAACTTCACAGGTGTTTCAACCATCCTGGTGCCTGTTGTTGTACTTTGAATTCATTCCTATGTTACTTTGTTCCCATTTGTCTCTTGTAAAAATTTAAATTTAAAGGAAAAAGAAAAAAAAACTTGCATACAAATAGAAGGTGAGGGAAACAGATGCAATATTGCTTAGTATTGAAAAAGTGCTGGATTTTAAGTCAGTAGTTATTAGTAACTTAGTTTCTTATTGTTCAATTTAAAATATAACTTAAAGAAACTTTTGAAAATTATAGAATATTAGCTCTGATAGGTATCTACAGTAGCTAGTTGGACTCCCTAATTATATACATGATAAAATAGGGTCTCAGAAAATAGGTGATTATAAAACATTTTTTTTTTAGTGAGGCAATTGGGGTTAAGTGATTTGCCAGGGTCACACAGCTAGTAAGTGTTAAGTGTCTGACGCCGGATTTGAACTCAGGTACTCCTGACTCCAGGGCCGGTGTTTATCCACTGCGCCACCTAGCCACCCCCTATAAAACATTTTTAAAAATAGTTAAGTGGCTAATTCAAGACCTATCTAGTTACAGATAAAGCCAGGATTACAAGCTCTGACTTCTAACTGCCAGTACAGTGTTAGTCATAGCTCTTTTTTGTTTCTTAATGACCTTACCAGATGCTATGGCACATACCTAAATCCCAGCTTCCAAGAAGGCTGAGACCTGTGGATCTCTTGAGCCCAGGAGTTCTGAACTGCAATTGTTTATGTCTAAAATTTATATGCATTATGTTCAACATTATAGAGAGTCCTGAAAAAGAAAGGGATACCAGGATGCCTAGAAAAAGAAGGACTGGCCTAAATCAGAAACAGAGAATATCAAAGCTCTTGTATTAATCCATAATGAGATCAGGCCATTGACTAGCTCCTCTATTTCCAGGCTGGGGACAAAAAGGAAGATCTAGTTTTTAAGAAATCAATGTGGGGGCAGCTAGGTGGTACAGTGAATAAAGTACTGGCCCTGGATTAAGGAAGACCTGAGTTCAAATTTGGCCTCAGATACTTGACACTTGCTAGCTGTGTGACCCTGGGCAAGTCACTTAACCCTCATTGCCCCACAAAAAAAAAAAAGAAAAGAAAAGAAAAAAGAAATCAATCTTATCTTGCACTATTTTTTCCTCATACTAGTTTTTGTCAATAAATACATCTTTAATACTCAACAAGAAAGAAATGGTTATATAAAAACAGCCACATGTCTCTTAATGTCTGGCCTCGAAATACAAATAAAAATCTGGTGTCTTACAGTAACCTAACTAGAGAAATCAAAATTCCAAATAATTGTTTGTCATTGGCAATGAATTTCCCATCAGAGGAGCTTAAGGGATCTTAAAGGTTTTTTGTCTAGTACCTTCACTTTACAGGCTAGCAACAGAGGAACAGAGCATTTAGTTAGTGACTTGCCCAAGATCAAATGTCTTAAGGAATATATCTAGAGCCAATAAAATGTTCACAGATATTTCATGATGTGGGAATTAGGATCCAATATTCATTAAAAAAAAAGATACTTCCTTCTTTGAACAGGCTGCAGATAACAGAAAAAAAAATGTGATCTATTTGTTTTTCTGTTAATTTGTAGATGGAAACAAACCTAATTTCCAGACCTTAGAAGTCAAAACAGAGAACAAGGCATTTTGACCAGGGCAGGAACTGTTATAGAACTCATCCTGTGGATAAGAATCCAGGTAGTCTTAATGCCCACTCTACCCCTGTCTTCCTGCGAGCTTATGTCAGAATCATCAAATTAAAGAATTCAAGTTTAATGTCTAGGTATGATCAAGTTCTCATTACAAAGTTATTTATTGGATAGATTGATAAATATTATGTAAACATTTTTCTTATTCATTTCACAAACTTGTGGTATCCTTCCCAGACTAGAATTTACTGGCTTTTTCTTCTCAGCTCTTTTCCTTGGGTACACTGCACTTTCAGTATATTGTTTTGACTCGATTCACTGTTAGGCATGGCAAAGCTGTAACAATTCATTCAATAAACCCAATTCTCCTAAGATATGAAAAAAAAAGGTCTCTGAAGATGAAATACATTTCTGTGGCATTTGGCCATGACAACCCAGCTTAAGTCCTTTATAGACCTATAAATGCAAGGACCCTGTTGCCTTATTTCTGATCACTGTTTCCAAAGGCCACATTTCTGTTTCTCCTAAGAATTGTGGCAGACATCAAAGTACCTTTCCTTCAGGCAAACATCAATACACATTACACTTAACCAAAGCCTTATTAAACTGTTATCAACTTTAAAAACATTTGCTTTTTCATCTTGACTTTTGGTTATTTATAGATAGAAAATCTCCTATGGTAATCATCTTCCCTGCCCTAAAGAATTCCTTGGATGATGTGATTTCACAGTGGCATGGACTGTAAATTACAGTCCATTTCTGTGGTTACACATGTATGCTGATGTAAGTCACAGAATTATTCTCACCCTTCATTTTACTTAATGTCATTTTTACATTTCCACACATATTAATCAAGTTTATGCTCATGCTCTAGGAATGGAGGATCTCAATTAATAAAATATATTTTCCAAATATAGTTCCCCTGTTGTATATCATCATTCTTGCTGGTCTCAACATTTTTTTGGTTAAGTTATTCGTATTTCATTATATTTTTCTGGTGACTTAAGGAACACATGTAAAAATTATACTTGGTTTGAAAAGAAATAAGAAAATTGTGAAGACTTACTTCTAAAGTTGTTTCCAATATTTAGTATAAGGTTTCAAAGTCTTAGAGGAGATAGATCCTAGTAAAAATTTGTTAGCATAGATGGAAGATTCTTTTTATCCCAAAATGAGATGTCACATTTTGCCAAATATATGAGCTCAATTACTGTAGTATTTTATTTTATGTTAATTTTATATATAGGTAGCTAGGTGGTATATTACATAGAGCACTGGACTTAGAGTCAGGAAGATGTAAATTCAAATCCTGTGACCAAAAGCAAGTCATCTAACAACTGTCTGTCTCAAATTCCTCCTTTAAAATGGAGAACATATAAGCAGCTAGCACTCAAAACTGTTGTGAGAATACAATGAAGTAATATATATATAAACTCTTTGAAAATCTTAAAGTATCATATACATGTTATGATAACCATCATCATCATCATCATGAACTGCTATTCAAAGTTGCCTGTGATCTACATTTTGGTAACTTTTGGAAAGAATGAGATTTTTTTTTAATACTGGGATTAGGCCCATCTCTTCCATTACCTCTATTTTGCTCTGGTCCAGGACTGCATTGCTCTGTATTGATAAAGAAATCCTTGAAAATATTGAAGAGTTCAACATATTCTGCATCTATGTTTATAAGCACATTTTATAATTTCCACAAATCATAGCACTTTTAGAGAACTTTTTTAAAGTGTAAAGTACTGCTTCTTACACATGTAAATATATTTGTTGCTGTAAAACAAATCACATTCATTCAAAGGAAAATGACTAAATCCCCTTGTAAAATGGAAGTCAAGTGGTGAAGAAACACACTATTTCTGATAATGTATTAAGTGGAGACAGAGACTACTTGGAGGACCAGTTAGAGAACTGCCCAACAAGTGAATGGGTTAAGCACATCTATCTGAAGGGAGACTGCATGGTATGGTGGACCATCTATTCATTTTCATGTGACTTTTTAGAATATTGATATTTACAGTGTTGATGCAAACATTATGAATCAATTAACTGTTTTGAGACCATTAGAAAGATTATGTAATGACTTTTTGATTCATATCTAACAGAAAGATGTATTTCTTTAGTTTTATCTCATAAATAAATATGTCACTGACTACTAGAAAGTAGAATATTATTTGAGGTACTTGAAAGCAATTAAATCAGTATGTCACTCAGTCAATAAATGTTTACTAATTACCTTTTATGTGTGGGGAACTATTCTAGGCACTGAGAATATGGAGAAAGATAAAAAAAAATAAACAAAATATGCCTTACCTGCAAGAATCTCACATGTGAAGACAACATGCAAGACATCTATGTAAAAGTAGGTTATATTGCAAAATTAATTGCAAATAATCAACAATGGGAAGGAACTAGCATAAAAGTGGTTCAGTAAAAGATCCCTGTTGTGCTATTAGAAATTATGAGCAGGATGATTTCAGAAAAATCTAAAAAGACTTACATGAACTGATGCAGAGTGAAGCAAGCAGAATTAGGAAAACACTGTTCACAGTAATAGCAATATTATATGATGAACAACTGTGAATGACTTAGCTGGTGTCAGCAATACAATGATCTAAAACAATCTGGATGGACTCATAATGAAAAATGCTATCCACCTCCACAGAAAGAACTAGTGGAATCTGAATGTAGACTGTAGCGCAGTACTATTTTAATTTTATTATTTGCTTAAGATTTCTTCCACAAAATGACTAATGCAGAAATATGTTTTACATGATTGTCTATGTGATAACCTAGATCAGATTACTTAGCATAATGGGGGAGAGGTATTAGGGACTGAGGAAATTTGGAACTCAAAATTTTAAAATGTATGTTAAAAGTTTTAACATATAATTAAGGAAAATGTGTTTTGTTTTGTTTTTAAACTCCCTATATAAAGTGAAATTTTAACTGGGACTTGAGTGAAGTAAGGAGTTAGAGATGAGGAGAGAGTGCATGCTTGGCATGTGTAACAGACAGTGAAAATGTCTTGAATTGATAGATGGAGTATCTTGTATGAGGAACAGTAAGGAAGTCAGTGGCATTTGATCTGAATATGTGTATATGTGAGGTAGAGTGGGTGTAAGGTATAAAAAAACCTGGAAAAGTTGGTGGTGTGTGACAGGTTATGAGAGGCTTTAAATGTCAAACAGGAAATTTAATATTTTAAACTAGAGGTGATATGTAACCACTGGAGCTTACCGAGTTGAGGAAGAAGTGGAGTAGAGTGGAATTGTGTGATATGATCAGGTCTGTACTTAATGAGTATCACTTTGACAGATTAACAGAAGATGGATTTTAGTGGGGAATGTTTTGTGGCAAGGAAAGCAACCAGCAAGTTATTACAGTAGTCCAGGCATGACATGATGAGGGTCTGCACCAGGATGGTAGCAATTTCAGAGGAGAGAATTGTAGGACTATATTCAAGAGATGTTATTAAGGTAAAATGGATAAACTGTGGGAACATATTGGATATGGAGGGCAAGATACAGTAAACAATTCAGGATGATACCTAGGTTGCAAATTTAAGGTGACAGGAAATATAATGGTAAATTAAATAGTAATAGGGAAGTTGAGAAAAGGAGAAGGGTTTTGGGGTGCAATAATTAGTTCACTTTTAGACATTTCAATAGGGGTATTAAGAAACCAGAAGCAAAGGGTATTATGAAACAAGAGGAAGGGGAAGGATTAAGGTAATGGTGATGAAGTATATATATATAAATTTCATCAGCTTCCTAAGGTGGTATCTTGGAAGGTGGTAGCAAGCTCCTTTTGGTAGAATTGTGGTGATATATGAGGAAAGACTTGAGTGCCTTAGAGAGACTATAGCACAAACAGACATTTTATAACTATTTTTGGTTGGCCTATAACATTATTGATAGGAGTGTTCTTCCTTTAGCTGTGTAGTGAGTCATCAGCATCCTTAGAAAACCTAAGTTAGCTCCAACCCTCACTTTACTGCACTTACATATGACAGAGCAAGGCATTCTTTCACTTATAGGTTCTGTTGAGAGAATCATAATGCAAGGGAAAGTAGCAAGTAGTTTCTTTAGATAAGCTTATACATTTAACACTGGAGACTTTTGTTCAGGGCTTCACTATTCATCTACAAACTAGGAAGAAAAATGTCAAATGCCCATAGTAAAAGTAAACAAAAACTCAGAGGAAAACAGCTAAAATTATATGTTAGCTTCTTCAAGGCTCATCATGTCATTCTATTCTGCACAAAAAATGAGACACATTCAAAAATTTTTTATAACCATCTCCATCCAGACAAAGGAAAATATCTATAACACCTACTAAGCAGGGTAGCTAACCCCTTCTCTCTCTCTCTCTCTCTCTCTCTCTCTCTCTCTCTCTCTCTCTCTCTCTCTCTCTCTCTCTCTCTCAGAGGATGCTCTGTAAGCACCCATTCATTGTTCAATTTTACCAAAGGAATGAATCTTTATTAGACACTAGAAGTGAAACTATGTGAGTTTCTGCCATTATGCTTTTGTTTACATGGCTTGTCACAAAAGGTGAAAGTTATAGATGGACCAATAAAGCAACCATGAGGTTAAGAACCTTAAGTTTATGCCATAAGAAGGTTGGTCAAAGGTAATAAAGATGTTTATTATGTAGAACAGACTTTCAGAGGCCACATTCAGATGCCTTCAAGTATCTGAAAGACTGACACATGAAAGAAACATTAACCTTCTTCTGCTTGGCTCACTAGGAACAATGAATGGAGATTACAAAGAGACAAATTTAGGTTTTATCTAATGAAAAACTTACTATTGAGGTCTTCAGGCTGTGGCATTTAAAATTATATGGGGTCGCCCTATTTCTGTGCCAAGTTTTAGGGAAACATATGTGGGGTTTCTAGAATATAACTACCTAGAAATTAGAGGCTACTTCACCAGTTTGGGGCATTAAGCATTTATTAAAGCATATTAAATATTAGTAAAGAGAGAGTACATTGCTCAGAAAGATCAGAAGGCCTACCTAGGAAAGAGGGGAGAGAGGATAAATTGTGTCATGCCTGTGTGAGTGTTTAAAGCCAAGAGCGAGTGCCAGAGCCTGTAAGCTTCCTACAGTTAGGAGCAGAGGTAGCCCTTATACACTGCTCAAAGCTAATTGGGTAGCGTCACTGGCTAGCTTACTGGACTTAAGGTTGGTCCATGAGCAGTACATGCTGATGTCAGAGTATGGAGGGCAGACCCTCTGAGGGGAAAAGCTTTCAGGGAGGTGTGATTTTGAGTGAGGTAATTTCCTGTAGATAGTCAGCAAGATCATTCTACGTTTCCCTTGGAATTGTCCTGACTTAAAGAAAGGTCAGGCAAGGCTCCCTGGGTTAGGCCCTGGAGTGGGGGCCTCTGAGAGTCCCAAAACCCCATTATTTTCTCACAAGGTTAAGACTTGACGACCACTTGTCAGGTATATTGTTTGGAAGGTTGTTTGTCAGATATGGATTCCACAAGAAGTGTACTGCAGGCCCATCTAGTTCTAAGATTCTAAAAAAAACAACAACCATCACCATCACAACAAAAAAAAAGCAGTAATATTCTCCAAGTAAAACTATTTTCCACAAATGATTAATAAATAAAATTAGAATGTTCTATTCTTGATCCATCTGGTGTTATGTTTTTCTTCCACTATATCTCTAATGACAAAATTTTCATTTATATATTTTAAGATTTACAAGGCACACAAAAATGCCTAAAGCTCTATTAGAGACATACTTAGTACACAGATTATTACTCCCATTTTACAGATGAGAAAAAAGGCACTCAAAGAAATCAAACAATTTACATATGGCCACATATAATACATAGAGTCAAGATTAGAATACACATTACCTTGCTCCAAGTCTACTGATCTTTACAAGCCAATAAATATTCAAGGAAAGGCCTGATAAAGTATACTGAGCCTATAAATGATATCAGTCTAATTTGTGTCTGACAAACATTTCCCTGAAAAGTGGAGTAGTGAGAAAGACTTTTTCATCCATAGCCATTTCTAAAGCATAGAAATAGACTTCTGTATCAATTTAGGAACTTATGGTGACAAATCCTTAGATTTTTCAAAATATAGTATGTAATGGAACTGACCACCTAGAAGTTATGTTTGAAGAACTCTTTTTTTTTCCAAATAATCTATAATTTGATTTTACCAAGAATGAATGGAAATGAGATCAGAAGATCAAAAGTGACCTGGGTGAGTTTTATTTATATCTACAGAATATTAATTAATGAACAGATACTCATGAAGATCAAATAGTAGGTTTTAGTTCTGAGTAGGCTTCAGTGATCTATGCATTGCAATTCTTATCCAAATGAAATGGGAAGAAAAGAAGCTTTTTGTCACCTACTGTATAATGGAATATTTCTATGGGATAGAAACAAATGCAGAACTTTTAAGAAAGGTGGAGATGAGACCAATCTTAGACATGGAGGAGATCGGAATAAATGTGCCAGCCTCCCTTGTTTCTAAAGTTGGCAAATGATAGGTACAAAATATTGTGTATGTGTGTGTGTGTGTGTGTGTGTGTGTGTGTGTGTGTGTATATATATATATATATATATATATATATATATATATATATAGTCAAACCATATAAGATATGGTTAATGTGTTGATATTTGATTTTCCTGAACTTTTTCCCCCATTAGTTTCATATTCATTGTTACAAAGGATAGTCTGATAGGTAAGAAAAGAGATAGGGGTATATTCATAAATGAAAGTATTGTAAAACCAAATGATATCAATGGAAAATTATTATTGTTATCATTAATGTTTTTACCAAAAAAAAAGAAATACATACATGTCTTGCTGTTATTCTTCAATAGAGATAGATACTGGCAAGCTATGAAACAAAGATGATAGGCAATAGATGGCCTATTCAACTTATAGAATGAACCTCACTGAATTAAAACCAGAAAATATGAGATAATCAATTCTATTGTTGCGTGAATCCATATTGCAACAGAGAACAATGTGAATAAGTAGTTTGATAAAGACTGTTCCAACACAAGGAATTCACTTGCTAGTTGAAAGAGAGGACAGGTGATATGGTTGTGTAGGTCAGGGTTGGCACAATGGATAGAGCACTGGCCCTGAAGCTGGGAGGACCTGAATTCAAATCTCACCCCAGACACTGGGCAAGTCACAACCTCAATTATTTCAAATATCTGGGGCAATTTCCAGTCATCCTGATACATATCTTGCCACTGGACCCAGGTGGCTCTGGAGGAGAGAGTGAAGTTGGTGACCTTTCACAGCCCTCCCTCACTTAAATCTAATTCAGTGCAAGTCACAACATCACCTAATGTCATAGTTCTCTTTAGGAATGATGGACAAACTATAATAATAACAATAATAATAATAATTATTATTATTATATAATAATATATGTGCATGATAATAATGTGTATAACAATAGTGTTATAGTGTGTATCATAATATATGTGCGTATATGTATGTATGCATGTAAGTATATATATGTGTGTATGTAAGTAATAATATGTGTGTATATGTGTGTATGCATGTAAGTATATGTATGCATGTATGTATATATCATCTCTCTATTACTTCTGCCTCAATGACCTGCCCCTCTTTAAATAGCTCAGGCACCTTTTCCCTTTTCCAAACTCTTAGGAAAGCTAGGTAGGCTGGAGCTTGCGAGAGCTTTGGATTGAGCTGATTTCTGAATTTGCTTTTTCTAGTCCCCACCTCACTCCTATCCCAGATTGTAGGACTCAAAACTTCAAAACCTTAAAGTTTTTCTATTCCAAAGCACTCTAAAATATAAAGGTACAGACCACATGAAGTGGGCCCAGAGAGAGAAAGAGAGTTGTCCCACTCTGGGAGACTTTCAGATTCTTTCTCCAGGATGCTAAATTGGCTTTTTACCATTAATAAGGAGAACTCAGTATACAACCTCTTCTCTCCTCCCACCTCTCCATGTAACCACCCTGACCCTGGAGAAGCAACTCATATACTTGACTGACCCTCTCTGGTGTATGGTATGGATTTCTTCAGTCTCCCCAGTTCTCTGCTTGGGAGTAGTAGGGGAAGCTGAGGGGACAAGAATTGAGAGTTTGATTATAATCTCTTTAAATTTTTGGTTGTTGCTATTGTTGTCTTGTGTTTGTATAGACCAAAGCAAAGAATAAAAATAACAAATATTAAAAAAAGAAAAAAATAGACTTCCCTTATGTGAATTAGATGCTAACTGAATGAGTGGGAATCCCATTGTGTTCCTTAGGAGTAAACAAGTTTTTGTTCCTTAACTCAAGAAGTTCAATTACGTTTATGAAATGGGTCACATTCATTGCCCCTCAACCCCTGCCTTCACAGAAAAAATATGGTATATTTTTCCCATGTATATATATTTCATATAGTGCCACAGAATTATAATTGCTTCCCTCTAAGTTTGCAATAAAGTACAAGGATAAATACAAAATTTCCTCACAAACCTGAGCAAATGGACTAGCATAAAATAAAAGTAATAACTGATTCTTGTGTAGCAATTTGAAAAAGGACAAAATACCAGAATTCATGTGTTTTTCGCAATATCCCTGAGAAATAGGTACTAGAACTATTATTCTATTTCAGAAATATGGCAACTGAGGTTCAAAGTATGTAAATTATTTGTCTATGGAAACGCAGAGTGTATCAGATGCTGATAAAATGAGAAAAGAGTCTAATTTTCATCAGAACCAATTAAGGCTGGAGGCTGTGAGTGTTTGAACTAAGTATATCTTAAAGCATTTGATGGGCTTTGATGAAAGGTCCATTTATTACTGGTAAAATGTACCCTTGGCAGTTTTTTAAGGGACAAAGATGGTCCTTTGATTATTATAGTTACTAAGGAAGTCTAGTTTATAAGGAAATAAGATGAGGTTATTAAAGTCATCATTAATCACCCACATTGCCAAACATTAAAAATAAAATCATGAGAACATTTCTCATTTTGCTGATTGATTAGCCTGCCTTTCTATGGCCTACAATTGCATGACCAAACAATAGAAAAAAAATTACTGAAAAAAGCTCCAGATTTCCATACATCTGTCCTCTCTTCATTGAACACCCTAACTGAATCAATTCATATTCCTGAACATAAACTAGGTGACCTCTGAAGGATTTTTCAGTGTTATTCTCTCTGATGTATATGATATGTTTTGGATTAATGTAATGGTACAAATAAGTCCAAGATCCATAAATCAAAAAAGAGAAAAGTACCCTAAATTGTAACCTTGGACACTGTCATTTACAGATCAATGATCTTAGAAATTTATTTTGGTCCTCATATGACAAAATTTATAGTACCCTTTAAAATGACATTTCACTTGTATATTCAACTGCTGGCAACAAAATAATGTAATATTAGTTTTGGAGTAGTGACCTTGAGCATCATTTACTACAACAGCTAAGTTAAGTGATGAGAGACATGCAACATGTCACACAACCTGGAGTAGAACTCAGATCTATTCACTCTCAGGCCAGTGATCTTTCCTCCATATCATGACAACTGCCTTAGGATCTCCTTAAACATATAAGTGCTCTAGAAGTGTCAAATGTGGTCCACAGGCTGCATTACAACCCATAGCTCTCCTGAGTGGGCCTAACGAGATTTAAAATATAATTGGTAAATACTAAATACAATACCCAAAATAAAATAGAACTTAGATAATGTTTAATATGTGGTTATCAAAATCAATATTTGGGTTGCAAGAAACTTAATTATAGCTTGGGGTGGCCCATTTCTATTTGAGTTTTATACCACTCTTCTAGGTTACATAGTATTTAGATAATTTAACATTAATTAAACAGTGTGATATGGAAAATGGGATCATAGAACCAGAGATTTAGAAGTGGAAAGGACATCAGAGGCCATCTGATATAATTTCTTCATTTGACATATAAGGAAACTGGGTTCTATTCAGGTTAAGTTACATGCCCAAAATCACATAGGGAATGATTGTCAGAGGTGGGATGTGATTACAGGTTCTCTCATTCTGAAAATATTAATTACTCTTGTCACTGTACCACACTGGTAGAAAACAGTAATTTTAAGAAATATATAGTCTCTAATAAAAACAAAATAAAACAAAACATGTTATTAGATTATGTAATTTCTTTCCTAGGCATTGGTATATTTCTGTTTTTGTTTTTCTTTGTTTTGATTTGCAATGAGTTAAACTGTTTATTTTACCAGAGTAGATAATGGATAATAAATCCCAAGGATAATGAATCTCTCTTTACCTAGTGAGGCACTGGAGAAATAGTCAGGTATTGTAGGAGGCACTTCTATATTTTATAACAAACAAATCAAATAATGAATGAAAAAACAAAATAGCTCTCTAACTAATGCATAGAACAGAAGTTTGAAATGGAAGCCCAACTACTTCTTTGGGGGCAGGGGGCACAAAATATTAAAAGAATTCAAAAGGATGGGGCAGGGACTGTTTGATTTTATCTTTGCATCTCATGTTTCAAACAAAGGGTTTTGAAATGATGAAGTAGGTGTTCATAAATGCTTGTTGGTTCTTTAGAAAGAGCTATAGTTCAATAGGTAAATATCTCAGGGAGGATTTATGGTCAAATTCAACACAGTGGATTTTATTAAGGACCTATTACAAGAAACCTTCTATGCTTGATGCTTGAAATACAAATATAGAAAGAGCAATACTTAGACAAGTATCATTGAGGCTTAGAGCATATACACAGCTTAGATTACATTAGCTGTTGTCTTAATTGTTGGAATAAGAATAAGTAAAGGAAAAACAAAATTATTACTATTTGAAGATGATATGATTTATATGCAGATCTCAAGGGATTTGCCTAAAAGTTATTGAAAAGTTAATATCTTCAGTTAGCATAAAATATATTCACAAAATCATTGGCATATATGTCACCATCATCAGATATAGACACAAAAAGAAATTCCTTTAAAATGACTAAAAATGCATAAAATATATGAGAATATGTCAACCAATAGACACTAAGAATTTATAAGAATGAAACTATAAAATATCAATCACAGCAATAAAGGAAAGCAAATAGTTGGAATTACATTTATTTTTCATGATTGAGCCATTGCAGTAAAATCAAAATGATTTGGTATTTTACCAATCAAATTGATAATAGGTTACTTTATATAAATATACAAAATAACAAGAATGTTCTTGGAGAATAAAAGGCCAATAATATTATAGTAAATAATGAAAAAATAATGGGAATAAAAGGAGATTATCTGTGATATTTCTTAGATTATATTATAAAGAAGTAATAATCAATGCCTATATCCCAAATTAGGTGGGGAAAGGAAGAAAATAAAATAATAAACAAAGGGAAAAGATCCATATATAGCAGAAATTCATAGCAGCATGTTTTGTTGTGTTAAAGATTTAGAAATAAAGTTGCTGATCATCATTTGGGAATTGCCTAAAGAAATTATGGACTATGAATACAGTATATTATCCTGTAGCATCAGCTTTGGATTCACTATCTAAATTCCCTGTATCACTGGCAAGTTGAGTCACTAGAGGGTTTCTATTTCTTCCTTGAGGCTTAATGATTGGATAAGTTCAATAGATTCAGGTTTCTGATACCATTGTCCACAAGGCCCCATTCAATGTGCATCCATTGATTTATCCAGACATGGTTAATTAGCTTTTAGAAAGAGTGGTACAAAAACAATTCCCCCAATATCTAAGGCATGCTTTCTCACAATTATACACAGAGTCTATGGGATAACTTTTGAACTTGAAGGGTCAGTCTACTTGTAGATTTATGATAATATCTTTCCTCCGCATATCTAGTTTTTTCCAGTGCATCTCTCAGTACCAGATGTAGATGGTGCTTTGAGCCGAACCCTCCAGGAACTCCTCTATGATGGACACTGGTGGAAAGTCCTAATTCTATGATCTTTCAAAGCTTATGTTCTTTTCCAGGGAGACAGAGGAGAGAAAACTCAATACACCTCTCCTGATTTCCTGAACCTCTACTTATCTCTTTGCTTCGAGAATGCCATGATAGAATACTTAATTCCTAGTAGGTTTATTGTGATGTACTTAGCCCCAGAAATGTGCTTGACTCTTTTTAGAAATCAGTTGTATTTCTTGTATGGCACCATTTAACTTCATTCAATAATCAGAGTCTTCCCAATCTGATTAAATAATTTGTCACATTTAGTTCATTGATTGATTAATTAAGAAGTTTAAGCTTTCTGTGTTTGATTTAATGGGATGGATCCCCACACTTATATTTGAACCATAGGAAATGATGAATAAACAGATTCCAAGAAACCTGAAAAGATATGAATTGATACAGAGTGAATTGGACTGTGTTTTGCTTTTGCATCCCAAAGAGTTAGTACTGTACCTGGCATTTAATAAGTGTTCAAAAGATGCTAATTAAATGACTAATTGAAGACAAATTTATGCTGAAAAATGAACTTTTACAACAACCACAATAATATAAAGGAAAAAAAAACACTTTACAAGACTTTGGAATTCTGACCAATACAGTGACCAAACATGAAGTACACTTTCTACCACTTGGCAAAAGGACAAAATTAGACATATATGTTTGGGAAGTCGATGTGCTAAATACACATGCAAAAATGCATACATGCATATATGTGTAAACATATGTATGTATGTATATATGTATACATATATGTATATTCACAGGTAAATATATACATACATATGCATTTATTAATTACAAGGAAGGCTTCTATGTCTAGATTAGAAAGTTATTGGGTAGTGAGTGATAAAAAAACAGAAAGAAAACAAATATTTATTAAGCTATTATTTTCACCATTTGACAAGTAAGAAAATTGAGGAAACAAGTTAAGTGATTTGGTGAGGTTCATCTAACTATTAAATGTCTGAGGCCAGATTTGGACCCAAGTCTCTGATTTCAGCATTCTATACTCTATGCCACCTAGTTGCCTTAAAAAGAAAAAAAATAATAATAAAGTATTTTGAAAATACACAAAGGAGAACAAAAAGACAATTTTATACTGACACATAAGAAGGGCTATTTCTTATTACTCTGTTAGATTCAACATATATTTATACAACTTCCCATAAGACAATGTCACAGATTATTCATTTTCTGCTTTTTGTACATTCAACTATTTATGCTAATATTTGTTAATTTCATTAAAATAAGGTTAAAATAATTAAAGAAATGAAAAGATAGCTGAAGACAGACTGCAGAGAGATGTAAATGCTGAGCTGATGAGTTTACTAGAGGCATAATTCTACTGGGAGAGACAGGAAATAAACTTGGCAATGTAAGGTAGCCTTTGTTAGTTGCGAAATGAATATTAATAGACATAGAACAATCATTTGTATTTAAGTTGTAGATCTCTCTTTTGAATCCCAAATACATCTGGAATTCTTCTAACAGTGTAAAAGAAAGTCAAGATGTGGCCTTTTATAAGCCATTTTATCAATAATACTGATAATAGTAGGCATTTATATAGTAGTTTAAGATCCATGAAGCACTATCTCATTTGTGCCTTATAACAATACTAGTGAGATACTGCACTTATTTTTAAACCAAGTCAACAAATATTTATTAAGCATGTTCTATTCATTTTAATCTTCATTTTACAAGTGAGGAAACAGTTTCATAAAAACTAAGCAACATGCTCAAATTTGTAAAACCAGTAAGCATGAGAAGCATTATTTGAAGAGAGATTTCTCTTAAGTCCTAACTGAACTTTCCACATCTGCCTTTCTAAATTACAAGTGATAATTTAGTTGACTAAGTGAATTGTTCTTATCACTTTAACAATGGAAAATTGGCAAGGTAGCATCTTTTTCCAAGTATTTTTTTTCCTTAAAAAAAATCTTTGCTTTTATTAATATTAAATCTACCTATAAAGTTGAGGAATGATGTATGTTCTGAAATTTAGCCATCACACAATTTCTTGTGCCATATGCATGAAATTCCATACAAGGAATTTTGATTGAAGATACCGAAGGCAAGAACCATATTGCCATTTATAAACCAATGATCCTAAATGTGAACTCTGTGTTCACAGAAGAAAGAATTTTTTTGTTTTGTTTTGTTTTTTGGTGGGGCAATGAGGATTAAGTGACTTGCCCAGGATCACACAGCTAGTAAGTGTCAAATGCCTGAGGCTGGATTTCAATTCAGGTTCTCCTGAATCCAGGGTAAGTGCTTTACCCAATGCCACCTAGCTGCCCCCAGAAGAATGAATATTAATAAACTATGACTAAATGGCAAATGTGGAAGATTACCCAAAACTTGCATGCAGCTTCATTAAATTTTTTTAAAGTTTCACTGAAAAATCAGAAATTGAAAAGAAACATTTCTGTACACTGAAAGAAATAGAAAAAGAAAAGTCCAAACTGGTTTATGCTGGTTTTCTTTTTCCTTCAGGCACAGTGTCAACTTTGACATAACTTCATGTAAGTGGCAGTTTTTTAATGAAAAACTGAATAAATTTTAAAATGACAGCAATAAGTCGCAGTAATTTAGGCTCCACATCATCACTGTCATTTTTTTATTGAAGAGGAGGGGAAGCACTGTCTAAACCTTCCACTACCTTGACTCAAGAAAACTGTTAAAGGGAAAGCAATGTGTTATTCAAAATACAAGTAATAATGTGCAATTTAGTATATTCATATCTATTAGTCACAAACTAAATAATGTTGAGATGACTAAATAGATTTTATGTCATATTTATCTTCTAAGAGTCAATTATACAGAAAAATCTAATTTTTTTTCATTCATATTCACCCATAAGATCACACGGTACCCACAGGAAAAAATAAAGTCAATAAAAATTGAATTCGAAGCAACAAAACATAAACTTCTGTTATCTTTCAAGCATCTAATAATCTAACAGTGGGTAAGGTTGAACACTAGCATGCCAGTGATAAATGTTTATTGCTAGGAGAGCAAGAAATAGGTCCCTGGGAGAAGAAACATAACATCGACACTTTGAAAGTACTGCTTGTTTTTAAATAACCAACAATAAAAGACACGGATATATAGAATCACTCTTGGCATCCCAATGCTTTTTTCCTTTCATTCTTCAATTAGGAAGAACCTAAAACATCCTTGCTTTCATGCTGTAAAGATTTTGAAGCCTTGGTAATAGATCTGTTTTGTTGATTCTTTTTTCAGCTTTCTTTGCCTAAGTATGTGTTAAAAATAAAACCAAACAAACAAAAGACTGAAAGTTTTCTTGATGTCAGCATTTTTTGCCAGGTATTTTATAGGCCAAGGTAAGATAAGTGTAACATATACTTTAACTTAACAAGTGACTAAAATTTAGGGGTAATTTATATTAGTAATAATCTCCTAATAGTGATACTGTAAAATATACTTTTAAGTTGGGACCAACACCTAAAACCATCCAGAAAATATATTTTCCATTTTAAATTATGCCAGGATTTTTAAAGCAAACTAATATCAAAGCATTTTTAAAAATTCAGATCCATTAACAACATGGTAAACTTTTAATAGAAAGTAAGGCAAGGGTGATATTTTTCTGGTTCATATCTGTAGTTCTGAAATATGGAAGATTTTTCAAAATCATTATTTCAATTTATTTTACTAACTGGATATTGCCAATGTAAAGGTAAAAAGGTTCTGTACCTTTAGACCCTTTGGAGCAATAGTTAAATTTCTTCTAATTTTTACTTTTGTATATTTCAATAAATGCATTAGGTGGCAATGTGTGCAAGGTAATCTGATAGGTACAAAGTCCTTACCAGCAGGGGCTCTATAATGTAGAGGGGGAAGTTAAGATATATACACAAATATCTGCAATTCAAAGCAGAATATAAACTTCTAAGAAAGGAATAATGAGCTCTTAGTAATTCAAAGAAGAAGAGGGTACTTCTAGTTTGGTACTTATAGCACTTGAAAAAATAAGAACAAAATAAATCTGGAAAAACAAAAGCTTAAGAATGTCAAGGAAATCAATGAAAAAGTAAAGGAATGTGGCATAGCACTACCAGATCTCAAAGTATACTACAAAAGAGTAATCATTAAAACCATCTGGTACTGGATAAGAAAGAGAGTGGTGGATCAGTATAATCAATATAATGATTATGTCTGAAATTATACGCAATATTCCACACCTCTAGTTCCCTACATATAAGGTAACAGTCTATACTAAGTCAGAGAAGAAAGATAGAAAGCTGCATGGTCTAATGGGAGAAGGAAGTGGCGCAGTTCAGCTGGAATGTAGAATGAAAAAGTGTGACATGAAATGTATGACAAGTATAGGCTCGGTCTGTGGAGCCAAGACAGTGGAGAAAAGACATTAAACTCACAGGGCTTCTGATACAATAACCCCCAAAATAGCAATAAAAGAACCCTTGGGGCAGAAAAACACACAAAAATACAGGCTGAGAATTTTCTCCAGCTATAGACAGATTTCAGGGGGCTGTGCTAGGCCATGAATAAAGTCTAACCCATGAATAAAGTCTAACCCCACAATCAGGCCAACACACCAGACACCCGCCACAGGAATTTGCCCCACCGGCTGCAGCACCGGTGTCTTCTGGAACCGATTGCGTGGTCGGACTGAATGACTGGCCTGGCCGGGGGTGGGGTGGGAAGTGCAGGGGTACCAGTGGACTGGGGGAAAGATTTGACTGTCCCACCCCAGTGGGAAACCAAGAAGAAACCCTGAACAGCAGGAGACCCAGGTGGGGGAGGGGAGCAGGGGAGCAGTCTCATCGGAAGCTGAGAAACACACCACAGAAAGCTTTGCTTGTTGGTTTCTTAGTAAATAGGCCTGAGTTTATCTCCGGACCTGAGAACAGGCCAGGTGAGATTAAAGCCTGCCCCCCCCCCCAACCCAAAACACCTGGGACCCTCTGAAGCTGAGAACAGGAGTGTAGCCTAGAAGCAGTCCACCCCCCACCCCCACCCCCCAGTGGAGAATTTAAAATCAAATGAAAGCTAGGCTAGGCAGGCTGAGAAGCTCAATCATCCCCTCAGGCCACACTGAACAGTATGTCCTGGAAGCAGCACCACACTTAAAGAAGGAGTTAAAACCCACGAAATAGTAAGCCAGGATGAGCAGGCAGAGAAAACAGAAGACCATTGAAAACTTCTTTGGGGGTAAGGTTGACCACAATACAACCTCAGAAGAAGAAGATAACAACAGGGTCAAAGCTCCAACATCCAAAGGTTCCAATAAAAATATGAACTGGTCTCAGGCCATGGAAGGTCTCAAAAGGGACTTTGAAGAGAAAGTAGGAGAAATAGAAAGAAGATGTAGAGAAAAGGAGCAAAGAATGGAAAGGGAAATGAGAGCAATGCAGGAGAGTCATGAGAAAAAAGTCAACAGTTTGAAAAGCCAAATCGAAAAGGAGACAAGTATAGACTCAAGGCCATGAAGAAAGGGGCTTTTTACTTACTAGCTAAAGAAAAGGACCACTTCTTCACAGATAGGTAAGGAAAACAGAATGGGTGAATATGCTTTAAAATGTCGTGCTTAAATTATATGGTAGAAATATGAAGAAAAAATTTGGCACATTGCAATATATTTTTAAAAATCTTAGTTTTTTGCTGTTTTTATTTTATAGCATATTTTTTTCTGAAAATTCCCTTCCGGTCCTCTAACTACTAATGTTACTCTCATAACAAGCATCTTACAAGAAAGAGACAAAAAAAGAGGAAAAACTAATTTAACAAAACTATTAAGGTTACCACCTTTATCTGATAGTATGTACAATATTCCACACTCATATTCCCTACTTTTATAATGAAGGGAAATCAATGTATTGTCTTATCTTTTATCTGGGTCTAGATATAGTCATTATAATTACCTAACTTTTGTTTCCTTTTGTTCTGTGCTCAAGGAATTAATATATTTTCATAAATGGCATTCATAAATATTCTTACAATAAAAGTAATGAAAAGTGAATTAGACTATTTTTGAAAGGAGGGGAGTTAGCAGCTGGATTTAGATAGGTCATGTGTAGGAGATGGTATATGACCTGAACTTTGAAGGAAATGAGAAATGATGAAAGTTAGAGGTGAGGATTGAGTCAATTTCAGGCATTATATAAAAGCACAGAGAATGAAGATGGAATATTACATGTGAAGTGGAAAATGAAGGTCAATTTGACTATAATATAGAGTATTTAAGGAATAGTACAATTAGAAAGGTAGCTTGGAGCTAGGTTATGAATTCCTTTAAAAGCTAAAAAGGGAGATTGAATTTGATCATAGTGGTAATAGGATGTTGTTGGGCTTTACAATTGGGGAGTGAAATGGTTAGATCTATATTGTAGAAATACTACTTTAGTAGCTGAATAGGGGGTAGATTATTATTAATGTAAACCACTAGATTATTCCTAATGTAAGCCTGACTGTCTAGGGGGATACTGGAATCCTCTTAGCTATGCACGCTCACAATCTAGGTATCCTCACCTCTTTACTCTCTCTCACTCCCCATAAGTAATTAGTGATGACATCCTGTTGTTTCTTCACAATATCTCTCCCATATATGCTCCCTTTTGTCTTATACTGCTAGCACCTCTTACAATTACCTACTGGTGGATCTGCTTGCCTCACTGCCCCACTTCAGTGAATCCTCCACTCAACTGTCAAATTAATCTTCCTTAAATTCTATTCTGACCATATTTCCCATTTTTCCAATAAACTCCATTGACTTCCCATTAGTAGTTTTGGTTCTCTAAAAAAAAAATATGCATAGGACATATGCTAAAATTGAATTGGTATTAACATTTTCTTCATCCATGAACAGAAAAATAATAAATTGAGTCTAGATTTTGTAGAGTTCATTAATATCCAAGGTGTAAATGCTTATAATGATAAGGTAATAATAAGCTCTTGAGAGACACTTAAAGCAGCTTACCCCTCCTTCCCATTAGCTCCAAATTCAGAGAGAAAACCCTTAATTTGGCTTTCTTGCTGTTGCTTTCACATAATACTCCATTGCCTGAGTGAATAATTTTTTGACTATCTATGCCCCAAACCTGGAATGCTTTCTTGTCTCATTTCTGCCTTGGCCTCTCAGATCCCCTTCAAAGCCCATCTAAATTTTCAGCTTCCACAAGAATCCTTTCCTAATTTTCCCTCCTTCCATTCTATTGAATATTTCCAGTTTGTCCTGTATATATATATAGCTTTTTTTATACACAATTGTTTTCATGCTGCCTCATCTATCAGACTGTGAATTTGTGGTTTTTTTTCTTGTTTGTCTATTTTTAAACCTCACAGAGCCTGACACAGTAGGTGCTTATTAAATACTAGTTAATTGATTAACTGACTGAATGATTTAGAGAGAGAAGAGTCTTGAGTTATTGAAGTAGAGTTAAAGTTATTTCCATAGTCCAAGCAAATGATATTGTGGTCCTGAACTAAAGTGGTAACTGTGTGAATGTTGAAAAGTGGGTGATTCCAAGAGATCTTGATGAGAATCAACAACTTTTTGGATTTGCAGAATGAGGAAGCATGATGAGTTGAGGATTCACTTTAAGGATGCAGACCTAGGTGATTAGAAGGATGTTTAATCCTAAATAGGAATAGAAGTGTTAAAAAGAGAAATGGAATTTTGGGAGAAAGATAATAAGTTGACTTTGGATGTGTTGAATTTAGATGCCTATGGGAAATGATCATCAGTGATATGGAACTAGAGCTCAAGAAAGAGACTAAAGTTGATTATCATAAGGTTAGATTGAGAAGATATATGAATAAATTCTGCAACTAAACCCATGTTAATTGACAATGTAATAAAGAGGAGAGAGAGAGAGAGAGAGAGAGAGAGAGAGAGAGAGAGAGAGAGAGATCAGTACAGAGCCTTGAGAAAGAACTTGAACTTGAGTTACATGGTGGAAATTAGATGATGATTCGACCAAAGAGACTGAGAAGTAGTAGTTGGATTGATAGGAGCAGAACAAGATGAGAAAAATGTCATTAAAATCAAAGAGAATAGTGTCTGGGATGAGAGTTTGTTCAGCTGAGACAAATGCTGAAAAGGTCAGGAAGGATGTATGAGAAAAGGCCTTCAAATTTGGCAGTTAAAAGACTATTGATAGTTTTTGGCATGAGCAGTTTCATTTGAGTTATGAAGTCAGAAACTGAATTACAAAGGGCTGACAAGTCCATAAACATATTAGTAAAGACAATGAGTATAGACAAAAACAATTCCCTAAGAGTTTCTGTTGTATGACAAAATTTGCCTTCTTTATGTCAAGGCCAACCACTTAAATGGAGATCTTAGGATATTGTTGCATCAATGAACCCTTCCTTCTTTTGCCCTTTAAGTGAGCAAATATTTATATACTAATCATTTACTATGTGATAAGCACCCTACATTTATAATTCTTGATTATGATGTTGAGTCATTTCAGTCACATCCAATTCTTAATGATCCTTTTTGGGATTCTCTTGGCAAAGATACTGGGGTGGTTTTCCGTTTCCTTCTTCAGATCATTTTACAGATGGGGAACTGAAGCAAAGCAGATTAAGTTATTTGCTCAGGGTCATACAGTTACTAAGTGTCTGAGGTAAGATTTTAATGCAATCCTTCTGACTCTAGGGCCAGCATTCTATCTATTGTGCCACCTCACCCTTGCTTTACATTAGGTTCTTCTCTTTTGTCTAGAAAAGAGAAGTCAGCTCTCCCTTATACAAAAATAAAAGAAAAACAAATTCTCTTCTGCTTCTTTCTTAAGTCCTTGTTCTCCTCTTCCTCCTTTCACCTCAAGATTTATGAAATAGTTATCTAATGACTTATGGCTTATTCATTTACTCACTTCTTAAGCCCTTCCAGGCTGGCTCCTCCTCCCATTACTGTATTGAAGATATTATCAACAATGTCAGGATGAAGGAACTGAACTTCTCTGTTTGTTAGCTAAGGAAAATAATACTTGTCATACTAAAATGAATTTCGTTAACCAGGAATGAGAACAACTCAGAATAAGACAGGTCTTTAGAAGCAAACTAACACATCCCAGACCTTAATAGGAATTTCCTCTTCAAAACTCCTTATTTGAATACCTCTGATGTTTGGTTATGTAGCCCACCCCAAATAAATACAACTGCTTTGATTGCTCATTTGGATGCTTCTAATTGTTAGCAGGTAGCAATTAAATTCTAAAAAAATTTGCTTACATTAATCCCAAATTCGCCTCACTGAAACATCATTTATTATTTCTTATTTTGTCCTGTGGTATCAATTAGAACAATCTTGATTACTCTCCCAAAAGCTTTTAAAAAATTAAAAAGACTTTAGTGTTCCCCCAAATTATCTCCAGTTTGCTTCAAGTAATGAAAGTCAGGCATTTAAGGAAATAGGAAGATTTATTTGGAGATCAGGGGCAAAGTGAATCAAAGTAGGCTGATCTTATTAGATGAGCCTTTAAATTTGTTTATTTTGCATTTTGTCCAGATTATGTTGTGTAAATTACTATCCACCAAATGAATTAATCCTCTCCATGTTCCTTTTCTTGCCCCATAGTCAGATGAAAAATCTACAGTCCAGTCAAGTAGAAGAATTTATCTGTATATTTCATCTAAGTGAAATGAGGCCTCATTAGATCATGGACATTCATATCATCTCCTTAGTTACCATGTCTTATGGGAAATAATATGATCTGACACAAGAACCAATAATGGAAACCATGTTCTCAAATGTCTACATGTACATGTTGAAAGTATGAAAAATAAACTAAATGAACTACTCATCCTAAGTTAAGAAGTCAAATGTGACCTCACAGTTGCTGAGATTGGGAGGTTGGTACTTGAATAACAGAATTTGTTTCTGTCAGGCTTTAATTGAAGGTGAAGAAATAATTAGATGTGGGTGGAGCAGCACTACATATTAAGCACCACATACAAAGCATCATCAGGAGGAGCTCTAGGATCCTCAGGGGAAAACAAGGTAGAAAAGAATTGCTACAAGACCTCTAGTGAAAGGAACACCATACTACTTCCTGAGCCAACCTATTCTAATTTCGGATAGCTCTAATAGTTAGGAAGTTTTGTTTTATATCCAGATTATAGTTACTTCTTCACAATTTCTATCCATCGCTTTTGGTTTTACATCTGGAGTCAAGAAAAATATTTTATCTTCTGATATATGTCTTAAAGTACCTTAAAATAGACAGCTATTACATCCTACCTTTCAACTGATACTCTTGTGCAATGACCATGAAATTCTTCACCATCCTGTTTCTCTTCCTCTAGAAAGTGTTGAGTTCCAATGTCAGTTTAAATGCCCTTCTGATTCCACCTTACATTTCTAGTTTTTTTCACATCATTTTCCTCCTTGGCCTCTTTTTTTGTTTTTTGTTTGTTTTTTTTGGTGAGGCAATTGGGGTTAAGTGACTTGTCCAGGGACACACAGCTAGTGTTAAGTGTCTGAGGTCAGATTTGAACTCAGGTTCACCTGAATCCAGGGCCGGTGCTCTATCCACTGCCTACTCCTTGGCTTCTTTCTATGTTTCAGCCAAATTGTAAATCTTGGGATATGATATACATTCTCTCTTTTCCTCTCTCCAGAAATGTTTTCTCTCTTTACTTTTTAAATTTAGAGCCATCCATTGTAGGGGGGGTTACTCCTTCATTTTAGCCTTGAACCACAAAGCTGTATGTGTGGTCTCCATAATATAAAGTATTTGAATTGTTTTTGTCATGGATACTTAAAATGTCTTAAGTCCAGATTTTATTGCTGTTCCTGTTGTGTTTTTTTTGCCACATTTTTTTATATAGTGTCAATCAAAGAATGTAGCTATTTTACTTTATTACCATGTTTTTATTACTGATCTTGGTGAATTCCCTGGGAGAAGAGGATAGAGATTGGGGAGAGGAGAATCTGAGGAGCTATGTCTGTCAATGCACATGGGTGTAAGCATATATTTCTTTATTATTTTAATAGAGCAAAATTTTTATTTTTAAATCACTTGACTCACTCTTGATTCAATCTCTCCAAGTCCTATAAATTTGCATTTGGGCTAATCATGAACCTAGCCTAAAACACCAACCTTTAACAACTAATTGTTATGCCCTTTTCCTTGTTCTTTCTTGTTCTCTATGAAATCCCTTTCACTAATTTCTTCTTGAAATACATTTTGTATTGTGAGAAATAGATTTAGACAACACAGTATCTTTCTTTTAATTTTACTATGTAGTATTCTATTTTATAGATGGCTGTCATGTCATACCCCTCTAAACTGTAATTTCTGAGAAATATACCCCATTTCTTAAACAAATGAACACATATTTCTATATAAAATAGCTGCTTAATATTTTTTTAAAGAAAAGCTTTATTGAACCTTTTGGGATTCCTTTTATTTATGGGTTGGATGAGATGAATGTTAAGGCTCCTTACAATTTTACAGTTCTTTGGTTTGGTGGGGTTCTGTGTTTTCTATGTACCACACTTAGTTTATGATTTGATTGGTTTTCTGATGCTTTTAAACTGAAAATTGGAATGTAGTTTCTATTTCTTCTCTATGATTTGAGGATTCTTCATAATTCCTTCCCAGGCATTTCTCTTTATCCTTTGGGCTCTCTCTCTCATGACTCAGAAACCTCTTCTGCTGGAAGTTCATTCCACCTATGCAATCTCCTCACATTGCAAGCACACACTGTTACTATGCCCCTTTTCTCTCCTCTAATTAACTGGTTCCTTGATTTTATAGAAAACACCGAGATCACTTCATTTATTCCTCTAAATACTACACTCCTGAATCTCTGGACTTTCTTTAAGATGCCCCTACATAGATTCTTTTCCCCCTAAGGTGAATGTGCATACAATGCAATCTGAGGCTGAGATGCAACAGAGTATGAACTTAATCTTCATAGCTCCTATGAATTTCGACCTGACCATTAATACCAAAAAAGCAGCTTTTCCACCAGCCAGCACTGCACCATCCATACATGGAACTATCAATTACAGCAAATGGGGAAATGTTTAATGTTGTGGATAAGTTCACTTACCTTGGCAGTATACTTTCCAGGTATGTCTACATAGATGAGGTGGATGCATTCTTGCCAGAGCTAGTTCAGTATTTGGGAGGCTGCAAAGGAAAGTGTGGGAGAGAAAAGATATTAGATTGCCTACCAAATTGAAAGTCTACAGAGGCATTGTGCTGACCTCATTGTTATGTGCCTATGAAACCTGGGCAGTGTACTAGAGCCATATCAGAAAACTGAATTGCCTCCTTTTTAATTGTCTTAGGAAAATTTTTAACATGACCTGGCAAGAATAGATACTGAACACTCAGGTCCTTTCTAGAGCTGAACTGACAAACGTTCAAACTCTATTATAGAGAGCACAATGTTGTTAGAATGCTAAGTGTATTTTTGCCTAAAAGAATATTTTACAGAGAATTCACACAAGAAAAGTGCTCACGTGCAGGTCAGAAGAAACAATACAAAGACATTCTCAAGGCTACTTTGGAGAAATTTAGAATTTATTGTGAGATATTGGAAATATTGCCATAGGACATGCAGCATGATGTACCCCCATCAAGGAAGGTGCTGTGCTATATGAACAAAGCACAATTTCAGTATCTCAAAAGAAATGTGAGTTGTGTAAATTTAGAGTCATGTCCACTCCAAATGTTCACATGTCCTATTTATGCATGACCTATGGTAGGCCTTCTGAAATCATATTGGTCTGATTAGTCACAGTTGCACACAAACTAGCTTGACCCCAAAATAAGAGATGTCATTTTGGTCCTCTTCAAAAAAGAACAACAACCAATCTATTTCTCCCCCTACCCCACCTCTACCTCTTTTCTGCTTCTTTGAATGTATTTCTCCATTGGAATGTAAGCTCCTTGAAGGGAAAAAAAAAGGGGGGGTGGCTATTTTTCATTCTGCTTATATTTGTATTCCAAGAATTTAGCATAGTACCTGATTCCTAGTAAGAATTTCTTGAAATAATTCCCATCCAAGTGGCCAGATCAATCATTGATTTATTCCTAATTAACTCCTAAAATATACAAGGAAATGGGTTTCTGTACCAGAATCTATTGCTAATGATTTCCAAGTATTTATCCAGTTCCTACTATAATAGCTAATTACCTTCAGTTTGCTTGAATTCTTTTGATTGTAAATAATTTGAATTCAATCTTTTTTCAAAGATAAAAAGAAAAAAAAAACTCTTTTACTCAGGCTGCCTCCCTGTTGCCAACAAATCCTTCATATTTCTATCTCCATCCATCCACCCATCTACCCATCCATTAATCCCCGTACCAAGTCTGACACACTTCAAAATTGCTGTCCCTGCTTCCTACAGAAGGGGGCACATCCATTTAAAACAGATTCCTCAGCAGTTTCCCAGTATCCAAAGTGCTCTCATCCCTACACTACCCTGAGCCCCTGCTGCTGATGCATAGAACCCTCATTTTGCCTCTTCTGCTCAAGAAGGCTCTACCTTTACCTGCTTCCCATTTCTCTTGAGGGGTCTTCCTTTTTGTTGGCCTCGCTCTTTTGCTTGGCTGCCATCTCTGGAAAGTTGGGCTGATATCTGTAAGAATAACCATAGGGATGCAGGTGATGCATGGAGTACTATAGTTGATACAGAGTGGTAAAGTCAATATAACAGAAGGAAACCATGGGGTCTGAACAACAACCTGGGCCCTTAACAGATGGGTAGTAGTTGTAATTCCAGTACCAGAAGGTCTTGGACAAGTAGCCCTTGATGATATGGTGCTCCAGAATGAAGGAGTAGAAGGTCTCCTTGCCTCCAGGGTCCTGAGAATCTCTGGCCTCCATGCATTTATTGAGCACCAGGTCTTTCACAGAGGAGCAGTGGGAGTACTTATTGGTCTTGAAGTCCTCCATGAACCTCTTGAGGGCCTGCTTCTGAGTATGTAGCTTCTCATGTAGCCCTGCTTCAGGTAGGGCTTGAACCGCTGCCCAAAGTAGATCTATTTGGCAGGGTCAGCTAGTGGAGGTTGTCCAGTATGATGTAGGTGTCATTGTCCACCTTCATGAACCAGTTGGCATTGTCCAGATAATGCTCATACACATAATGGAAGTCCTCAATTGTCTTCCAGTCAAGCTGGTAATGGCCATCCCTGATGGTCCAGGCCCAGGTTGCAGAAGTCTTTGTTTTCCTCTGAGATAAATAATATGGTCTTGTTGCAGGCTGACCCCAAGTGACCTTGATGAGTTTCACCTTCTCAAGGTTATGAGGCCCCATCATGACCCAGCAGAGCACCATGAACTTGTGGTAGAGCTCCTCGGCCACACACTTGTTCTCATCTCGGTGCTGGTTGGTGTCTGCATTGAAGTCCATCTGGCCCCCAAGGGGCCCGTGGCCATCATACTCCGAGTGCCTGGCAGGTGGATTGTTATGGAGAACGTGAGGCTGCATTTTGGCCAGCTTCTCCAGGAGTATGTGCAGGGGCTGAAGAAGCCCACGGTGAAGCCACACCTGAAAGTGAGCAGGTTGGGCCGCGACTTTGAGGCCATATCCTGGGGGCCCCCTATGCAGGGACAGGGGCTTATCTCCTGACTCCAGCAGTGGCTACTATTGTCATCATCCTCCCAGGAGGCTTCCCTCCCACAGGCAGAACCACTAGTTGGAGCCTCCCAAGGCCTGCTGGACCTCACAGAGCCAGACAGTCAGAGCCTGGTTGAGGAGGAGAGGGGAGCAGAAATTATGAGCAGGTCCTGTCCCTCCTCTCCCCCACTCCAGCCTAGGGCACAGAGGCCTTGGCAAGCACTGAGGGTCTCAATTCATTCTTGATGCTCATGACAGGCAAATGCATTTTTAGTCTTTTCGTAAGATGATTTGGATGCAGTAATAGACGAAATTATTTTGCTTTGGCAATTAAAGTGGGAGGCAAAGCAATTTATCCCAAGCTCTAGGGAAAGCAGCAAAGAGCAGATTGCCATCAAAAACACAAATTTGCTCTGACACCAAAGACAAACAGAACTAAATCTGAGGGAGCAAAGAGTTGCATATAAGGTGTTTGTTTTTTGATGTCCAAAACACAAGTGAAAGTTGAAGGTTTTCCTTAAAAAGGATGACACATTAAGTAGTTTTAGAATTATACTATTATAATAGAAAAAGGTATCATAAGGTACATAAGTGTGGTTGCATCATTAAACCTTGCTTTAAATTGTATCTCTTTTTGTACTTGGTTCTTGTTCAGTAAATAACAATGCAATCACAGAATTTCTTAGAACAGAAAAGAACATTGCAGATCATCTAGTACAAACTATATATGATTTTTGCCCTTAGTTGTATAGCAAGGCCATCTGTCTGTCTGTCTATCTGTCTATCTTTATCTTTATCTATCTCTATAGATATGTATGTATATGTGTCTGTGTTTATAGAAAACATTTATATGTTTAAATTTATATGTTTACATACAAACACTTTATATATGTGTATATATATACATATATATGTATGTGTATATGTGCATATATACACATACATATTTATAACAAGGAGGAAGCTTGTTATCTCCTAAAACAAGTGATACCAATTTTTGATGGCTATTTTTAAGGATTTTCTTCCCCCACATCAGTCTTAAATATTCTTCTCTAAAATATCCATGCCTCTGGTATCAGGAAGAATAGATAAAATGTTTCCTCCACATGACAGACTTTCAAAACTTAAGAAATTGCTATAATCCTTCACAATTTCCTTTCCATAAATATTATTGTCTTCAGGCTAGGCCAATCCCTACTTGGGGTAGTCTAACATCTTTTCATTATACAGGTCACCCACTTCTGATCATGCTCTCATTTAAAGTTGACAAGGCACTTTCTGTACTACCTGAGGAATACTATTTCAAGGAATCTATGTGATCAAAGCTATTTTCATAATAATGCTAAAATGTTTTCCTTTTAATATGGTAAATACTGATAGAAAAATCTGCATAAAGAGAAGTTCTGTGGGACTTCCTCATAATTGGTAATAGTAGGAAGAGGCCATTAAAACAAGAAGTTTGAGAAACACTTATCCAGTTTTCTATATAGCACTTAGAAACACAGGGGGACTATTATCTGTATTGGCAGTTAAGAGTTGGTATGATTGTGTTACAAATAAGTCTGTGGTGATTAAAAATATGAGAGACATTTTCTAGGTAATTTAATCATTCTTTTATTATTAAGACTGGCAGGCTATTAATAAAAGAATAGCCATTTTGCCATTTATCTAATGCTGAAAACAATCATGGTGGTGGGGTTCACAGCTTATATACACTTGAAGCAGTAGGTGGTATATCAAACAGTAATCAAACCTAATTGGTTAATATAATTGGAAGTAGGCTATATTAAAATGAAGGCCACCCCCAGCCTTGAACTATCAATTCAAGGAATGTATAACCTTTCAAATGGAGAGGCCTACCTATCTAGACAAACAGATATCTCCACTCAGGCTTTAGTAGAACACAATGAACATCCACATCCTAGATTCTTTGCAAGCTTGGGATGGGTGTGACCAAAATTAAGAGATTCAATGCAATCTTATTTCAAGGAGAAACTATACCTGTAAAAGTCAGAGCTTTAGAAGAAGGGGGAAGCTCTGAATCTTCCCAAGATATTGACTATTAATAATCATTTCTCACAAGTACCACAACATTGGCTATTACACTGAAGGTAAAATATGACCCATTATCTCACTTTTGATTTGGATCATCATATATCTTGACCATATCCAACTGGAGTCATGATCTTGACCCCCATTTTGGAGACCATTGTTTTAGGATACTCTTCTTTTTTTTAGGAAAGTTGAATAAAGCTATTCCACCATTGACACATGATAAGTAGCAACAACAACAACAACAAGAGCTAACATTTATATAGCATTTACTGTGTGCTGGGCACTGAGTTAAGTATTTTATAAACAACCATAAATGTTTATTATTATTATTACATTTTAATTTTTATAATTTTCCAGATGAGAAAATAGAGGCAAACAGATGAAGTGACTTGTTCAGACTCACACAGCTAGTAAACAATCAAAGCCATATTTGAACTTGAGTCTTCCTGAAGCCAGACCCAGGGCTCTACTCAATGTTCTACCTGGGTACCATGAAGCTTTTAACAGGTGTTTTTTATTAATTCTTTTTAGGTCATATATATACAATCATGTTAAACAGATTTCCACATTAGTCATGTTGTGACAGAAGAATCAGAAAAAAAAAAAAGAAAAAACCTCAAGAAAAAAAAAAGTGAAAATAGTATGGTTCAATCTGCTTTCAGATTCCACAGTTCTTTTTTTCTGGATGTGGAGAGCATTTTCTATCATGAGTCCTTCAAAATTGTCCTGGATCATTGCATTGCTGAGAAGGGCCAAGTTTATCACAATTGATCATCACACAATGTTGCTGTTACTTTGTGCAATATTTTTTCTGGTTCTGCTCATTTCACTCAGCATCATTTCATTTAAGTCTTTCCATGTTTTTCTGAAATCTGTTTGTTGATCATTTCTTATAGCACAATAATATTCCATTACATTTATATACCACAGCTTGTTTAGCCATTCCCCAATTGATGGGGCATCCCCTCAATTTCCAGTTTGTTGCCACCACAAAAATACCTGCTATAAATATTTTTGTACATGTGGGTCATTTTCCCATTTTTATGTTCTTTTTTGGGATACAGATCTAATTGTGGTATTGCTGGGTCAAAGGGTATGCACAATTTTATAACCCTTTATACATAGGTCATAAATTGCTCTGCAGAATAACTGGATCGCTTCACAACTCCAACAAAAATGAATTAATGTTCCAATTTTCACACATCTTCTCCAACATTTATTATTTTACTTTTTGTCATATTAGCTGATATGATAGGTATAAGGTGGTACCTTAGAGTTGTTTTAATTTGCATTTCTCTAATCAATAGTGATTTAGAACATTTTTTTTTACATATTGCTATAGATAACTTTAATTTCTTCATCTGAAAACTACCTGTTCTTGTCTTTGGACCATTTCTGAATTGGGGTATGATGATTCATTTATTCTTTTTTGTTTGTTTGTTTTTTGGGTTTTTTGTTTTTGTTTTTGTTTTTGTTTTTGTTTTTTTGGCAGGGCAATGAGGGTTAAGTGACTTGCCCAAGGTTACATAGCTAGTAAATATTAAGTGTCTGAGGCTGGATTTGAATTCAGGTCCTCCTGAGTTCAGGGCTGGTGCTCTATCCACTGAGCCACCTAGCTGCCCCTCATTTATTTATTTGTTTGTGTGTTTATTGATTTATTTACTTATTGATTTATTGATTTATTAGTGAGGCAATTGGGGTTAAGTGACTTGCCCAGGGTCACACAGCTAGTTAGTGTTAAGTGTCTGAGACTGGATTTGAACTCAGGTACTCCTGAATCCAGGGCTGGTCCTCTATCCACTGTGCCATCTAGCTGCGCCCCCCTCATTTATTCTTTTTTTTTTTTTTAATTGTGTGAGGCAGTTGGGGTTAAGTGACTTGCCCAGAGTCACACAGCTTGTAAGTGTTAAGTATCTGAGGCTGGATTTGAACTCGGGTCCTCCTGAATCCAGGGCGGGTGCTCTATCTACTATACCACCTAGTTGCCCCTCATTTATTCTTAATGAAGCTTAGATTGATATTAGTTTCATTGGCTACCATGTCACTGTTGACTAATAATGATATTACAGTCTACCAAAATATGATATCTTCTTCACCCAGATTGCTGTTTGTCTATTCATGTGTTTTAAAATGATTATTTTAAATTGGGGCCTTATTTTTTCACAATAAACAAGCATGAATTATTGAATCTTATGTTAATGCTTTCTTAGTTTCCTATTCTTGAGAGGGAAAAAAGACCCTGATACCTGAAATTTTTTATACTATGTACACAAATATAAAAATAATATCTTTCCCTCAAAGAGCTTACATTTTTATTGGAGTAATAGAGATCTAATATGTACCTGGTTAAATATAAAATTATTTAATTTGAAGAAAACAGTACTAAAAACTGGCTAGATCAGTAATGGCTTTATTGGGAAGGTACTATCTGGGATGAGCCTGGAAAGAAGGCAAAAACTCTCTGAGGCAGAGATGAGGAGGAAGTACATTATAGGCATGTAGGGAAAACCTGCTTTAATATATATATATGGGAGGCAAAAGAAGGTATCAAGAACAATATAGTTCTGCATTAGGAGACCCACTATGACCTGCAAAGATTTAGAATTACTAACCATATGGATTAAACTGCTGAGAACGACACTTGTTCTTTCCAAAATGGAGTGTTTGGGAGAGAGTAAAAGTTGCCAACCTGGGTAGGAAGAGCAGATATATTATTATTTCTATTAGTACTAGTGATATTTGTTTATCTTTTCCCTTCCTTTTCCCTTAGTACAGCCAATGTCAAAAGGGATTATCTGGTAAAAGCCCTACTTGGTGGAATATCTTCTAGAAGATCCCTAGTATTTTGCCACCAAGGTGTAGCATATAATGGGATTGATATCTCCCAGTATTTTCCCATAACATAGGTCTCTCTCTCCTCTCCCTGCCAGAGCATGTGTTAGTGCTACCTTTCCTCATTCCATCCTATGTAAAATGATTATTTTTTTATTTTTCTAAAAAGGCAACATCATTGCTTGTTTGAATGCTTCTTCCCTTAATGAAGTTTTCTATTTCCCTAAGAGAACAAAAGTCCTGTCAATATAACTTGGGGGTACCTCAGACATATTGGATTTTTGAACTCCACAGAAGTTACCATAGACTATCCTGAGGACCAGAAAAAAAAGTAATGAGAACTATGGAGAACCCCAGAGAAATTCATTGCCACCATAACCAAATTCTTGTTGAATATGCTTACTTAGGCAAGTAAGTAGCTTTTTTCCCTTCCCCTTCCCCTTCCCCTTTTTTTTTCTTTTTGCTATCTTTTCAATAATTTGTGAGTGTCTCACAATTCCAACAATGAACCTGAACTAATAGAGAAGTACAGGCATTTGGACTGCTTCTAAAGCAACACTCTTAAGTGTTATGTTCCATTTACATAATATGAATTAAAACTAAGCTAGACTATCTGAATGATAATGTTGGTAAAATAAATTAATTGTTGTGCTCTAGTTTATCTCCTTTTGCTGGAAGAAATGATTAAAAGAAAATAAAAGAAAAGGTAACCATGTTGTTTCATGGCTGTGGTTGTGTTATTTTTTTAAAATATGTATTATTTATTTATTTTTAACATTCTATAATTTTAAAATTTTGAATTCCAAATTCTCTCCCACCCTCTCACCCACTAAGAAGTAAAGAATATGACATCAATTATGCATGTTAAATTGAGCAAAACATATTTCCATATTTGCCATATTGATGTGAATGATAAAATAAAAAACTGGTAGACTTAACAGAAGCAGAAGAGATTAAGTAGATGTGGCAAGAATACACAAAAGAACTATACAAGAAAGACCTTAACATAACCAATAACCACTCATCTATAACAAGACATCCTGGATAATGAAATCAATCAGGCCTTAGGATGCATTGCTAACAATAAAGCTAGTAGAGGTGATAAAATTCCAGCCAATTACTTAAATCCTAAAAGATTATGCTATTGAAGTGTTACACTCAATATGCTACTGGATTAGAAAAGATCAGTTTATGTGCCAATTATAAAGAAGGGCAATGTCAAGGAATGTTTAAATTACTGAAAAATTGCTCTCATTTCACACACCAGCAAGGATATGTTTAATATTCTGCAAGCAAGTCTTCAGCAAAATGTGAACTGAAAATTTTAATCACAGCAGGCTAATTTTCGAAGAGCCAGAAGAACTAGAGACCAAATTGTCATCATTCACTGCATTATGAGGAAAGCATAGGAGTTCCAGGGGGAAAAATCTACTTCTTCATTTATAACACTAAGCCTATGACTGTGTGGATCACGGCAACATTTAGCAAGAACTCAAAGAAATGGGAGTACCAGATCATCTCACATGTCTCTTGAGGAACCTGTATGTCAGACAAGAAGCAACAGATAGAACTAAACATAGAACTACTGATTGACCTAAGATTTGAAAAGGAATATGACAAGGAATATACAGATATTGTCATCTTATTTATTTAACTTATATGCAGAATATATCATGTGAAATGCCAGGCTGCATGAATCAAAAGCTTGAATTAAGGAATCCAGAAGAAATATTTATAATCTCAGTTATTGGAGTTGATACCATTCTGATGATTGGAAGTAAAAAGGAATTGAGAAGCCTCTTGATGATGGTGAAAGAAGAGAGTGTAAATGCTGGCTTGAAGTTTAACATCAAAGGGAAAAAAGACCCTAAGGTCTTGCCAACTGGCCCAATCACTTCCTGGCAAATAGGGGGAGAAAAGCAAATGGTGCATTGCTTATATTCTTGGGCTCAAAAATCACTACAGATGAGCACTGCAGTCATGAAATTAAAAAAAAAATGCTTGATCTTTTGAAGGAAAGTTATAGCAAATCTGGACAGCATACTAGAAAACAGAAATATCACCTTTCTAAGAAAGGTCCTTATAGGCAACGTTATAGTTTTTTTCTAATATTAAAGTATGGCTGTGAGATTTGAACTCTTCAAAAAAAGCTGAGTTCCACGGGATCAATGTCTTCTAATCATGGGGCTGGAGAAGACTTTTGAGAGTCCCTTGGACATCAAGGAGGTCAAATCAGTTAATACTTCATGAAATTAATTCAGGGTATTCAATGGAAGGTCAAATACTGAAGCTAAAGTTTAAATACTTTGGCCATATAATGGGATGATGGGACTCAATGGAAAAGACCCTGATGTAAAATATTGAAAGCTAAAAGAAAAGGAAAAGAGAACAGCAGAGATGTGTGTGTATGTGTGTGTGTATATGTATATGTATATGTATGTATATATGTGTGTGTATACGTGTGTGTATATGTATATATGTATATATGTATATATATGCTGTCATAAAAACAATGAACCTGAACTTGGACAAATAGTAAGAGATAGTGAAGGATAGAAAGGCCTGGTATATTATAGTACATGTGGTCATGAAGAGTTGGATATGACTGAACAGCTGGAAAACAACAATATTAATTTTTGCTTTTCCTTTGTCTGAGATCATGATTGCTAGCCCTGCCTTTTTTATTATAGCTTAAGCAAATTAGATTCTGATCCATCCCTTTCTTTTAACTCTGTATGTCTTTCTGTAATTTTTGAAATATTTTATTTTATTCAATTAAATATACAATTTGTAAAGATGCACTTTAAAAAATTTTTGAGTTCCGAATTCTCTTTATCCCTTCCTCTCCCCTACAATTTTTATCTTGAAAAGGCAAGCAATTTAATAAATGGTATGCATGTGTAGTCATGCAAAACATATTTCCATATTAGTCATTTTGTGAAAGAAAACTGAAAACATAAGAAAAAAGTAAAAGAAAAAGCATGCTTAAATCTGAATTCAGATTCCATGAGTTCTTTCTCTTAAGGCAGATAATATTTTTCTTTAAAACTCCTTTGGAAATGTCTTAGATCATTCTATTCTTAAAAATGCCTTAATCAATCTCAGTTGATCATTGTACAATATTTCTTCTCCTGTATACATGGTTCTTCTAGTTCTGCTCAATTCACTGTGTATCAGTTCATGTAAGTCTTCCTAGGTTTTACTGAAAGCATCTTGATTATCATTTCTTATAGTATTCCATTACAATCATATACAACAACTTTTTCAACCATTCTCCAATTGATGAGTATCACCTCAATTTCCAATCCTTTGCTACTCCTAAAAGATCTGATATACACACATACATACATACATTACATATAGGTGCTCTTATATCTCTTTGGGATACAGAATTATTAGTGGTATTGCTGGGTCCCAAATTGCTCTTCAGAATGGTTGGATAAATTCACAATTCCAACAACAGTATAATAGTGTGCCAATTTTCCCACACATTCTCCAACATCTGTCATTTTCATTCTTTGTCATATTAGCCAATCAGATAAATATGAGGTGATTTCTCATAGTTCTTTCAATTTTACATTTTTTTTATCAATAGTGATTTAGAGCATTTTTTCCCATATGATTTGATAGCTTTGATTTTTCCATCTGAAAACTACCTCTTTGATTTTCATTTATTTATTTATTTAGTTTATTTATTTTTTTCAGGGCAATGAGGGTTAAGTGACTTGCCCAGGGTCACACAACTAGTAAGTGTCAAGTGTCTGAAGCTGGATTTGAACTCGGGTCCTCTTGACTCCAGGGCCAGTGCTCTATCCACTGTGCCACCTAGCTGCCCCATGTTCTTTGACTTTTTATCAAATGGGAAATAACATGTATTCTTATAAATTTTACTCAGTTATCTCTATATTTGGGAAATGAGAGGGAAGAGCCAAGATGGAGAAGGAAAAGTAGCTACTAGCTTGGGATCTCCAGAAAACCTCTTCAAATACCTTTAAATAATGCCATAAGACAATTCCTGGAGCAGCAGAACCCACTAAAAGACAGGGCAAAAAAAAATTCCATCCAAAGACAAAAGATAAGGTTAGGAGGAAAGGCCTGTCCTACCTGGGTGAGAGTAGAGCACAGTCCAGCACAGGCCACCCTAGTATAGCCACAGTTTCAGCGAAACAAGAGAAGATCAAGGGAACCACTACATCTTCAGCAGTAGTGGCTCCTTCAGAAACTCTCAGCCCACAGATGGAAAAGGAGTTGAACAAAGTTAGACAGGTAGGAGGTCCCCACTCCATGTGTCATATTGGGAAAATTAAATCAGGAGAATCCTACCTCAGCTCTTGCCAAAAGTCATTCTCCCAGCCTTCCCCATGACATCTTCACGTATACTTTATGTATGTAAAACCCCATAGGGTTGCTGGAATCATGGATCATAGGCTCAGTAGCATTCCTTGATGACCATACTTGGAGTTAGACTCAGAATGATTTCATTTAACAGTTTCATAATATCTTAAATAGTATGTTCCAGTAATTCATGTTTTGGGTGAAATCATCTCTGAAGGGTTCTTTTCTGTTTCTCATTCATATTTTAGCCTTTTTTGTGCTTTTTAAGGTTTAATTCTGCTCCTGAGGGACAGCATGCACTGTCCGAAGCTTATTTTGTCAGGTCCTAGGGACCCAGGCTTTCTGCTCTGAGACATCCACAGCTTACAGGTTGCTCACTGTGCCCTAGCAAAGTTGGGCCTATTGGGTAGCAGATAACCCAGGTGGCAGATTGCTTTCTGAGGCTAGAGGCCTCAAAACTGGCCTGTTAAGCCACTAGCTTGCTGAGCTAGGACCTCAGGTCCTCAGCTACTGATCTGGACTCTGGCTAAGAGCCTTTTCCTGCCTTGCCCAGACACCCTCTGCACTGAGCTGTACTCCCCTTTTATCCAGATGAAATGGACCTTTCCTGAAGATCTTCTAGGTTATATTAAATCAGAATATTGTTTCACTCCTTTTTTTCTAGGACGAGCATCTGTTGAGAAGGTTAATTTAACATTTTTCTCTGAGGGAAATTCTGGAAAACTCAGGCTACTTCCTGGTTTCACTCTGCCATCTTGGCTCTGCCTCTGGAACAAATTTTTGCAGTTTTAAACACATAATCCTGATGTCAGATATTTGGGGGTCAAAGGCATTTTTTTATATTTAATTTAAACAGAAACTAAAAACTTTAGCTAAACCTGAATTACCTTTAAATGGATCTCATTTGAGATACTGGTTTTGCTCCTAAGATTTAGGACAGGCTAAAACCCCTAGGAAGTCTCACACACTACAGAGAAAAACACTCTATTGGCCTAAGTTGAGATTAAAGCCCTGCCAATTTTTAGGGCTTCTTTATGGACTTTGCCCATGGGAAGCTCTGAATCCTGCCTGATCAACAAATCTGGAGTGACACAGTGCTGCTCCACAAGGACTCCAGATATCTTAGGAGCCTCTTCAAAAACACTTTTGCATGCAACAATGGCCCCCTATCCCTGTGTTGGGCTGGGAGAGGGAGAGGGGAGTTTCTCAGAAAATTGAGAGTGAAATTCACCAAACACTTAAACAAAAACAGACAGAAAAACACATATGAAAACCCCTCAGAACTGGACAGAGACCCAGACATGGATACTTAGAGATAGACATATAACAAATGGCAAAATTAGGGACAGACATACAGATTCATAAATGCTTACCCAGATAAAATTTACTTCTTGGTTGAGAAAAAGTAACCAACCAACCAAACAAACAAACAAAAACATGACAGTCATATCATAGCTACAGTCCTAACAGAAGTTTACCTGGGGCAGCTAGGTGGTGCAATGGATAAAGCACTGGCCCTGGATTCAGGAGGACCTGAGTTCAAATCCGGCTTCAGACCCTTGACACTTACTAGCTGTGTGACCCTGGGCAAGTCACTTAACCCCCATTGCCCCGCAAAAAAAAAAAAAAAAAAAAAAAAAAAAAGTTTACCTGGTGGAGAAACTTTCTTCATGGGCCCATTTAAAAGGAGCTTCTTGTTAAGAATCTTAAGTGGAAAGGTTCTGATCCCTTAGTGGTCAGCCATAGCTGTCAAAATTAAAAATGTGAGAGATGTAGTTTCTGGATAATTGAATCATTTTATTAATATGGGTAGTAGGATATTAATAAAAGTAAAAGGTTATATGGTGTCTCTCTCACATCAAAGACCCCTCCTTTCAGTCAAGTTTCTGTTCATATACCTTCTAGCTGGAGCAGTTTCATCAAACAGCAATCAAATCTAATTGGTTAACATCATTCATATCTAATTAATTTACATGATTGGAGGTGGGTTATATTAAAATGAAGTCCAGGAATAACATCAGAGCAAGGAATGAAAGATCCCTATTCAAACTGATCAGGGCAAAATCTTTTCATCTAGATGTGATTTAATCTCATCAGTAAAAAAACAAATTAAAAAACGAAAAAAAAAAAAAAAGATTTGAGGACTTTATCAGAAAAACTTGCGGTAAAATTCCTCCCCCCCTCCAGTTTTCAGCTTTCTTTCTAATATTGGCAGCATTGTGGGGTTTTTTTTGGAAAGCATTACTTTAATATAATCAAAATGATCTATTTTACAAACCATAAAATCACTATCTCTATTTAAAATTATTCCATTATTCATAGATCTGACAGATAAATTATGCCTTGCTCTCTTAACTTCCTTATGGTATCACCCTTTATTCTAAATCATTTTAACCTTTAAATATGTTGTGATACATTAGTCTATGACTAATTCCTGCCAAACTTCTTTACAGTTTTCCCAGCAGATTCTGTCAAATAGGGAGTTCTTGTCCCCAAAGCTTGGATCTTTGGGATTATCAAAACTATATTAGTATGATCATCTCCTACTGTGTGTTATGTTCCTACTGTATTCCACTGATGCATCGTTCTATTTTTTTTGCAGGGCAATGGGGATTAAGTGACTTGCACAGGGTCACACAGCTCATCACTCTATTTTTCAGCCAATGCCATATAGTTCTGATGATTACCACTTTGTAATACAACTTGGGATTTGGTACATCTAGCCACCTTCCTTCATATCTTTTTTTTTCCATTGATTCTTTTCAGTTTCTTTCTGTTTCAAATTTTTTTCTTATATACAACATATTGTTGGATTTTGGTTTCTAATTTATTCCTCTATCTGCTTCTGTTTTAGGGGTGAGTCCATCCCATTCGTATTAATATTTATGATTACTGTTTATTTTTTTGCCTTATTTTTTTCTGTTTGTATTGTAAAACATTATTAATAATGGGGTATTTTGGGGACTCAGAGATGCCATAGACACACACACACACACACACACACACACACACACAGAGTGTGAGGAACTCTGGCTGGTTTTGCAGGGCCAGCCCAGAGTCAGTAGAATTGCAGTGGAAATGTAGATTGACCTTCCTGACTACGTAAGTGAAGTTAACTCACCTAGACCACCCTCAAGTCAAGCCAGTCAATAGATTTGAATGTTACTGGCCAATTAGCTTGGGTGAAGGTTCAATGACTCACCTCTACCTGAGAGTGGATAAAATCTTTTTTTGGGGGCGGGGGGGGGGGGTTGGCCTCTTATCTCCCCTGCTCTTCTCACTTCATCTCTCTCCATCTTGGGATTTTATGCTCGGCCTGGGATACTGGAAGTGGCAGCCACACAGTTCCCACTCCCTCTCTCTTTTCTAAGCATACAGGGCTTCTGAACTTTCTGAGCAATGTGCTCTCTTTCTCTTTACTAATATTTAATATGCTTTAATAAATGCTTAATGCCCAAAATTAGTGCAGTAGCCTCTAATTTCTTTTTTGAAAATAAAAGTATTTTATTATTTTCCACTTACATGTAGAAATAGTTTTCAACATTTGTTTATATAAGATTTCCAATTTCAAATTTTTCTCCCTCTGTCCCCTCCCCCCCCAGACAGCAGGTAATCTGATATAGGTTATATATACATAATAACATTAAACATTTCTGCAGCCTCTAATTTCTAAGTACTAATATATTAGAAATCCGAGCTTAAGTTTCCTAAAACCTAGAATAGCGACAGGTACCCCCATAAAATTTCAAAAGAAACACTATATCTCTTTTGTCCTGCCTGTTCCTCCTCAAAAGTCCATTTCCTGGGTGTATCAGTATATGTATGAATATATGTGTTCATGTATATATGTATGTATGTATACATATACATATGCATGTGTGTATTCATCCCTCTTAGTTCCAAAGATTTGTCATGCCGGGGTGGGAGTGGGGATAAGTTCCCACTCTCTATAAAATGCTCCAATAGCGTGCATCTCAAATAGCCTCTGACAACCGAAGTCCAACTCCTGGCCTTCTCGTGGCAGAACTGTTTCCACTAACAGGAGAAGGGGCGAAGGCGAGTCACTGGCACCTTAAAACCAGTCCCTTCGGGCGGGTGGGGCTCTTTAGCCTTGGCAGGCAACCTGCCTAGGGGAGGGAACTCTGATTTTAAACCTCTGCTGCCTTGCGGCTATACCCATATATGGGAAAGGCTTTGGGTCTTAACCTGGAGGAAAAATCAGGAGTCGAGTCCCTGAGGCAGTTGGATGTTGGACATCACATCCCTCTGGCAACTCCTGTGGCAACACTGGTGCCAAACTGTATTGGCTCTGCCTCTCCTTTGGATCCACCAATGTCAAGGAGAGGGAAAACCTGCTACATGGGCAACAGCTTGTTTTCCATATTGATATGCCCAGGCCAGTGCCCTGTTGTATCTGCTCCTCATGGGGTAGATATAACAGGGGCTACGGCAGTTACTGGTTATAAGTCACTCAGGAGCTGTGGCTCCCATATCGGACTGTACAGCCACACTGTGGCCTGTGGCTCTTCAAGGCGCTGATTGTGAGTGAGATTTTCCCCATCCCTTAGTTATAAGAGATTTGATTAAGATAATAATCAATATATTAACTAAAAAAAATTGTGATTTATTCTATTTCATATAGATTGCATAAGGTTAAAAGGTTAAGTCTTTTCCCATATTTCCTAATTTTCCAATGACAAGCATTAGGTAATATCACAAGATCTAGTAGTCAGCAATATTATATTTTAATAATCACGAGTGCCTATAAGAGTTCACGCTGTTGACCAGTGGCCTAACAATGATCCACCCTATTGTTATCATAATGCTGTCATTTATAATCATTAAGGTAGTTCCTTATATTTCCTAAGAATATGTTTTAATTTTAGAAGTGTAACTAATGATATAATACTGTACAAGTATAACTTTGGAATGGTATATAAACCCATGAATTTTGTAATTCTGGGTCTTTCAGGCCCAATGCCTGGATGACCGGATTTATTGGGAGGCTAAAACCCTCTCAATAAACCTATTGGTTTTGTTGGGGGAATAACCCTCTCTCAATAAACCTATTTGCTTCAGCCTGGACACTTTGTTATTTTTGTTCTTCCATCGGACTTAAAAAATTTTCCCGACACTGATCCATGGTCATCCCTGACTGGTGGAGGCCTACTACTATTCATCCCTCTTTGAACCAATTCTTTTTTTAATCATAAAAGTATTTTACTAGTTTCCAGTTACATGTAAATATAGTCTTCTACATTTGTTTTCTTTCATAAGATTGTTAGTTTCAGATTTTTCTCCCTCTCTCCCTTACCTCCCCACTCCCCAAGACAGCAAGCAATCTAGTTATATATGGTTATATATATATATATATATATATATATATATATATATATATATATATATATATATATATATCCATAGGTCATATATGTACAATCACATTAAACATATTTCTGCATTACTCATGTTGTGAAAAAAGAATCAGAAGAAAAGGGAAAACCTCAAAAACCAAAACAAAACCAAAAACAAAAGTAGAAACAGTATAGCTTAATCTGCATTCAGAATCCACAGTTCTTTTTTTCTGGATGTGGAGAACATTTTGCATTATGAGTTCTTTGAAATTGTCTTTGAACCAATTTTGATGAGTAAGGTACATGCATTCCTGACCACCTCCTGCCCATTTTTCTTTCCATTGTAAAAGCTCTTCATTGTGCACATTCATTGTCATTTTCTTTCTCTATTTCTTCTTCTCTTAGTTCACCCCCTTTTCCTTACCCTTTAATATGTGTGCATGTGTGAATATTCCAATACAATGAATTCATACATATGCTCTTTGTCTATGGAAACCTTTTTAAACTCCCCTAAAAATGGTAGAGTTCTTTGGAGTTCCATGAATTGTCTCCCCATAGAGCAATGTAAATAGTTTAATTTTATTGAATCCCTGATGATTTCTAAACCATCTTTTGCCTCACTTCTTACCTATCCTTTAATTACTAAATGAGTGTTGCCTCAGACAAACTGAGATTTGGGAAAGACCTTAAATGAAAAAGACCAAGGTCTCTTACTGCAACTTGTGCCATAGCTAGTCATCTTGACCTTTGTCTTGCCACTGGAATTAAATGACTCTGGAAGAAAGAGTAAGCCTCATGATTTTGCATGTCTACCTCACATAAATACAATCAACTTGCAAATCAAGGCATTACCTTCCTGATGTCATTGGTATTCTTTGAGAATGAAGGATAAGCAACAAAAATGCTTAAGTCTGGTGATTGAATGCCAAATTCTTTTTTCAACTCTAGTCTTTTCATTGGGAACTCCTAAAATTCCTCTAATTAAATATCCATTTTTTTCATAGAAGGGTTATACTCAGTTTTTCTAGGGAGATTATTCTTGATTCTAATCCTATCTCCTTTGACTTCCAGAATATGATATAACAAGACTTCTATTCCTTTAATGTGGGACCACTAAAGATCATGTGATCATGATGGTAGCTTCTTGAAATATTTTTTTCTTGACCTGGAACTCCCGAATTTGACTATAATATCCCAGGGAATTTTCACTGTGGCATCTCTTTCAGCAGATTATTAGTGGAGTGTTTCAATTTCTATTTTACCCTCCACATTTAAGAAATTGGAAGTTTTCTTTATAATTTCTTGAAATAAGTTGTCTAAGCTTTTTTATCATGGCTTTCAGGTCTGTCAATAATTCTCAGATTAGCTCTCCTTGTTCTATTTACCAGTTCAGTTCAATTCTTGATGATTATTTCACATTTATTTTTTATTCTTTTAACTTTATGTTATTCTTTCTTGATACTTCAGGGATTTGTTAGTTTCCACTACCACAACTCAAATGTTTAAGGAATTTTTTTTTATTTAGTGAATTTCTGTACTTCTTTTTCTTTTTTCCAATTCTACTTTTTAAGTTCATTTCTTCAGCAAATGCTTGTATCTCCTATTTTCAGTTGGCTTATTCTCTTTTTTAAGGATTTGCTGTTTCGATGGCCCCTGTTTACGCCCCCATCAACATTTACTCTGGATAGGACACCACCCTTTTTCTAAAGTCTTCTCATGTGTATCTCCCAAGTTTTTTGAGGTTGGAAATTTCTTACCCTGATTATTTATTTTGGGTCTGCCACTCCATAATTTAATGTGATGAGTTATTTCAAAGTTGTTTGGAGGGGAATATTTGGAAAGTTCAGCTAGGTTGCTGCCTATAAGCTGCCATCCTGGCTCTGACTCAGCCTTAGGTTTATCATCCTGTGTCAGAGATATACATTTCCAATAATAAAGCACATCAGCTTTATCCTTATTCTAAGTGTATTTCAAATGATCATTAACAGATAAAACAGGAAGAGACTAAGGCATCATCTAAACTAGCACACTCATTTTCCAGAGAAGGAAACAGGCTGGGATTAAAACTTCAGATGCCTGGGCAAGTTCTTTTTCTAATTTATCCACAACTAACTCTTTTTCTTGCATTTCTTTCCCCTTTTCTCTTCCCATCCATTAACTAAACTCAATTTTATTTATTTGATGACAGATGGTAAGTCATTGAACATTTTAACTGGTGAATCTGGCACAACAACCCAATGCTGACATGTTTCATTTTGAGTTGCCTTATTGAGAGGTACAAAGAGCTTCTAGGAAAAAAACACACCATTAAATGGAAAGAGATCTGTCTTATAAGTTTTTTATGAGCCAGTTGAGTCTCTTCTAATTTTTTGGTTCTCTATTGCTTTATAGTCACTATGCTTATGAAGTATAACATTATAGACAATTTGAAGAATAAGATAAGCAAAACTGCTAAATATGTGTGCACCTTCCTATTTTTTGATTTCCTTAAATTTCTTGAATTGTAGTCCTGGAATTAAACCTGATATTACATTAAAGAAGTTTTTGTTTTTCTTTTGACTGAACTTTTTACAGACCTTGTTGTCTGTCTTCATGTTTATCTCATTTTAGGAATTTGCGTGATGGACTTGGAGTGCTACTGCACACAATCTTCAGTTCCTGGGAATTCTGAAATAGATGGGGTTTTAATAATAGTCATGTCTGCCCCATTAATTCTTGCAATACCTATCTATCATATTACCCTAACAGTTACAAATCAGTGAACCTCCCCCCGCCCACCCCACACACACAAAAAGAAAAAAAAATATTAGAGGGATAAAACTAGGCCAAGAATTGGTTAACAGGCAAGTGAAAGTAGAAAAAAAAGGATTGTGGATAGTCAACATGAAACAAGGAAAAAGAAAAATTCAGCTATGCAGTTTTTCTCTTCCTAAATGAGAAGTGTGATAAAAAATGACATTTTTATTAGCGCTATACAAAATATTAATCATTGTTTGCAATCAAGCCAAGTATATGCCTCCTAGTTTAAGAATCATTAATATAAATGCTATGATCTCCTAGGGTGGAGATGATCTTTCCAAACTCAGATCCTCTTCTAGTATTTTGTTAGTATATCTTTTGGGTTTTTGTTTCTTAACCTATGTCAGTTGAAGTCTGTATGTGTGTGTATGTATATGTAAATATGTGTATGTGCATATGTATATATACATGTCTTTAGGTGTGTGTACACACATGCATGTATATGCATGTACATCTGTTTATAAATACACACAAACACATGCATATACCATATAAATCTATAGTCTATATTAGAAGCTAAAAATTTAGACTTGGAATCAGAATGACTTGGATTTAAATCCTCACTCTGCCACAAAACTGTGTCATAATCATGGACAAGTCACTTAACCTGATACTTCCCTGGTCAGCCAAATCTACAGCTCCAAAATACAAGAATCTGGCCATGTTCCCTGACTAGCTCCCTATAATATGTAGGATAAAATGCAAAGTCCTCAGTCTAACACATAAATCTTAGTACAATGGACTCCTACTTACATTTTAGTCTATGTCATGTCACTGCCCTTCAAATACCCTCAATTCCAACTTAAAATTGCTAGTGGCTATGATGTACAACATTCCATTTCCTGGCCCCATGCCTTTTATTTATTTTCTTTCTTTATTTATTTAGAATTTACCAACCTTACATATAACACAAATAGTAACATAAATTTTTAAAATCTTTGTGTGGCAAATTCTCTGCCCTCCTCCTTATGCCCCCTTAAGAACTCAAGCAATTCAATATATTATACATGTGCACTCATGCAAAATATAGGAGACAAAAAAAACCTTTAGAAAAAGGAAATAATAACAAGAAAAATAAAATGTACTTCCATATGTATTCCGTTACCATCCGTGCTTTCTCTGTAGATGGATTACATTTTTCTTAAGTCATTCAAAGCTGTCTTAGATCATTGTAATGCTGAAAATAACTGTCATTGGCAGATCACCTGACAATATTGCTGTTATTTTGTATAGAGTACATTTCACTTTGCATCAGCTCATGTAAGTCTTTCTAGGTTTTTTCTGATAGCATCCTACTCATCTTTTCCTTCTTTTTTATTTATAGTACACTACATTTTATAGTACTTTAAAGGGAAATTTCCTTACAGAACACCCATGAGGCTGATTATGCAACAAAAATCATAGCTAACATTTATATAGTACTTTATACCTGACAAAGAATTTTCTTCACAATAGCCCAGCAAAGTAAGTACCGTCATCATCATCATCATCATCATGCTTTACATTGCTTTTGCCTCTGCCTCAAATTTTTTTTCCCGATTACTAATGCTAATTATGTTTCCCTCCAACCTATCTGCTCCCCATAATATTTACTTTATTTTCTATCTTCTTTTCCCCTTTCCCTCCTCAAAAGTTTTTGTTTCTGGGGCAGCTAGGTGGTTCAGTGGATAGAGCACCAGCCCTGGATTCAGGAGGACCTGAGTTCAAATCTGGCCTCAGACACTTAACACATACTAGCTGTGTGACCCTGGGCAAGTCACTTAACCCTAATTGCCCCACCAAAAAAAAAAAATTTTGTTTCTGACTGCCCCTCCCCCAATCTGACCTCCCTTCTTTTTCCCTTCCCCCCTTATCCCCTTCCCCTCCCAGTTCCCTCTAGGGCAAGATATATTACTATACCCACTTGATTATGTATGTTATTCCCTCTTTCAGCCAGTTCTGATGAGAGTAAAGCTTATTCATTCCCCTGCTTCCCCCCATCTTCCCCTTCATTCCATAAGCTTTTTCTTGCTTCTTTTATGTGACATACCTTACTCCACTCCACCTCTCCCTTTTCCTTTCTAAAAGTGAAATCCTCTCACCCTTAATATTATTTTAAAGATGTCATTGTGGGGCAGATAAGTGACACAGTTAACAAAGCACCAGCTCTAGACCAAGGAGACCCCAAGCCTAATTCTGGTCTCAGACATAAGCCACCACAGCCTACCTGATCCCCACCCCCCCCTCCAAAAAAAAAGAAAGCTTAAAAAAATTTAATGCTTTACAGGTAACATCCCTTCATATTCAATTCACACCTGTTTCCTCTGTCTAAATATACTCCATTCAGCTGCCCTAATACTGAGAAAATTCTTATGAATTAGAAGTATCATCTTTCCACGTAGGAATGTAAAAAGTTTAACATTTTAACATCCCTAATGATTTCTTTTTCCTGTTTCCTTTTTTATGCTTCTCTAGGGTCTTGTATTTGAAAGTTAAATTTTCTATTCAGTTCAGGTCTTTTCATTACAGATGCCTGAATGTCTTCTTTTTTGTTGAAGTCCCATTTTTTCCTCTGAAAGATTACATGGAGTTTTTCTGGGTAGATGATTCTTGGTTGTAATCCCAGTTTATTTGCCCTCTGGAATATCATATTCCATGCCCTCCAGTCCTCTAATGTAGAAGCTGCTAGATTTTGTGCTATCCTGACTGTGGCTCCAAAGTACTTGAATTGTTTCTTTCTGGCTGCTTGCAATATTTTCTCCTTGACCTGGGAGTTCAGAAATTTGGCTATAATATTCCTGGAAGTTTTCCTTTTGGGATCCCTTTCTGGAAATAAGTGGTGGATTCTTTCAATTCTCTATTTTACCTCCTACTTCTCAAATATCAGTGTAACTTTCCCTGATAATTTCTTGGAAGATTATGTGTAAACTTTCATTTTGATCATGGTTTTCAGGTAGTCCAATGATGTTCAAATTATCTCTCCTGGATCAATTTTCCAGGTCAGCTGTTTTTCCAAGGAGATATTTCACATTGCCTTTGATTATTACACTCTTTTGGTTTTGCTTTGTTGTGTAAATAATTCATTGTTATTTGAGGTTTTTATGACCCCATCTTTTGGCTAGAACTTAAAAAAAATACAAAAAACAAAAAACAAAAACAACAACAAAAAAAACCTTGGTGCTCTCACTGGCCTGGGGCTCTGCAAACCACATGGTGTTCCACCCACTAGTTGTAGCCATCACCATGGTGCTGGCACCTCACATCATCACCACTCACTGACGCCAACATGGGCCTGGTAAAATTATAATGATTGGAAGCCTAGTGAGGTCAGTCATGTGACTGTCAGAGTAGCCAGACAATTGTCTGGGGGCTGTGTGTGGTCAGCCTTGGGTCTGCTGGGAATAAGGGAGGTTTTTCGTCATTTTAGCATGAAGCTATAAGGGTACAGGACTCTGCTGTGTGTTCTCAGCTGATTCCTGGGAGGTGGTTTTGTTCAGGTTGTATAACTTCCCTTTCTGCATTTTATTTCCTTTCCCTTGATCCTACTGATCCTGTTTGTGTTTTGTTTTTTTAAGTTCGTTCTTGTTAACTAAGTCCTGCTGTTTTGAGGGAGACTGTCGGTCTCCTTCCTTGTCCCAATATTGTGGCGAGCCACCTACCTAACACTCCCCAATTAAAAATTGGTCCTTACAGTTGTGTCTTGATTTCCCATAAAGTCATTAGTTTCCATTTGTTAAATCCTAATTCTTAGGCAATTATTTATTCAGAGAGCTTTTATATTTGGCTTTTCAGCTGATGACTTTTTTTCATGAGTTTCCTGTATCACTCTCATTTTTCTTTCCATTTTTTTCCTCTACCTCTCTTACTTTATCTTAAAAGTAATTTTTGAATGCTTCTGTGGCCTGAGACCAATTCCTATTTTTCTTGGAAGCTTTGGATGTAGAAGCTTTGACTTTGTTATCTTCTTCTAAGTGTGTATTTTGATCTACCTTCTCACCAAAGAAACTTTCTAGGGTCAGCATCTCCTTCTTTTTGTTCATTATCCTAGACTATTTCTTGAATTGTAATTTCTTCTTAAAGTGGGGCACTTCCTCCAGGGTGCACTGTTCCAAGCTTCAGGGCGTCCCAGGTGGTATGTTTTAAGGAGAGGCATGTTGTCAACTCACCTGGCCTTTGTTTTGGTCTATAAGTAATCATGGGCCTGCTTGCTCTTTAATCTGGAAATAAATCTGATTCACTGTGTTTGAAAGTTCAGCATGCCTGTGCCCTTCCCCCACTGGGCTGCTGTCACTCAAGTCTGCCTCCTGGTTTTGGGAGTGGGCAACAAAACAGCATTCTGCTTCAGCTCCAGCAGAGACCCCTGCTATCTTCCCCTGGCCAACTGCTGGATCCACTCACTGTTTAGTGAGCTGAGCTCTAGAAGTATCCACTGCTGCTGATGCCCCATGCCTTTTCAAAAGTGGCCCCATACATCTAGAATACTCGCCATCCTCATATTACTTCTAGACTATCTGAACTTTTTCTTTCTTTTACTGAATATTTTACTTTCTATTAATATATTATTTATATAAACATTTTCAAATTTCCCCCATCCTGAGAGCTCTCTCATATCAAAATTAATTAAACAATATTTGGTAACCCCATCTGAAAATGCATTAAACAATTGATCTCCGTAGTACCCAAACAATCTATTATTAAAGTGTTTTTTAATGAACACAATTCTATTTTCTCTACTTCACTGTTTTTAAAAAAGAAAACAAAAGCAAGTGAAAATGGGGTAAGAAGCCAGAAAGTTCCCTGAGCTCTACCAAGTTTCCCTCAGAAACAACATGAAATCACGCCACTAAATAGATTCTGGAGCTATGAAGCAATCTTCCCGTCCAAGATAACTTAGAAATACTTCAGGAATGTTCTATCTCACTTGGGTAAAGGGAGAGTGCAGCACAATGCAGAAGGTGTCTGGGAAACCCAGGGGGGTGCTCTTAGCTTAGATTACAACCAAGAACCAAGTACCCAGAAAAATTGATCATAATCTTTTAAGGGAAAAGATGGACATTTACTGAAAAAGGGGACTTTAATGCTTTCATGAAGATGGCAGAGGAAAGGCAGTAAACACTTAGACTTACTGACCCAATTACTCCATGAAAACAAAACAAAACAAAAAAAACACCCAAAAAAACCCCTCCAAACACAACCAGAAAACAACTCCTGGCACAGCAGAACCCATAAAAAATACAATTGAGATTAATTTCCAGCCAAAGACACCTTGGATGTTAGGCAGAAGGGAAAGCTGGACTGGTCTCACTATAATATAATGGCTATAATATCCCTGGAAGTTTTCCTTTTGGGATCTCTTTCTGGAGGTGATTGGTAGATTCTTTCAATTTCCATTTTACCTTCTGCTTCTAGAATATTAGCACAATTTTCCCTGACAATTTCTTGGAAGATGATGTCTAAACTCTTATTTTGGTCATGGTTTTTTTTTAGTCCAGTGATTTTCAAATTATTTCTCCTGGATCTATTTTCCAGGTCACCTATTTTTCCAAGGAGATATTTCATATTGCCCTCTATTTTTTTATTCATTTGGATTTGCTTTATTGTGTCTTGGTTTGTCATAAAGTCTCTAGCTTACATTTGTTCAATCCTAATTATTAGGCAATTATTTTCTTCAGAGAGCTTTTGTATTTCCTTTATCATTTGGCTTTTCAAGCTGTTGACTTTTTTTCTCATGACTTTCCTGCATCACTTTCATTTCCCTTTCCATTCGTTCCTCTACCTCTCTAAATCTTCCTTCTGTCTCTCCTACTTTCTCTTCAAAGTTCCTTTTGAGTGCTTCCATATTCTGAGACCAATTCATATATTTGTTGGAAGTTTTGGATGTTGGAGCTTTGCCTTTGTTATTATCTTCTTCTGAGGGTGTATTCTGGTCTAGCTTTACCTCATAGAAGCTTTTGATGGTCTCCTGTTTTCTCTGCCTACTCATCTTGACTATCTATTTCTTGGCTTTTAACTCCTTAACATGTAGTGCTGCTTCCAGAATGGACTGTCTGGAGCTACAGAGTGGCCCAGGCTTGTTCTCATCCTACCTGGCCTGTAAGTAACCATGGCCACTTTCTCTTTGACCCGGAAGCAGATGCCTGATTGAAATCTGATACTCTATGGTCAGAAGCTTGGAGTGTCTGTGACTCTCCCCTACTGGGTGGCTACTGCTCGAGTTTTCTTTCCTGGTTCAGAATATGAGCACCCAGCCCCAGTTCCAGCAGAAACCACAGCTATTCTCCCCAGCTGCTGGACCTCCTCACCAGTCTGTGAGACAATCTTCAGAAGAAGTAGCTGAAGATTCTGAGGCACTGGAGGCCCTTCCTGCCCCATACTGGTCCTGCTCCCTGTGCTGTGCACCTCTCTCAGTCCAAAAAGCAGGTGATCCCAGTCACTTAATTAAGACATTTTTGACTGGAAAATAGTCTCACTCTGTTCTTATGTGGGTTATGCTGCTCTAGGAATTGTCTTATGTTATTATTTTTTGAAGTGCGTGGATGGGTTTGTTGGGAGAGGGGAAAATCACAACCTTTCCTCTGTCAACTTGGCTCCCTGGTCACAGATAGACCAAAATTAACTGGAAACTAACTAATACCATCCAAAAGAATGTATGGGGCAAACAACAAACCATAGAAACAATCAATAATTTCATCAAGGAGAATGACAATAATAAGACAACATACCAAAACTTAGGGGATCCAGCTAAAGTAGTTCTTAGGTGATATTTTATGTCTCTCAAAGCATGAGTTCACAACCAATGAGAAAATTAAAGCAATAAGTAGGAGCTACTTATGCCAATTGTATGCAGATAAATTTGACAACCTAAATGAAATGGAATAATATTTACAAAAATAAAATTTTTCCAGATTAACAGAAGAGGAAATAAAATAGTTAACCCAATTTTATAAAAAGCTACCCGTGAATTACCTAAGAAAATATCTCCAGGGCCAGATAGATTTTTTTGCAGGTGTGGAAATTTATTTTGATTTGGGGACCCTACCTTTAGGCTGAGATTAGAAAGCCTTAGGCTCTCAGGGTCTCCCCCCTCCACCTCAGCTTCAGTTGAGTGAAAAAGCCCCGTGAGCTATACAAGACGCCAGGTCAGACAGCTAGGGGGAAAAAAAAAAGCCCCCAGCTCCCTCTGACCGGCTAGCCTGTGCTGAGGCACATGAAACTTGGAGCGCACCCCCCACCAGCCAGAGCTCTGGCTGGTGGATTAGCTTGGTCTGTGGGGGCGAAGGAAGCCCCGAGATTTGAGTGGAGAGAAGAAAAGGTATATATAGACCTGGGAGTGAGACTAGGAAGAGGAAGGATGGACTAGAGAAAAGGAGGGAGACTCAGAGACAGACTAGAGGGGGCGGGGAAAACGGAGGAAGGCTGACTAGAGCAAGGGAAGCTGATTAGGAGGACGGACTAGATAGAGAGACAAGATTAAGGAGAGTTCGGGTGACTAGAGGAGGAAGGAGACTAGAGGGAGATGGACTAGAAAAAGAAGGAGCGAGGAGAGACTAGATAGACAAGATTAAGGAGAGAATGGCTGACTAGAGCAAGGAAGGAGACTAGAGGGAGACGGACTAGAGAAGGACGGACTAGGAGAGAAGCTGACTAGAGGGGAGCCTGGACAAGGACGGAGGAGAGTTCGGTTCAGAAAAGGAGAGCTGGGTCTGACAAGGTTACGGGCCTTAATACAAACCAGGGAAAGTGTAATGTGCCTTGAGGCCAGAGGTGGCTAAGGCCCTTATTGTATTCAAGAAGTTCAAAGTGCAGCAGGTGCGAAAGAGAGACGCAAGAGACAAAGAGACCACAGGAAAGCAGTCAGGTTGTACACTTTATTTCCCTGTATTCCTAATTTTAAATAGTATTTCATAAATAAACTCTGCTTTGATTATTTGGTTAAGAGGCTTCTTAATCTTTAGTCTATCAGTTTGGGAGCAGTGTGGTGGAACTTTATAAACGGCCCACATTAAATTAACAAAGTCAGATAGCCAAATAGTCAACAGTCCCCAGTTTAGTCCTCCAGTCAGCTTCAGCCCTCAAAATTAGGATAGTCATTTAAAAATATTTCTACACAGGGCAATGAGGGTTAAGTGACTTCCCCAGGGTCACACAGCTAGTAAGCGTCAAGTATCTGAGGCCGGTTTGAACTCAGGTCTTCCTGAATCCAGGGCTGGTGTTTTATCCACTGTGCCACCTAGCTGCCCCCTATTTTTTTTGTCCCAATACTATATAAGTTATTTGGAAAAATAATCAAAGAAGGAGTCTTACCAAATTCCTTTTATGAGACGCAAATCAGAAATAGCCAAAACAGAGAAATGAAATTATACACAAATTTTACTAATGAATATTGATGTAAAATTTCAAATAAAATACTAGCAAAGAGATTACAACAATATACCATCAGGATAACATGCTATGAGTAGGTGAGACTTATTGTCAGAAAGTCAGTCTAGTTCAATATTAGAAAAATCTATCAGCAAAATGGACCATACCAATAACAAAACCAACAGAAATCATATGATTATCTTAATAGATATAGAGAAAGCCTTTGACAAAATATAGCACCCATTCCTATTAAAAATACTATAGAGTATAGCAATAAATGGGACTTTCATTAATAGGATAAGGGATATTAATCTAAAACCATCAGCAAGCATAATTTGTAATAGGGATAAGCTAGAAGCCTTCGCAGTAAAACCAAGAATGTCCATTTTCACCTCTATTTTTTAATATTCTATTAGAAATGTTAGCTCTAGCAATAAGAGAAGAAAAAGAAATTAGATGAATTAGAATAGGCATTGAGTAAACAAAACTATTACTCTTTGCAGATGATATCATGTTATATTCAACTAAAAAACGACTTGAAATTATTAACAACTATAGCAAAGTTTCAGGATACAAAATAAACCTAATAATTTCAAGTCCTTTTATAGTTGTATATAACATCATATCATTTGCAAAGAGTGATAGTTATATACATACACACACACACACACACACACACACATATATATATTTATGTGTGTGTGTGTGTATATGTATTTGTCACCAACAAAGTCCAGCAACAACAGATAGAAAGAGAAATTCCATTTAAAATAAATGTAGACAATATAAAATACTTGGGAGTCTACCTGCCAGGATAAACCCAAGAACTATATGAATACATCTATAAAACACTTTTAACACAAATAAAGTCAGATTTAAATAGTTGGAAAAATAGTAATTGCTCATGGGTAGGCCAAGCCAAAATTAAAAAAGAAAAAAACCCGATGGGAAAAGTTTTGTTTGTGTGTGGGGGTTTTCAGGTATGTGTGTGTATATGGGTGTAGTATAGGGGGTAGAGATGTTCAGAGAGAGGTAAAATGATCTAGGAATGGAGGAAAGAAAAAAAGGTGAAATGGGTGAGGAAGGTTGATTGGTTATAAAAAATGAGGAAATCTTGTTTAATGACATATTTCCTATTATCTCTGATGTTCCAAATTCTCCCTCCTAATCGGTGTACTGTGGGAAGGCATGTGTGCCAATGGTTGCATATGTGCTCATATGTGTGTATGTACACATGCATATACATGTATATGTATATTTTAATATATGTATATATTTGAGTTTTAATTGAACTTAGCTTCATTATTTTATCCTATCTACTTGAGAAATTTGGAATATATTCAGGGAAGCTTATTGTTTATTTCCTTTTGTTCAGTTATATCAAAGATTTTAGTACCAAAGAGATTCACAAATACAGCATAACATTTTTCACACAATAAAAACAGTAACTGAAAGTTTCCTGCTTCCCTTTTCTTTTAAGTAACAGCACAATCCTAGGTCTGTTCTTAATAGCTGTACTTAAAGTAATTGCTACTATGTAATTTTGTCCAAATATATTTCTTATCTAGAGACAATGTTTTGGAAATAAATATCCTGCTGGATTTTTCATCTCAACATCTATTGTTTCCTATTGTCCTAGTAAAAATAATTGGATGAGTCAGTTTATTTTTCTGAGTCTCAGTGATATAATCTGTGAGAATCAGAGTACTACTTCCCTGCTGAGAAAGACATTTTGACCTTGCTGGGGTTTCGAAGGTCAGATTGGTGTCCGGAAGTTATGTCTACCCCCTGTGAGTCTCATCTATCAATGCTATCAACCAATTATCTTGGAGCTGTGTGTGTAGGGACCAGCCTGGGAGGGCCCACAGAGGCTTCCACTGGAGAGAAGGGTCTCTTTTCCATTCTGTTGGAGGTGGTGAGAGTAGCAGCTTCAGGTGCAGGGAGTGAGGTTTCTTTTCTTTCTTTCTCCATGTGTTTCTCTTTACTAACCCCTAATATATTTTAATAAATATTTAATGCCCAAAGACTGATGCTAAAGCTTCTAATTTAAGGCTACCACTCATTAGATTTTTAGATATCACAGTTAGAATTTGAGGCCCCACAAATCTCTAAAGTGGGTGTAGTAACACATTAATACAAGTAATTATACCTCTGAGAATTGTATAATTACCTTATTTCCTACCATTCTCTAAATGATAATATACTGTAAGTATACTTTCAAATGCAATGAAGGCAGTTTCACTTAACTTTTCATTTTGAGACAATACAATCTTCCTAACCCAAATCAACTCAATAAATATTTTTAAGGACATAAGGGTCTATTATATGTCAAGCACTATACCAAACATTAAGTATAAAAGGGCAACACTGTACTGCCTCCCCCCCCCCCAAAACCCAACACCCACACATTGCCAACAACACCACATTTCCTGTCCTCAAGGATCATACATACACTTACTAACTTGGTGACCAGGAGCAAGTCATTTAAATTCAGATTACCTCAGTTTCCTCATCTGTAATATGGGGATAATAAGGGCATGTACTCCCTAGAGTTGTTAAGAAGATCAAATAAGATAATAGTTGTAAAGTGCTTTGCAAAATGCCTGGGACATAGTAAATGTTATCAAAATGCTAGTTATTAATGTTAGCTATTATTATTGTGGGATGAGGGTGGGAGTGGGGTGGATAATATAGCATATACTTGAGCAAATTTCATACAAAGCAATTTCAAGAGGCAAACAGGGCTAATAAGGAATTGGCAATATGACATAAGAAATGGTCAAAGTTTTTGAGGAAGCTAGGAATCTTAAGAGGCAGACATAAGGAGGGAGTACATTGTAGAAATGGAGGACCACTTATACAGAGAAGCAAATATAATCCCTATATGGGGGAACATATAGAAGGCCAGTATGACAGTAATGAAGAGTGTATGAAGTAAAAGGATAGGAAGTGAGATTAGTAAAATAGGAAAGACTTATCTTGAGGAAGTTTTTAAATTCCAAATGTAAGTTTTCCCAGTTGAGGGGGTACCCATCAATTGGGGAATGGCTGGACAAGTTGTGGTACATGAATACAATGGAATACTATTGTGCTGTAAGAAATGATAAGCAGGAGAAGTTCAGAGAAACCTGGAGGGTCTTGGGTGAGATGATGATGAGTGAGATGAGCAGAACCAGAAGAACATCATCAACATTGAGTGTTGATCTACTGTGATGGATTATATTCTTCTCACCAATGCAATGGTACAGAAGAGTTCCAGGGAACTCATGATAGAAGAGGATCTCCAAATCCAAGAAGAAAAAAAAAAAAAGAACTGTGGAGTATAGATGCTGAATGAACCATACTATTTCTTTTGTTTTGGGTACTGTTGTTTTTTTTTCTATTTTGAGGTTTTTCATCATTGCTCTGATTTTTTCTCTTATAACATGACTAATGCAGAAATAGAATTAATGTAATTATGTATGTATATATATATATAAAACCTATATCAGTTTACCTGCTGTCTAGGGGAGGGGTGAGGGAGGGAGAAAAATCTGAGATTGTAAAGCTTGTATAAACAACAGTTGAGAACTATCTTTATATGTAACGGAAAAGAATAAAATACTTTATTAATTTTTAAAAAAGGCAATAGTTAACCATTGAAGATTTGAAGATTTATAGGTAGTAGGGGAAGTTCTATAATTTAGAAATTTCATTTTGACAGCTGTAGAAAGGACAGATTAGAGAACGGAGAGATTAAAAGAGAGAAGACTAAGAAGTTTCTGCTATTGTCTAATCTTGAAATGAGAATGATCTAGATTAAGGGAGAGGCTGCATGCACACAGGGAAAGGAACAGCATGAAAGAATTATTACAGTACAATCCAAAAAATTTGGCAATGGATCTGATGTGAAAGATGAGTAATACTGCCAAGAATTCTTAGGTAATATCAAAAGTAATGCTTACAATATGAAATAGTGTAACAATGTTTTTCTTAAATCTGGGATTTTGTATTAACAAGTAAAAGTGTTCTCTATTTGTTGTTCATTACATTTCTCCTATGGGTAGGAAAAAATAGATCTTTAAAGGAACAGTGACTTTACAGGTCTTATAATTTTCTAGTAATATGTATCACCAAAGTAGGGGACAGCAATGAGGAAAGCCAAACTAAAGCAAGATGGCCCGAGGAAGTGGAAAGCAGATAATGATATATCACTGCTATCTTCCATTTTAGTACCCTATTCCTTACTTCTATGGAAACCTTTGGCCTACTGTTTCATATGCCAACGAGCCTCTTGTTCTTGTCTCTGCCACCATAACAATAAATCTTCAGCTTTTTCTTTTAGGTCCCAACTAAAATCCCATTTTCAGCATGAAACATTTCCTAAACCCTCTTAATTCTAGTGCCTTTCCTGTGTTAATTATCTCACATCGAGCATGTTTATACATGTTTGTTTGGATGTTGTCTCTCTCATTAGATTGTAAGCTTCTAGAGCACAGTACTGTCTTTTGCTCCCTCCCTACCCTCTTTACTCCCAGTGTTTCACACAGTTCCTGGGACACTGTAGGCACTTCATAAATGGTTATCAGGGCAGCTAGGTGGCGCAGTGGATAAAACACCAGCCCTGGAGTCAGGAGTACCTGAGTTAAAATCCGGTCTCAGACACTTAACACTTACTAGCTGTGTGACCCTGGGCAAGTCACTTAACCCCAATTGCCTCACTAAAAAAAAAAAATGGTTATCAACTGACTGATGGACTATTCTTTCTAATTCAGTTTGCCCGACAAATTTGGGATGCACCGAAAGAAGTTAACATGTTAATGACAAAGATAGTTTTCGTTTTGTTTTTGTTGCTGTTGTTTGTATGTTACTTCTTTGTATTCTCTTATCTTAGTACAGTGACCTTCCTATAGACAGTAGGTAATTAAAATGCCTGTTGGATGTCTGTTGAATTTTCTTTTTTTTATTTAAATAAAAGTATTTTATTATTTTCCAGTTACATGTAGAAATAGTTTTCAAGATTTGTTTATATAAGATTTCAAATTTCAAATTTTTCTCCCTCCCTCCCCCCCTCCCCTAGACAGCAGGCAATCTGATATATGTTAAATTTACATAATAACATTAAACATATTTCTGCATTAGTCATGTTATATGAGAAGGATCATAGAACAAAGGAAAAACCTGAAATCAAAAAACCAACAGCATCAAAAACAAAAGAAATAGTATGGTCAATCAGCATCCATATCCCAAAGTTCCTTTTTTTTCACCCCTGTATTTGGAGAGCCTTTTCATCATGAGTCCTTTGGAACATTCTTGTTCCGTTGGATTGATGAGAAGAATCTAATCTATCACAGTGGGTCCACACATAGTGTTGATGATACTGTGTATAATGTTCTTCTGGTTCTGCTCATCTCACTCATCAGTTCATGCAAGTCCTTCCAGGTTTCTCTGAACTCCACTTGGTCATTGTTTCTTACAGCACAATAGTATTCCATTACATTCATATACCACAACTTGTTCAGCCATTCCCCTATTGATGGACATCCCCTCAATTTCCAATTCCTTGCCACCACAAAAAGAACAGCTATAAATATTTTTGTACATGTGGGTCCTTTTCCTTTTTTTATGATCTCTTTGGGAAAAAGACCCAAGAGTGGTATTGCTGGGTCAAAGGGTATGGGCAGCTTTATCGCCCTTTGGGCATAATTCCAAATTGCTCTCCAGAATGGTTGGATCAGTTCACAGCTCCACCAACAATGCATTAGTATTCCAATTTCCCCACAGCTTCTCCAACATTTATTATTTTTCTTTTTTGTCATTTTAACCAATCTGATTGGTGTCAGGTGGTACCTTAGAGTTGTTTTAATTTGCATCTCTCTAATCAATAGTGATTTAGAACATTTTTTCATATGGGAATAGATAGCTTTGATTTCTTCATCAGAAAACTGACTGTTCATATCCTTTGTCCATTTCTCAATTGGGGAATGACTTGGATTCATATAAATTTGATTTAGTTCCCTATATATTTTAGAAATGAGGCCTTTATCAGAAGTACTGGCCATAAAGATTGTTTCCCAGCTTTCTGTATGCCTTCTAATTTTGGATGTATTGCTTCTGTTTGTACAAAAACTTTTTAATTTAATGTAATCAAAGTCATCTATTTTGCATTTCATAATATTCTCTATCTCTTCTTTGGTCATAAACTGCTCTCCTTTCCAAAGATCTGAAAGGTAGACTATTCCTTTTTCTCCTAATTTACCTATGGTATAACCTCTTATGTCTAAATCATGTACCCATTTTGACCTTATTTTAGTATAAGGTGTCAAATGTTGTTCTATGTCTAATTTCTGCCATATTATCTTCCAGTTTTCCCAGCAGTTTTTGTCAAATACTGAATTTCTACCCCATAAGCTGGGGTCTTTGGGTTTATCAAACAGTATATTGCTAATATCATTTACTACTGTGTCTCCTGTGCCTAGCCTATTCCATTGGTCCTCCACTCTATTTCTTAGCCAGTACCAGATAGTTTTGATGGCTGCCGCTTTATAGTAGAGATCCAGATTTGATACAGCTAACCCACCTTCCTGTGCATTTTTTCATTATTTCCCTTGATATACTTGACTTTTTGTTTTTCCAGATGAATTTTGTTATTATTTTTTCTAGCTCTATAAAATAAATTTTAGGTAGTCTGTTTGGTTTGAATTTTCAAAAAAAAAAAGATACATAGAATTAGTAGTTTGCCTCATAAAGCTGCATATGTGTTAAAGGTTGGGGGAGAGCAGTGAGGAGAGGAGAATAATATATTGCGAAAGACACAGAATCTTTCTGGTTGTCATTAAGATAGACTCCCTTAGTTTTTTGTTTCTTTTTGTTTTTTTCTAAAACATGATATAAGACAGGATTTTTTTCTGCCTTTGGTTACAACTTTTCTTTTCTTTTTTTCTGAAGGCAATTGGGGTTAAGTGACTTGCCCAGGGTCACACAGCTAGTAAGTGTTAAGTGTTTGAGGCTGGGTTTGAACTAAGGTCCTCCTGAATCCAAGGTTGGTGTTCTATCCACTGTGCTACCTAGCTGCCCCTTTGGTTACATCTTGTAGGTAAGATTCAGGCCTTAATTTCTCCTTATTGTATTTGTCACAAAGTCACTAGGATCTTACATAGGAAACTAAGATGCATAAATAGTCCATGGAATTGGCAGGCACACACACACACACACACACACACACAGAGGCAGGTTCTCTCTTTTAATTTCTTTAGTGGCTGAAATGTGAAAACTGTTTCCAACCCAGCTCCAGAGTCTATAAACAGCATCTCAGATTTTGACATGATCTCAGCCCTCAGCTGCAGGCAGTATGACTTCAAGCAATGCTAATGTAATACAGGGACACTCCCAACCCTAACATATTGTTATAACTATAGTCTCTGTGGCATCTAGGAAAACAGAAATAAAAAAGAAAGGATTTAAAGTGCCAACAGCAGCAGTTAGAATCACTTTCAGTGGCATAGGCACCCTTTTCTGTCAAAGTAGTGGGGAAAATAAAGCCTAATTAAATAAAAAATACTACCTAACCTCTCTCTTTCTCACTCACAGATATGATAAAAAATATAATTTCTTTCTGAATCAGAGCAAAACAAGAAGTATAATAATGAGGGGCTGTTAATGTTGTGGAAAGAGTGCTAAACTTGGAATAAAGAAAGACCTAAGTTCATATTCTACCTCAGACATTTCCTAGGTATGTGGTTAAGGCTAATTTACCTTCTCTGAGCCTCAAGTTCTTCATCTGTAAAGCAGGGATGAGCAAACATGGTAGAACTACCTCAGAGAGTTGTCATGATATTTAAATGAGATTACATATCTGGAAACACTTTGGAGATCTTAGAACACTCTAGTAATGTCAGTTATAATTATAAATAAGGCACTGAAAGGGACCACAGATTATAGGATAAAAAAGGAGAAGGTCCAAAGCTTCCAGTTAAATGATCTCATGTTGGGAAATATATCTTATCATAGAATCAATAACAAGGTAATACACATCCCTTCAGTTCTAGCAATCAGGCAAAGTATTGTGAGTCTAGTAGAGATGGGAAGGAGAGAGGCACTTTGAGCACTGAGAGAGAGAGAGAGAGAGAGAGAGAGAGAGAGAGAGAGAGAGAGAGAGAGAGAGAGAGAGAGAGAAAGAGAGAAAACGCGTGAGCGAGATTGCGCGCGAGCGAGCGCATGCACATTAGTACAGGTGTTCTTTGTAATTGTGAAACCCTGGAAAACATTCACAGGGTTCCATTTATCTTCATCACATCCCAGGGTGATAAACCAGTAGCAATTTAGCACCTGCTACAGCAATTTGGCACCTTTGGTATTTACCAAAAGGTTTGGTCTTCAGGAGTAAAGGTATTATTTTGTTCTTTCATGCATGCAGTAGAATTATCAAAAACATGTCAAATACAAATGTATTTTTTTAAAGCTCTCTGTGAAAATTTTCACATACAGCTTCAAGTAAGATTTAGTAAATAAAATCTTCATTCAGTTTGTATTTGACAAATAGATTTTCTCTCTTGCAGTATGTAATTGTAACCTTTTCTTGGCAGGATAATTAAAAATGCTCCCTGTCTCTCTGTCTCTCTCTCATACACACACACACTCACACACACACACACACACACACACACACACACACACACTACTTTCAGTATGATTTTCCATTCTGTATATAATTGCATTTCCAGCTGTTAATGGCTCTTGGCAGGAGATGGACTGCTAGGGCTCATAATGGCTCCCAACGCCATACCTTAAAATAGTAGCTATCTGCTAGCAAATAAATGATTGTCCAAATCCCTAAAACAAAAAAGGAGAAGAAAAATACTCATTGTTGTTATCTAGAGAATCTATTGTGATCTCATCAGCTACTATGGATTTAGTTACCATCTCAATGCTGATTATTTAGATCTACTTAGCCTGCTCCAAATTTTCTGCTACCGTTAGCTACTCAAACTGCCTTTCAAGTATCTTGACCTAGATGATCCGTCTTCAACTCAACATGTTTAATACTTAACTCATTATCTTTCTTTCTATATTTTACCATCCTACCCCACCCCACCTATCTCCACCTTTTTTATTACTATAGGGAGCAACATCATTCTCCCATTACCTCAGGCTCGCAACATAGGAGTCATTTTGGGTTCCTCACTAATTCCCATATCCAATATGTTGCTGAGGTCTGTCAATTTCATGTTTGTAACAATTCCAAATATAACCGTTTCTCTTCTCTGACACTGCTACCACTGGAGTGTAGGCCCTTATCACCGTACATCTTGATTACTGCCTGTTTCAAGTATAACTTTACTTCAATCCATCCTCCATTCAGACATTAAAGTGATTTTCCTAAAGCATAAATCCAGCCATATCACTCTCCTCCTTAATAAGCTCCAGCAGTTTCCTATTGCATCCAGGATCAAATACAAAATCATCTTGCATTCAAAGTCCTTCATAAATTTGCCTTTTCCTAACTTTCCAATATTCTTAAACCTTATTCCCCAATATATACTCAATGATCCAATGACACTCCCTGGTCATTCTACAAATAATATATTCCATCTCTTGTCTCTTGGTATTTTTTTTCTGATTGTCTCCCATCCCTAGACTGCTTTCTCCTTAGCTCAACCTCCTAACCTCCCTCATTTACTTGAAGTCCTCCAAAATCCCTTTTCTTAATAGAAACCTTCTCCAACCCCAATTAATTTTAATGTCTTCTGTCTGTTAATTATTTACTATTTATCTCATACATAGCTTTTTATATCTATTTCTTTGCCTATTTCCTCCTCCCCCCACAATTATATGGTAAACTTCATGAGGGCAGGGACTTTCTTTTGCCTCTTTTTTGTTTTGATTTGTTTTGTTTTGTTTTACATGACAATTGGGGTTAAGTGACTTGCCCAGGGTCACACAACTAGTATGTGTGTCAAGTGTCTGAGACCAGATTTGAAATCAGGTTCTCCTGAATCCAGGGCCAGTGCTTTATCCACTGTGCCACCTAGCTGCCCCTTTTGCCTCTTTTTTATCCCAATCACTTACAAAATGCCTAGCACATAATGGGTGCTTAATAAATGTTTATTGATTGATGAATCTGGTGTTAAAACAGTTGAATTTAACTTTCTTATATTTTGGGGCTTTGGAGTAAGAAAGTTGCTGGGTTCTACAGAATGCCCTATAAATTCATGGGAGGTAAGCTCTTCACTTTACTTAAGTTTTCTCTGAAGCTGCATAGACTTAGAATCAATGATTTTCAAAATTAAAAGAACATTCTAAGCTATTTAGCCCAACTGCTACCTGAAGAAAAAGCCTTATCTCATTATACACAATAGAGTCATCTACCTCAGCTAGAAGACCTTCAGTAAGGATGCACCAAATATATTTTGAAGCAACCCTTTGCATTTTAGAATAGCTCTAATTGATAAAGCTTTCACTTGTACCCAACTAAAATCTGCATTTCTGCAATTTCATCCTATTGTTTCTAGATCTGCCTTCTGAGATCAAGCAGAATAGCTAATCTATCTCATGGAAATTATTCAAGTACTTTAAGATTATTTTTATTGTATCCCTTAAGGCAGAGCCTCTCAATCTAGGGAGTCCATGGACTTGGATAGGATCATTATATTTTTATTTCAACATATTTTCCTTTTTTAAACTGTGTATTTTATGTTATTATTTTAAAAGCATCATTCTGAGAAGGGGTCAGTAAATTTTACCAGACTACCAAAGGGGTCTATGAAAAAAGAAAAAGTGTAAAAAATCTCCTACTCAGATTTATCTTACCTAGTTTCATTAACTGTGTCTCCTATGACATAGTCTCAAGTCCTCTCACCATCCAAGTTGCTTTCTTCTGGACATGGTTCTGTTATTTTATGTCATTCCAAAAATGTAGTTCTAAGAAATAAATAAAGCAGTTGAGATGTGGTCTAACCAGGGCATGATATAGGGGAACTATAACTTATTTTAGTTTAATTGTTGTCTCATCAAAGGAATTCAAATGTTTAAGACAGAATCACTTAAACTTTGAATTGTCAACACCAAGATTTTAGTAGTGAGATAACTTTCCACCATAAAGAGACAGAAAAAAAAGTTATTTTCCTAACAACTCAATCCAAAGAGTTGGGAATTTAAAATTTTATTTATTATTACCTTAAGTAAATGTCATTCATATACTGCAATATCATCCTGTTACTCACTGAAATAGATAACTCTGTTGAAGTTCTGTTCATTACTTCTCTAGAGCTTTAGTCCCTCACTATGTAGAAATTTCTTCTCGTAGTTCATATGCTCCATTGATAAGATTTCTAAGGTGGGATGGTATTCTTCCTGCCAACACTTTCCAATATGCCTTCAAATATGGGCTGTATTATTCAGCTTTGTTTGAGTAATTGCCTCTAATTCTCAGTGTCACTGAATTCAGAAGTATGAAATCAGAGGGCTTCTATGAAAATGAATCTTGGACTTTTGGTCCTATTTCTTTGGTTAACAGAACAGATTGCATATTACCATCTGTCTGGCAGGTTGTTCAGTTGCATTACTGAGAAAAAATATAAGCCTTTGATGAATTACATTAAAAATGAAAAAAAATTAAAGATTTAAATTGTTCCCCAGGACTGACGATTTTCTAGGAATAGAAAGTTTTAAAATCATAGAGAGTATCTGTATTTTAATTTTTAATATTGTAGGAGAAATAGTTTCCTTTAACTTATTTATGATGATCATAATAGGACAATACCAGAGACAAACTATTCTCAGACTTTTTAGTAAAAGGAACATCTTTGTTGTTGTTCAATTGTTTCAGTAATGTCTGACTCTTTGTGACCACATTTAGGGTTTTCTTGGCAAAGATACTGGAATGGTTTGCCATTTCCCTTTACAGCTCATTTTACAGACAAGGAAACTGAGGAAAACATGGTTAAGTGGCTTGTTCAGGGTTGTAGAGTTAGTAAGTGTCTGAGGCAAGATTTGAATTCAGGATGATACGTCTTTCAAACTCCAGGCCCAGAACTCTATCCACTGGGCAATGTAGCTGCCCTAATGCTCCAGCTAAATGTACCTAGAAGGAACATCTGACATTCTTAAAACATAATCTACCACTCCTTCAAAAGAATCTTTGTTTATAAAATTTATATATATTAATATTCAAGATTTTCAACATTAAAACATTTAAGTGTTATTATGAAAATAGTTTTACCCTTTCAATGCTTAGAGAGGGTCAATGGACCTAACCTTGAATGATTCCCTTTTATACAACAAATATTTTGAATATGTATCACATATGTTAAGCTATATACAAAAAAACCCTGAATCTTTCTTCTTTTCTAGCTACTAGTCTTCCTCTAGGTATCTTGGCCTTAAAAGGATATCATTGGGGTCTATGAAATATCTCCTGAGCATCCCTCACTTTTATCACATAACTGATCATCTTTGTTTCCTCCCCCTCCCTAATACAGGTATCTAGTGACATCCTTTTTTACTGCTTCTGCTTTATAATTCTTATTAAGAATATTTTGCAGCCTATTCTCACTATCAAAACTCCTCTCTATTCATTTTAAATGACCCTTAACTTTAATTGTTCTGGAGCTAAGTAGTCATTCATGATTCCCAGACATAGTTTATTAAGCTGTTGATGATATATTCTAGAATATCCTCATCATCTAAATTAAAAATTGATTGGACTTTAATATGAAACTTAATTATCTACCCATTTACATTTAAGAAAACACGCTTGTATAAATCCTATGGCACCTGTCCCATTTTCCATGATCTTTCCAAGAATCTAGTGCCTATGCTATCACATCAGCCAACTTGGAATCTGGATGTTTCGACTTTATGACTTAAACTCACCAAGGATAGCCAGTAGGTTTTATTATCTACAAACTAATTGTGAGTTTCAAACTTTCATTATTTCTTTTTATTTTATACTTTCCAATCCAAGGGCCATTCAGTATGTAAAATAGAAACAATAAGAATCTATAAGTTATATTTTGTCACCAGCTTCCAATCTACTCACACACCATCCACTTCACACAGCAGTTCTATCTCTTCTTTGATCTCATTTTCTTTAGTTTTAAAAAAATCTACATTATTCCTATTAGCTTTCGTTATCATATCCAATTCATTCTGAAATATAGGTTCTTGTTATTATCCTTATTAAACCATATCTCCTTTGTATTCATCTTACTCTATAGAGTCTATCCCAATCTTACTCTATAGAGTCTAACCCTTTTTTAAAAGTCCTTATTCAATTCTGAGTTAATTGTTGTTGCTGCTCAGTCATTTATGTTGTGTCCAACTTTTTGTGACCCCATTAAAGTTTTTCTTGGCAGAAATACTATAGTGATTTGTTATTTCCTTATCCAGCTCATTTTACAATTAAGGAATATGAGGAAAACAGAGTTAAGTGACTTTCATATACCTAGCAAATGTCTAAGGCCAGATTATGAACTCAGATCTTCCTAACTCCAGGGCAAGAAACATGAGTTTCCTAATAAGCAAAACAGGCTACAAAAAACAAGTCAACTGGGTCAATATTGAAACAAAAGAAAGAGAATTCCAGTAAAAGTAGCAAGGAAATATATTTATTAAGAAGGTGGGGGGGCAGATAGGTGGCAGATAGGATAAAGCACAAGCCCTGGATTCAGGAGGACCTGAGTTCAAGTCCGACCCCAGACACTTGACAATTATATTTATTTAATAGGACCTTGTCTGCATTTCCAATTGAAAGCCAGTTTCTGCCAATTTTTCTGTTGCACTGTTTACCTCTGGGATGGTCTTTCAGCAATGTGCTGGAACCCTGTCTATCTCTTTGAAAGAGGCAATTGTTACATTCAGTGTGAGCATTTTGCACCTTAGAACTTGTGAAAAACTATGTCATGGTTTTATCCATTTTGCTGATTGTCTAGATATTAAAAAGTGATGGAGAAAATGTTAATAACTCAAATAAAAGTAAAAATTCTGTTGGTACATCTGTTTGTTTTTTTTTTAGTAATTTTTTTTTACATATAAGGTATTTTATTTTTTCCGTTACATGTAAAGATAGTTCTCAACTTTTGTTTATACAAGCTTTACAATTTCAGATTTTTCTCCCTCCCTCCCCTCCCTCCCCCCTCCCCTAGACAGCAGGTAATCTGATATAGGTTATATCTATATATCTATATATCTATATACATATAGGTATATATATACACACACACACACACACACACACACACACACACACACACACACACACATATATATACAAATAATAACATTAATCCTATTTCTGCATTAATCCTGTTACAAGAGAAAAAATCAGAGCAGTGATGCGAAACCTCAAAATAGAAAAAAAATAAAACAACAGCACCCAAAACAAAAGAAATAGTATGGTTCAATCAGCATCTATACTCCACAGTTCTTTTTTTTTTTTTCTTGGATTTGGAGATCCTCTTCTATCATGAGTTCCCTGGAACTCTTCTGTACCATTGCATTGGTGAGAAGAATGTAGTCCATTACAGTAGGTCAACACTCAATGTTGATGATACTGTGTATAATGTTCTTCGGGTTCTGCTCATCTCACTCATCATCAGCTCACGCAAGACCCTCCAGGTTTCTCTGAACTCCTCCTGCTCATCATTTCTTACAGCACAATAGTATTCCATTGTATTCATATACCACAACTTGTCCAGCCATTCCCCAATTGATGGGCACCCCCTCAACTTCCAATTCCTTGCTACCACGTAAAGAACAGCTATAAATATTTTCGTACATGTGGGTCCCTTTCCCCCTTCCATAATTTCTTTGGGAAAAAGACCTAAAAGTGGAATTGCTGGGTCAAAGGGTATGCACAGGTTTATCGCCCTTTGGGCATAATTCCAAATTGCTCTCCAGAATGGTTGGATCAGTTCACAGCTCCACCAACAATGCATTAGTGTTCCAATTTTCCCACAGCTTCTCCAACATTTATTATCTTCCTTTTTTGTCATTTTAGTCAATCTGATAGGTGTCAGGTGGTACCTCAGAGTTGTTTTAATTTGCATCTCTCTAAACATTAGAGATTTAGAGCATTTTTTCATATGGGAATAGATAGCTTTGGTTTCTTCATCAGAAAACTGCCTGTTCATATCCTTTGACCATTTCTCAATTGGGGAATGACTTGGATTCTTATAAATTTGATTTAATTCCCTATATATTTTAGAGATGAGGCCTTTATCAGAAGTACTGGCCTCAAAGATTGTTTCCCAGCTTTCTGCCTCCATTCTAATTTTGGATGCATTGCTTTGGTACATCTGTTTTTTAAAGATTTACTAGCATGCCAATCTTCTTTTGAAAGATACTTCCTTTATAACCAGAATCCCAAAATTACTTCCAAAAAGCAAAAGTACTTTATTCTATATGAGGCAATTCCTAATCCACTTGCCTACTAAAGATGCCACCCTGAAATAAAGTTGCTAATAATTTGTATATACTTACATGTGCTCCTATTTTTCCCATTGGCTCCATGTTTTATTTCTTTTCATTTAACAATTATCTTCAAACTTATTCTTACCTAATTTTGCCTCTTGAACATCTTTGGAATGGGAAACCACAAAATACCAGTTGTCATTGCTCCCTTAGTGCCAAATGAGTCTACAGGAACTACCCATTTTTAAAGACTAGGAATGGTACAAATTCTATACTAAACATAATTCTATCTTTCTTTGGCAATTATAAAAGCATTCAAGAAGTATGCTTTTGCTCAGGATCCCTATTATGCACTTGATTAATAATTGCATTGCAATGTGGGAAATGTGTGTTAAGAAAAGTTTCTGGTGGACAGAATAACAGATACACCACTGTTTTTTATATAAACACTTTTGACAGAAATTCTGTGTCATACTAAGATGATACTAATTGGCTTATATACACATATGAAAAGCTTTACAAAGTTAGAACATCTACTCACCCTACTATTTTTATTGATATCTTCTTATATCAAGAACATCCAAGATTAGATACCTCATCTACCCTAAACTCTGATATATACCAGAATATCACCTTTTTCCTCCCTTTAGCAGCTGAGGAAAATCACCCTTCTTTCTTTGAATGCAGAACTACTGTATCATATGCCCATATATACTTGTTACATAAATGATTTCTTCTCTATCATGTGGCTTAAATTCTTACTTTCCACTAGTTCTTTCATTTTTGGCTAAATGTAAGCATGGGTTTCTCAATATTACAATGAAAAACAAAGGCACTCTTGAACTTGACCTCCCCTTAAGCAAAATTATCATTTCTTCCCCTTCCTTTCTTTTTCTGTCAATCTTCTATGAAGAATCTATCCCTGGGAAATCTAATTTTAAAATCACTCATTCACTCTATCCTATACAAACAGGCTTCTTGCCCCATAACCCTCTATTGATTATATTCTCAAAGGTCATCAATAATTTCATAATTGCTAATATCCTTACTCTTCCTTGATATTTTTTGGCACAAGATTTTTACTCCTTCATGCAGCATCTCTGAATATCAATTTTCTAATTAACAAAAATGATGGGGCCATACTAAATTGTCTTTAACATCATTCCAGCTCTTAATGGTATGAATTTTGTTGAATGACAAGTAAAATCTAATGTGTGGTCACCTTTTTCCTGTCCCCAGTGTGGAGAAAAACTAGCTAGGGTTTACTTATCAATTAGAATTGTTAGCACCAGTTTTGGGCATTAAGCATTTATTAGTGAAAAAGAGAACACCTGAGTCAGAAAAACAAACCAAAAAAACAAACCAAACAAACAAACAAACTATGTATCCTATAGGAGAGATAAGGGTTCAACCTGGTCTGCTTCTTCTCCTTAAACACCACCAGCTGTTTGGGTCAGAAGTGAGAGAGGAAACAGCACTTCCCACTTCTTGCCTCCCTCCCCCAGAAGAGGATGTCCTTCCAGGTTATCACCCAAATCTCTTGGTTCACTGGACTTGAGGATGGTCTCATTGTTGAGTTCAAAGTCCTTAGCTTCTCAGAACAATACCCTATTGAGGGCCAGCCAGGTGTGGTTTCAATTTAATTAACTTTAGGTTAATCAGCAAAGTCCATCACTCTATTAGTCTCACTTAATACAATCAATCTAGATTAATCTCCTCTGGTTGGGGCCTTTGGGTGTTGACAAAAGCTCATTATTTCTTACAGTTGCATAGCCTCATACAAGTCATTGATCTCAGAATCTCACAAATGTAAAAGGAGAGAGGCAGACTACAAGATATCTAGGTTCTCTTCTAGCTAGAAAAACTTAGAAACTTAGGAAGTATGGTATTTTGTGAGCTTGAATTGAAAACTATCTCCCTTTTAAAAATTAATCTGGACTCTGGGAATATATTGAATCAGAATTTGAAATTTTAAAGTCGTATGGAATCTTTTGGAAGGCAGCTTGTCACTGTGGGGCTGCTTATATTGATATTGTGCCAGAATGTTAATAATTATATGATTAACTATTCACCATGACAGTAATGAAATAGATGTCTTACTCTATAATGGTAAGAAACATTGCTTACTTCATATATAGAATGTTATTATACAGTTAACTAGACTGATTTAACAAACATGGCAGTATTCTTATATCTGTTTGAATGTTTTAGTGTACCTACTTTGAGAATCTCTTTTTGGAATTGTCATTTGAGAGAATACAGTATTTTTCTAAATTTCCACAATAACAGCAATTTTTAAATTTTTGATGATAGAATTGGTATTTATAAACTCAAAATTATTTGTAACTCAAAATTTTATTCAGAGACAAGACTTTTGAATAAAATATAGGAACACATTAGAGACTGTTCTTTGAGAAAATATATCAGAAATTAGGTGCAAAGATAAAGTAATGATGTTATTTCCCAAGTCATACATGAAAACCAATTTCATGTCTAGGGATAGACTCTATAAAAACATGTTTTCTGGAGGCAGCTATGTGGCACAGTGGATAGAGCACCGGCTGTGGATTCAGGAGGACCTGAGTTCAAATCTGGCCTCAGACACTTAACACTTACTAGCTGTATGACCCTGGGCAAGTCACTTAACCCCAATTGCTCTACCAAAAAAACAAAAACAAAAACAAAACATGTTTTTCATATATATTGCATTACATATAAATGTAGTATATAGTCAGAGTTTTGTATTCATTGATATGTATTTATGAAGTACATAATTATCTATTTATGAAGTAAATTATCATCATTATGCAGCTAAATTCAAGACTATTTTCTGAGCTTGAGTTCCACATCATCAACTGCATATTGGACATTTTCTACTAGATATACAAGAAATATTTCAAACTTAACATGTCCAAAACAGAACTCATTATCCCCTCTCCATTCCAACCTACCCCTCTTCTTGACCTCATTATCTTTATGAAGTTTACTGCCACACTTCCAATCTCCAGAGCTGCAGCCTCATAGTTATTCTCAATCTCTTACTCTTTTCTATACCACATATCTGGGTTGACAATTTTGGTAGATTCTACTCATCACTATAATGATGAATGAAGTCCAAAAGACATTTTTTACCTTTAGGTTCAAATGCAAATTCTAAGTTTGTCAAGCCTATTATAATCTGGCTCCAATTTACTTTTCCACCTTTATTATACATTAGTCTTTCATGTGCAATTTGGTTCAAAGAAACTGATCTTCTTGCTGCATTGGAAACACATGCAGAAAATATCATCTCCCATCTCCATGTCCATCCTCACCTCTAGTTCCTAGAATGCTCAATTTCATGAAAATCTCACTTCCTAAATGAGAGATTTCCTACTTGTGCTTTTAGCACATTTCTTCTAATGACCTTGCATCTATTTTGCATGTAATTTGTATATGTTTGTTTTGTATACATAGATATATGTATGTTATATGTATATATATATGTATGCATACATATATACATATGTATATACATGCACAGAGAGAAAGAATATGATATACATATTGTTTCCCTCTGTAAAATGTAAGCTGCTTCAGGGTAGTGATTTTTAGTTTTCATTATCTTGTTTCTAGCCCATAGGACAATGACAGCCACTTAGGTGTTCATTGATTCATTTTAATTTATAGTTTAATATGGTGTATTTAGTTCATCTAGATAGACAACCACAATAAAATTCTCTTATACTGTAAACTTCATGATCATAGGACTTACGTCCTATTCTTTTTCATATTGGTCTAAAGACATAGCACAGTGCTTTGAATCTAGTAGGAATTCAGCACACAATAACAACAATGTATGCTTAAGCACACTTTGAAATTCCTAACATGTTTTCCTCACAAAAACTTTGTAAGAGAGCTTGAATAATTGTTCTAATGGACAATATTCACTCCTAGCAGCAAGACCATCTACCTTATCACTATGCATTTAATAGCCCTGAATATTACCATCATCCTTGACAAGGACCATTGTGGGTACATCCTAAGGTTCACCAAACCATTATATACATTCTTCAGTAGAACCCTACTTTGATGTGTTCCAATTAAAATATGAAATCATTAAGAAAATGGACCTTTCTCTTTTTTATTTCCTGTACTTAACAAATTTATTGGCATATAGTAAGCCCTTAATTTTATTTTTAGCTATTTTTTCATTCATTGTCATTTTACATATTTGATAACAGAGATCCAAATGTCATGTAAAGATTGAGGATCAGAGATGGATACCAAACCCAGTCTGTCATGCTTCAAAGATTAAAACCCTTTCTGTTCTTGCTTCTTCTCAAGGTGGTAGTCATCTTCAGTCACATAATTAATTCTAATATTAATAGTAGTAATAATGGTAAGTAGCACTTTTACATTTTTATTGTGACATGTTTTAATAAGCCTTTTACAATTAGTATTTCATTTTATCATCATGACAATCTTTGGAAGTAGATATTCTTATCCCAATTTCACAGTTGAGGAAACTGAGGCAGGCAATGTTTAAGAGAATTACCTGGGGTCACACTGCTAGTAAGTATCTGCCAATGGACTTGGATTCATATTTTTCTGACTCTAGGTCCTGGATTCTGTCACTATGCAACTTAACTGCCTCAAGTATATTATTCCAAAAGGTACTAGCTCACATTTGGATAGAGACCCTATACTCATAAATAAGTTAAACCAACATGGTTATAAAAGAAACCAACACACTTTATCTAGTCTGTCTTTCTACAAACAGGCAGAGGGTTCCTCTAAAATTCCTCCTTCCTATAAGACTTTCACCCCTATAACTTTCCAATCATTCTCTTCGAAATAGTTTTACATCCTTGAAGAAAAGTCTATCATTAAACAACTGAAGGAAATCCATTTTCATGATATATTTAATCATGGACACTTTCCCCCCCTCTCAGTAATAGTTGATGATGATGTCCTTGGACAAAGTACTTGAAATAATCTATTAAAAGTAGATCAACTTGAGAAATATTAAAGATGAAAGGCATTACCAACCAGAATTATTCCAAGTAATGATGAGAAAAATAAGTGATCGTTATAATGCAGACTTAGTGACAGCTTAGATTATAGTCCTTCTTTCTTTTTGTGACAATCCTTTTTAGTATCGTGGATATCAACTTACTTAAGGCTAAGGAATTACTGGAGTAAGTCTGATATCATCAAGTCGGGAGAAAATGATAGTAAACCAATGTTATGAGTGCAAAGGGAATATTAATGCTATGAGCATCAAAATTACTACTCACTTTAGTTCCAATTTAAGAGCTAATCCTGAGGTTACTGTTCCTCTGCAACAGCTTTCAATAACTTTCTTCTAATATGTCCATATTACTGTAGCAGTTGTCTAAATATCTTGGTTGTCTAAAAGGACAAGAGCTAAAACCTCTTTTAGACAAACATTTGGAGACACCAAACATGTATTTTGATACTGAAACTGTGTGCATTTTTCTGGTGTTTATATCCCGCCTGCACCCCCACATTCAATGTCCTTGTTAGAAGTTCTTCCCCTCCTAAATAAATCAAAATAAATGAAAATTTCAAATGAACCTGATGCCTTTCCATAACATTTCCAAAACATATTTGAGTTTACTTAATATTTATGGGTAAATGGACTTATTCCAGATGATTTAAGACTAGAATGTCACACTCACATTTGTAAAAGTCCCTGTCTAAATTTTTTCTTAGTGGCTTTGAAGGGTTGCCTCTAAAAAGAAATATAACTAAATATAAATGATCTCTAAGGATGATAAGAAAGAGTATGACATTTAAATCTAATTAACTAGGCAAAATAATTATTTGGCAAGAATATGTGTGGGCCCATGTGTGTCCTAAAACCCTACAATCACCACACATACAAACACATGCAAAAAACATGTATACAGGCATGTACATTGAGATATATCTGCATATCTTGCGGTTTAACAGGAAATTTCTACCCTGAATTAGAGTTGGAAAATAATCATTTGATGATCACTGAAGGTTCATTGCAGGTCTAGAGTTTGATCCTATGATATTATGATTGCTCTTTTTAAAAGATTTTCTTAGATAATTAGTGCAGACTCTTATATCACCTATATCAGATTGTTTGGTGTTTGGAAAGGGGAGAAGAGAAGGATGGAAAAAATGGAACTCTAAATTTTATAAAAACTGAATATTGATAAATATCTTTTCATGTAATTGGAAAACACACAATGCTATTTACAAAATAAAATAATAAAATAAAATAAAAATGTTGAACAGTTGTTTGAGGGGGTGAGTGGGAGGAAAGAATTGATGCAAACTGAACAACGATGGGATCAGCTTACTCCGTTAGAGCCTTTTTACAAACTGCTAGTCAATAATATGTATTAGGAAAGTCTCATTTATAACACATTATCATGAATTAAAAGTGAAATGCCTAGAGTAAATACTTAAATGCTTTGCAAGAAGAGTTCATATTTTCAGAATTTGAAAATATGCAAAAAATTTGATTTCTTTTGTATGATTTTATTATAAACAATATAACACATCAATAAACCAACAAACACTTGCTTTGTGACTATTTACATTTACATAAATGGATTTTAAATGCATAAACGTTAGAATTTTTCATTTTCCCTGAAGTCTCCATAAGGGTTGTTTTGTTTGTTCTTTCATTTCCATTCTTATTTGCTTATTGGTTATATCTATCTCTTCTTCTGTTTCTGCTTTTTCCCTTAAAAAATACCACAAAATATTTCCTTTAAAATCCTTTACATTCCTAAATATTATCACAATTAATTTCACTATGGCATTCTATTAGTTAATACAATATAATTTATTTAGCAATTCCCCTACTAATATTTGAGTTTCTTTGATTCAATTATAAGTAATGCTGTTATATAAATTATTTTCCAATATTTTATAGCATTTTCAGCATATATTCCCAACAATGAAATAATTGATTAACATTAAGATTATTGCCATGCTTTATTTCAATCCACAAAATTACTTATGGAAAAAAAATACTACAAGTTTGTAATTATACTAGTAATGAATTAGTACACCTATTTCTTCCCAATTCAGTTTCTTTACTCTGTTCCAACTTGATGATTATGAGACAGCATATTTCAATTTGTCATAATTTATACATCTTGTATCTTTAACAATTAGCAAAGTTGAACAATTTTTACTAAGAATTATAAAATATTTGTGTTTCCTCTTTTTAATATTATGTTCATATCCTTTGAACACTTATTCATCTTAGGCTAGGAAGACCTTTTTTATAAATTTTAATTTCTTCACATATTTACATGTCAAGTTATTATCTGTTATGCTCAAAATACACATTTTCACAATCTGTTATTTTTATTTTGATTAATGTTTTCTTTTTGGCACTGAAATTTATTTTCAAGCATATCTATATTGCTACTAATCATTCCTTCTGTTGACTGAATGCAAACTAAGACATCTTCCCTCCAACATTGAGATAAATGTTTTGCTCCATTATTTTTTTTCATTTTTAATATGAAAATTTGATGTCAACAATATGTTCATTTTTACTTACATTAAAGCAAAAGGAGCTTCAAAAACATCTTGTATGTAATTGAAAGAGGCCTTTATCTCAGTGAGTTAAACTGTGTGGTATTTTCCAACATTTTTCAAAAGATTTCTCATTATTCATATATCTTTTCAGTGATGATTTTTAGTTACTTATAGATTTTCATGCTAATATTCATATCCTGTACTATATTCATGATAGTGATGGTGGAAATGTTAGCAGAAACTTTTAAAAAACAAGATTTTTTTAAAAAAAAATCTTGTTTTTTCCTCCAAGCCATGATCCTTATCTTTCTTTCTATGTTTATTGTTTCCAACTTTTAGTAAAAGGAGGAAAGTAGTTTTGTGAACTCTTGCGTGTGATCTTAACACAAACATATGTGTCATTAAAACAGAAAAAAATGTAAAGCTTAAATAATGTATTTTCCTCATGTTCTTCACTCACCTCTTCATTTTTTTTAGACAATGAAGCAGGAGTTGGCATCATATTTATTTATCTACTCTATGGGCACTGATATGTAGAAGTCCTAGTCTGATAAGCATTTTTTCACTTTTCTCTTAATGTGTTTGTGATTAGAGTGTGGAGTGCTTAGTTTGGAGTCAGGAAAATATGAATTCAAATCCTACCTCAGACCCTTACAGTACTAAGTGATTAATACCAGGCATGTCATTGAACCTCTCACAGTCTTTGTTCATTTATAAAAGAAAGGTGTTTGCACTTGATAGCTTTCCAGATTCCTTTCAACTCTAAATTCATGATGTTCTCCTGGCCACTTATTTCTTCTCCCCTTCTTTCCTCTCCTCTTTTTTTTCCCTCTTTTCCTTTTCTCTCTCTTTTCTCTTTCTCTTTCAGTTAGTCATAACTAAGTACAGGAAAGGTAACCCATGATCACCTTCCATTGCAAAATCTTTGTGTCTCAATTTTTTTAGGATTGTTGCTTAAAATTAAATTTGAAAACTACATATTTGAAGATATTTTACAGATATATATGTCTCCACTAAGCTAGAAATTCCATCTCTCTGTCACTCTATCTCTATTCCCATCTCTTTATCTCTGTCTTTCTGTCTCTTAGTATCTCCGTCTGACTCTGCATATTTCCCTCTGTCTTTGTCTCTCTGTGTAAATTGAAAATTGCCTCAAAAAGCCCCAAAAAAGTCAGCACTACTTTTTGACATATTTGGTGTTGTGATCTTGTGTCATTAAAAAATAACTGAAAATCATTAATAACAGAACAAAAATTCATCAAAACAATTTAGCGGCAGTTATAAAACAGAAACAGATCAATGGAACAAATGAAATAAGGAACAATCAGAAATAATTGAACCCCATCAAGTGTTCAATAAATCCCCCCAAATAAATAATCTAGATAAGAACTACATATTTGATGAGAATTTATGGGAAAATAAAGATATACTCTGCCAAAATTAATTTTAGATATCTTTATAAAGCATACCACAACAAACTAAAAATGCTATGTAAAATGAATACATACAAATGAAAAAAATCAGCCCGCTAATAAATATTTTTTTATGAGTTTACTATATGACTGACATTGGGTTAAATTCTGGGGATACAAATATGAAAAAAATAAACCCTGGACTCAAGGAGATTACAATTTAATGTGGAAATATGCAAAAGAAAGCTGAGAGGGGAGGGAAGGTACATGGCAAAACATAATGAAGAAGTTCAAAGGATAAATAGTGAGAGATCAAACATGAAAATGAGGGGAGGTAATTGATAGAGCAAGATTATAAGGGAAACAAGTTGGGAGTGATAAGAGTAGCAGTGATATTTTAATCATGGCAAGGTAAAAAGCCAACAAACAAGAGTTCATTCTCAAAATTGAAATTTTAGAAGGGGGAGGATAAGAGTATCAGCATCACAGATGAGATGATCTGCATTATCTCAGAAAGGAAGGAAGTGAAACCATATACTGCTAGTGAGGCATCTCTTAAGAAAATGTTGAACTGGGTCCTACAGGGTAGTAGTCCGTGATAGTATGTGGAAATTTAGAAATTCCAAATTAAAAGAAGTGGAAGATAATTGACATAGAATTAGGAAGGAAAGAATAGACATGTCCCTCTTCCTCTTCATGCAAAATGTATCAGGTGAAGGTGATGTCCATTCGCAGGACATGTCATCATTTTGGAAAAAAAAGAAGTGTCAGTTTAGGCAATAAAGAAGAAAAAGGAGAAATGGAAGATGTTCATTATAAAGATGTTATCAAAAGGTTCAAGGGAAAAGGGGTATAGCTCAGGTTTTTCACCAAAAGCTATCTTTCTCCTAAATTCTATTACTGCGACCCAAACCATATGTTGGACATCCCTCTTATATCATCATCAACTCCAAATTAACTTGCTTCAAATTAGGCTAAGTACCTCCCTCCCTGAATGTGCCTTGACTCTAAAAGTCCATGTCTTTGTAGAGGGCATAACTATGTTCACAGATATACAGATTGTAAATTTTTTTGGTCATGTTTAAGTCTTATTTCACTCAACCCCACCCCTTATAACCTACTAATTGCAGTCATCTCTCACCTCTGTCACTTTCTTCTTTCTCTTATACTAGTTTATAGCCTCATTCTCTGTCTACATAATAGCCTCCTAAAATGGTTATGTTTTGTGCCTTCCTAACCATCCCTTACAGACTGGTAAAAAAAAAAAAAGCTTCCTCAGGTACATAGCTGACCATGCCACTTCCTTCCTCCAAAAACCTACAGTGATTCCAAAATATCCCAGGATAAAACAGAAAATTCCCAGTATACCATCAAATAGTTTTCCATAATTAGGCTTCAGTTTATATCGATACTTATTTCACATTACTGTCATGCACTTTTCAGTTTAACCAAAACAGAGTACTTGATGTTCCCCAAACTTCATATACTAGCTCCTGCCTCTATGCATTCCCACTAAACAAATCTTAATGGACTGATTACACTTTTTCCTCATTTCTACTTTTCAAATGTTTTATCTTTGTTCAAGGGTCAGCTCAGATGTCACCCTCTCCATCAACTCTTACCTGTTTACACAAAGATATTTCCTCTATGAACTTTCCTTTGATTCTTCATACCTTCTTTCAGCTGTGAGCATGCTCTCCCTCCTCAAATTTTCCAAGAATACATAATGTGATTTATCTTTTATCTCATTGACTCCCCTCCCTGTATAGAATTCATCAGTGTTTTATGCCAATTAGCAAGTTAGCTTCCTAAGAGCAAGCACATGTTCATTTTTAAGTCCACAAAACCTAGCACAATGGCTTGTATACAGTAGGCACTGGATAAATATTTAATTTTGGTAAGGCAATTGGGGTTAAGTGATTTGCCCAGGGTCACACAGCTAGTAAGTGTTAAGTGTCTGAGGCCAGATTTGAACTCAGGTCCTCCTGGATCCAAGGCTGGTGCTCTATGTACTGCGCGACCTAGCTGCCCCCTGGATAAATATTTATTGAACTGAATTTTGTCTGGATTTATTCTTGCCTCCATTGCCTTTTCCCTTGTATCATTCTTATTTGCATATTTCTTACATCCAGTAGATTATAAGTACCTGAAAAACTAACACTATGTCATTCTGTATAGTTGGCACTGAATATAGTGCATCATAGAGAGGAAATGCTTAGTAAATGTTTGCTTAGTTTTATTGAAATTATTAAATTGGGTAAAGTATTAGGATGTAAGGGCTTGGTTTAACCACATTTATTAATCTATCCTGTGATTAGTATGTTGTCAGAAGGCTGTGATATCTATTCTTGATTGCATTTTGAAATAGTCTATGTAGTATACTTATGTGAAATTTCTTGTTTTAATGGGTATTTCCCCAATGTAAAAGGACCATCTGCACATGCAATTCTTATTGCCAGTGTCCATCATTTCTGAGTTTTTGTCTGTTATGGAATCTATCAGTTCCACATTGAGAAGCTAGGTACCTTGGGAGACTAAGAAAATGGTTACATAAAGATCTTTAACTGAGCTTTTATCCAGCCCTTGTGGATTTCCTTCAAGGGCATTTAGAGTATTTGCAATATTTGTGAGTAATGTTCTATTCATCATCTGTTGATTACAGGGAAGGCATTAAAGGGGAAAGAATCCATTTGTTTCACACATTCCCAAGACAGCTTAAGCATCCATATTTAGTGTCCAAAATCATTTTAAGAAATATTCCTTTGCTGAGGCCATGAACACCAAAGTAGACTGAAAATTATAATTATCTGCTGAAAGCAGCTCAGGGGAAACCTGAAATAAGGCAGCCCAGGAGTTCCTTGGCAGAGGTCACTGAAATGAAAATATTCTTCAAGATGTGAACCAGCACCAAAACTTAAATTGATCATGTGTATTTTGTTCATGACTAACTTTACTAGTGCAACTTTTTGTTCTTAGATACAATTGAAAAGCAGCCTCTAGCATGCCATTTTCCTTATCCCCTACTTAATTATTTACATGTAACAAGCCCCTACATGCTAGATTAAAAGTCACATGACTTAAGTTGTGTAAATCTGTTACTAAGACCTACTATTTCCTGAGGCCAAATTTCTTGCCACTCTTAGGTCATGCACCATGAATTATCAGACTTTATGAAGGGATTTTATTAAGCTTATAGCTATTGTTATAAGGCTTTAATACTATGGTTGTGTACCCATGAAAAACATTTTAAATTAATTGACTATTTTATTAGAACAATGAGCTAATTTCTGCCAAATATTTGTGGGATTTTGTATATCTGACCAATTGGACTTTTTCACTTTTCAACAAAGTTATTTTTAGCTATTTAAGCATAACTTTGGGAGGACAATTGAGATGACTTTTGATTCACCTATTTTTTATGTGGACATCTCTTCCCACTCCACTACCACCCCATACAAGAATACCAATTTTTTTGAGGCACTTTCTGGGTCAGTAGCCATTTAGAATAGTGACTCAGAAAGCCCCTGGAGGGTGTTTACTTTTTTCAGTCACCTAGTGGAAAAATTGGTCAAATAAAAAGGCAGTTGATGAAACCACACAGCAAATAAAAAGTGACAGGGAAAAATCACCCTACTCCTACCACCCTAAACATGTAAGATTAATTTTTCTGTGCTAAAGCTGAAAGATAATATACTACTGCCATTGACAGCAGAGCAAAACTAGAATTAACCAATTGACCAATAAACATGGAAATTTAATATGATAAACATGTATTAAGTACCTACTATTCCAGACACTGTAGGAGGCACAAGGGATAAAAATAAAAACAAAAAACAGCCCCTTACCTCAAGGAGTTTACTTTACATTAAAAAGAACTTGTGTGGGGCAGCTAGATGGCGCAGTGGATACAGCACGGGCCCTGGAATCAGGAGTACCTGAGTTCAAATCTGGCCTCAGACACTTAATATTTACTAGCTGTGTGACCCTGGGGAAGTCACTTAACCCCAATTGCCTCACTAAAAAAAAAAAAAAAAAAAGAACTTGTGTGATCAGAGAACATAAATATAGAAATGAAAAATATGGAACACACATGTCTAGGGAATGGATACAGAAATCAAACCTGTCAAATTTCCAGATATACAGGGCACATACTGTGTCCAGAGCAGCTCATGCCTCGAATACACATATGTATATGTATGTGCATGCATATACACATATATGTATATGTACATAAATATTTAACAGTATACTCTGTTGACGCTGTCATTATTTTCTTTTGTTGTACCCTCAGCATCTGGATTATACCTTGGGAAGAGGACCTATAATGGATACTCAATAAATGTGAGTGGATGCTGACTAGATGATCTCAAGTTTCCTTCAAAGTCTAAACTGTGTTATTCTATAATGGTGTTTTGCAATGATCCATTTATTCCCTCTTATTCATTCTTCCTAATATCCAACTCTATATGTAGATGAGGTAGATAGCAGGCCAACTGAAAATAAGTACTCAGCACTTCAATATAATCTTTCTATGGTGAAAAACGTAGTTGTAAGATGCTGGATAAAGCCAAATAATTGGAATGGATGTAGTAGCAAAGAATGTCAGTTGTTATTAGCATGTAAAGGTACAATTTGTCAATGGAAGCTTTCTCTTGGAGAAAGATGGAAAAAAAAAAAAACTTTGGCACTTTAATTTACTACAAATAACAGATCACATATGTTGACCAAGGAGAGCAAACACAGAGTAGTGGAAAGAGAACTGACCTTGGAGTCAAGAAGACATAGTTTCAAATCCAGACTCTAACACAGTTGTTTTGGGGACTGGAAAAAAGTTATTTTATTTGTCAACTGCATAGAAAAATTTCTAAAACTCTAAATTGAAGAATGGTTAGCAATGTACTTTGTTTGAGGAGGTTTCCTTCCCAGGGAGATAAGATTCTTGAACTTCTAACAGAGGTATGTACCATTCCATTCCCCAACACCACCACCAAAAAAATAAAAAAATAAAAATAAATAAATAAAAGATCAGTTTTAGTGAGGAAGATTATAAGGCAATAAATCTCAGATGATCTATTCTGCCATAGGTTTTAAGGGCTGTTACTTCTAACCATTCTTTGCTACATTGTAAAAAAACTGACAATATCTCATGGGGTGAAAACCACAGGTTCAAACATGTTTTTTGCTTCATTGCTTGTATTTGGTAGCAGTATTGAGGGATTTAGAAACAACAACAACAAATAAGTGCCTGGATTTTATTATACTTTATAAGCCTTAGTGTTTTCTCATTTAGGTAAAGGAAGAAAGCGATGATGAGGAGGGGACTTCTATCCAGTATATGAGCTTCTAGGACAATTAATCTTCGTACTGTTAGATAAGCACCTACTGATAATTACATGGCCACAGGCAACTTATATTTAAAGTATTATTCATCAATATTTTGTTATCTCACCTACATTTCCCCATTTATCCCCCTGCCCATTACAGAGTCATCATTTATACTAAAAAAATATAAAACTAATATAAAATTAAAAGGAGAAAGACAAGACATATAAAAAAATGACTTACTGAATAAAATATGACATGGTCTCCCTTCTCTGAAAAGAAATGGAGCAAGTTTTACTGGCACCTAGTTCATGAGAAGAGGTTACAGATGCCCTAAATGAAGTTATTGGGATTCTCTTCCCCAAATAATATGGTTGGCTAAGACTGTTAGGGGTACAGACTCTTGATAAAGGAGGTAAAAAACAGACAGACTGTCACACTGCTCTGACTTCAATTTTTGTTTTCTCCTCATTGCAAGTACATACCATGGTCTTAAAGGAAACAAGAGAGACTATTCTGTGTTCTCTGTGTAATTACAATTCAAACCCATGGAATTGTATTTGTATATGCATCTATTGTAGCATATTTCATTGGCTGTATTTGCTGAAATTTTCTGGAGCTTAAACATCAATTTCTGTACCTGGATTTTACTTAACTTTAAAATTCTCAATGTTTTCTTGAATGATTAGTGTGCTTTCAGTACCCAATGATGTTTTTCACAGGTATAAGGGGTCCCTAGAAGCTTTGTGATGTATAAAAGAATGCAAAAGTCTAACTGATTTAAATTGATAATGAATGTAGTAATGTGGAGCCTACATGCTTCACCTACATTGATTTGCTTCTCAGTCAGAGAGGATCTTGGAATAGAGGCTTATTTAAGCTCCATAATCCACACACAAATTTTGTGGGATTTGATTGGATAGTAGGGCTGTAATAGAGTTTCCAATATAGTTTTATCAATTTATTTCCTTTTTTAATTTATGGAAAAAACAGTTCTATAACATAGTACAATAAAAAGATGATTGTACATGAAACTGAAAATATGCCATGCACAACTTGTTATTCCTTCCAAATATTCAATAAAATCATCATGTGATTTTTTCCCCTTATATTTCTGTATCCTACTTCCTGTCCTAGTGATGGTTACCATTAGACATAAATAGGTGTGTGTATGTATGTATATGTGTACACATATGTAAAGTATATTTTATATATACATATGTATCTTTATGTATGTATATAAAATTATTGTATACATACTTATATTTATCAATTGTTTCTGGATGCAGATAGCATCTTTATTCACATGTCTTTTAGAGTTGAGTTGGGTATTTATAATAGTCAAAATAACTTACTCAGTCATTCTCAAAAATATTGCTGTTATTGTTTATAGTGTTTTCTTGGCTCTGCTCATTTGGTCTTCATTATTTCAAACAGTTCTTTCCGTGTTTTTTTTCTATATCACTTTTATAGATACTGTATCACTAGATTATAATTCCTTTTAGGAAAGAATTAGACACATGGCATTCAACACAGGTTAGCAGAAAATATGACAATAGCATCCCTATTGGGCATTATATATGTGTGTGTAGAGGCATGCATGTGTACTTGTGTATGCGTGTGTGTTTATGCATGTATATAATGTTCATATGCACACACTTGTGTATGTATGTGTGTACACAGAGAATACATTCCATAGACAGAACAGCTCACACCTCATATATTTATAAAGTGCAATAGCATGTTTCATGTATGCACACATGTGTATGCATGTGAAAATATAAACACATATAGATATATACACACATTTGTATGTGTGCACAGACATACATGCTATTCTGTCCATGGCTTATGCCATGCACATATAAAAATTTGACATGTATGACGTCTGCAACTCTTATACTTGCCTGGTACTGTGGACCTTAATTCATCACCAATCACAAGAAAGCAAAATAATATACTTAACCTTCACCTGAGATATTTGGTCAACTTTTTGTTGGTTCCCAGGCTATGTATGTTGGTGCAATGCACAAAACTAGCAGAAGACTAATCTTATCAAAGAGAAGCTTTTTGCTTCTTGCACATTAATAGATGAGAGTAAAAAGCAGTAGATAACTTTTAAAAAGGTGAAACCCAAGAGATCTGAGATAAAGACAAATATGGTGACCTTGAGACCAGTCAAGGCTCCCAGAAAATGTAATACAACGAAGAGAAACAATATGCCATTCCACAGAGATCATTGGAAAATGTGATGATATCATCACCAGAAGACATTGTTAGATGTATAGATTGTGCCCTGTACACAAAGGAACTTGGCATGTATGATTTCTGTTTACATTCCCTAGATGAACGTGTTCCCCATTTATCTTCTCTCCATTCATACTCTATGATCACACAAGTTATCCATGTCACTTCACCCCACCCCAAACACAGAGAAATTACCTACTAAAATATTGCTGATTAAATCTGGGCTCATTTCCCTTATCCTTTCTATGTAACTATCACTGATTGGTAATGAAATATAAAATTATGTGGGATCCCACTCAACATAAGATAGAATTATAGGAATAATCCAAAGAATTTAGGTACTAACAGTGAGCATTCTATCAAAGTATAGAACCAAACATAAATGAATATTTATATTTGCTAAAAATACTGATATTCTTGTTTCATTTCTCTTAATAACCTGGATATATTCTGTATTTTTCCTAACTGTAGGAATCATTTTATTGAGATGCTATCTAATCACACTATACCAGCACCTGCTATGGAAGAAATAACTGGCACATGCAGGAGGTTTCAGACAATCATTACCAAGTGACCACTAGGGTTTGCATGCTGTGCTCTTTCTTAAAGGAGATATTTGAATATGCAACCTAGATTCTTAATTATTATTCTGAAATTGATTACTCATGGATTGGAAATATCTTTTTTTTCCTTTGGGGAGGTGCATATGGTGGGACTTAGAAGTAAAAAAAAAATAAAAAAGGATCACAAGCATATATCATAGAATATTAAATTCTTTACTTGCTATAAAATGTAAGAAAGGAAAAATAGTGGGGAATTTGTTTCTTAGTAATCAGAAAGACATTGCCTACCTGAAAAATAATGTAAAGATTCTAGAGAAAAAATGAGAGCATGTCAAAATTGGAAGGAATATGAGATTGTTCATAAGTCACAAAAAATTTATAAAAGCTTTGACAGAATTTAAACCCTTTCAGGTACACCCGAATAGTATCAAACATCCCTCACAGTGTTTCACAGATACATGGCTTAACTTGAACTAAATGTAAATGTATATATGATCATCACAGATTATTTTTGGATGGCGTTAACTGTGATTGAATTCTGGAATGAGGCTATAGCTAAACAGAAAATGACAAACATGGCCCCAGAGTAAATAGTCTCAGGCAGTATCTTCTTTCCTGTTTCCCTTTCCTTAAGGGCGAGTGCTTCAGTAAATCAGCATGCATACCCACACATAGAAACACCCCCCTCACACACACACACACACATACACACACCACTGGTAAGGGACTAAAATAATCTAAGAAAAGGTGTCTAACATCAATGAGGTTCAGCCTGGGTAAAAGTAATTGAATTAAGAATCAGAATTCTAAGTTTTAATGATATTCTGCCATGAATTATTTCTAAGACTCCAGATAAAAAAATCACTTACCCTTTCTGGGTCTCATTTTTCTCATCTATAAAATGGAATGCTTGAATAATTTGATTATTGAATAACTTCTCTTGGCAATTTACCTACATGTATATGTGTGTGTGTGTATGTGTGTAGATATATATGTGTGTATATATATATATATATATATATATATATATATACTAACAGAATGGAAAGACCAAGTATTATATAATCAGCTCAAACTGGATAATTTTCTTCTTTCTCTAAATACTCTGCCTTATTTTAGTTCTTTGTAGGAACAGAGATGCTAATACACCTCATCTCCTTATCCTCACTGTTGGCTATTGTAGAGGAATTCTCTTAACCTCTTGGGAGAGGCACACTTGTCAGTAGGGATCTGAATGACTATGGGTCCAAATTGAAAGCAAAAAGATTTATTAGCACCCTAAGGAATCTGGTCTCTCTGAAAGAAAATTCAGAGTCTGGGTTATGGATTTTTTTTAAATAAAATTTTAGGTCACTTCAGAGTACAAAGAAAATAAGTAGCATTTTTGTCATGTTTGGACAGAACAATAAAGTATTCCAGAAGAGGAGGAGTAGAGAAAGTAGAAATCAGGCAAAAGAGAAAAAGGGGAGTGTTTGAAAAGCAAGAGCAGATTTTTATTATGAGAATCAAAAAAATCATAGTTCAAGGGCAGGAGGGAAGAAGAAAAGACCAAATATGTTTGCAATTGTGAAAGAAGTCCCTTTAGACAAAATTGCAGGATCTCTTGTCCAAAAAAAAGGAGTAAGTGGCTGTTACAAAGATGGGTGACACTTTCCATTTTACTTTTTCCTTACAAAGTTTGTTGTTTTGTTTTTAATTTTCTCTTTACTTTCCAATGTTTGATGAAAAGGGGGTCAAGAGTTTCTATACTGTTATTTCATCAAGATGTTGTCAAATGATTCTGGTTCACATTTTTCTGCTACACTATGTTTTCTTCCATTTTATGTACTTAGTGTAATATTCCTCAGTGTTTATCACCATCACCAGGCACCACAATCAGCAGCAAAGTGTTTTCAATAAAATCAATTGGCAATGTCAGGAGCTTGGACAACTAATTGTAGTACACCCAAAATACTGAAACTGTGAGTCATGACTCCATATGAGGTCATGTAACTGAATATGGGGGTAGTGAACAATTTGGAAACAGTAAATTATGGATGCCTATTTTATATACCTATATATCTGAGGCTCCATAAAAGTTTCTAAGGAGAAAAGGGGTTGTTAGTGGAAAAAGTTTAAGAAGCCCTGTATTACATCATTTGGCTAAGTGTTATGCTCTGCATCTTAGCCCTCACAAGATGCAGAGGTCTCTTTTTGGTAAATGACCTCACTTGCTTCTTGACTTAGAAATTCTTATGTACTCCCTTTTCACTTGTACCCTATATTTTAAAACTTCTCCTGCTTTCCTACTCCACATGTCATCCCCCATTCTCTAAACCTCTATAACAGTAACTTTATGGGGGCAGCTAGGTGGTACAGTGGATAAAGCACCAGCCCTGGATTCAGGCATACCTGAGTTCAAATCCAGCCACAGACACTTGACACTTACTGGCTGTGTGACCCTGGGCAAGTCACTTAACCCCCATTGCCCCGCAAAAAACAAAAACAAAAACAAAAAAACAAAACAGTAACCTTATGCTTTCCAAGGTTGCTCTGTTTGTTTCTTGGGTCATGTTTTTATTTCTCCACTCAGAGACTGATCGGGCAATAATTCCCTCTCATCTTCAATATTTCCTTATCTATTGGCTCTTTCTCTGCTCTCTAAATGTGCCTGTGTCTTCCCCATCTTTAAGAAAGCTATTTGGTCAAAGAGGCAATTTTCTGATGAAGAAATCAAAGCTATCTATTGTGACATGAAAAAAGTGCTCTAAATCCCTATTAATTAGAGAAATGTGAATGAAAACAACTCTGAGGAACCACCTCACACTTATCAGATTGGCTAATATGACAAAAAAGGAAAATAATAAATGTTGGAGAGTCTGTGGAAAAATTGGAACACTAATGCATTATTGGTGGGGCTGTGAACTGATCCAACCATTCTGGAGAACAATTTTATACTATGTCCAAATGGCAATGCTTCATTTACTTTGACCCAGTGGTACCACTGCTAGCTCTGTATTTCAAAGAGATCATAGAGGAGGGAAAAGGGTCCACATGTACAAAAATATTTATAGCAGCTCTCTTTGTGGTGACAAAGTATTGGAAATCAAGGGAATACCCATCAACTGGGGAATGGCTAAACAAGTTGTGGTATATGAATGTAATGAAATACTATTGTGCTGTAAGAAACTATGAGGAGGAGGATTTTAGAGAAATGGTAGGACTTACATGAACTCATGATGAGTGAGATGAGCAGAACCAGAAGAATATTGTACACAGTAAGAGCAACATTATATGATGATCAAGTGTGATAGACTCGGCTCTTCTCAGCAGTTCAATGATCCAAAATAATTTGAAAGAACTCATGATAGAAAATGTTCTCAGGGGCAGTTTGGTGGCACAGTGGATAGAGCACCGGGCCTGGAGTCAGGAGTACCTGAGTTCAAATCTGGCCTCAGACACTTAACATTTACTAGCTGTGTGACCCTAGGCAAGTCACTTAACCCCAATTGCCTCACTAAAAAAAAAAAAAAAAGAAAGAAAAAGAAAACAAAAGAAAATGTTCTCCACATCCAGAAAAAAGAATTATGGATTCTGAATGCAGATTGAACCATACTGTTTATACTTTGGGGCTGTTTTTATTTTTTGAGGTTTTCCCCTTGTGTTCTAATTTTTCTTTCACAATATGACTAATGCAGAAATATGTGTAGTGTGATTGTACATAAATAACCTATATCAGATTGCTTTCCATTTTGGGGAGGGGGTAAGGAAGGAAGCGTGGGAGAAAAATTTGGAACTAAAAATCCTATGAAAACAAATGTTGAAAACTCTCTTTACATGTAACTGGAAAATAATAAAATACTTTATGACTAAAAAAAAAAGAAAGCTGTCACTTGTCTCTGATACCCTCTGAAGTTATCTGCCTGGTATAGTGGTTATGGCCCTGAATTTGGTACAACAGAGTATTTCAAGTCTCTCTTCAGAAACTTTTAAAGTATGATTAAAGACCAATCATTTAATCTCTTCTTAGAGTCTTATTTTCTTCCTCTGTGAAGAGTAGGAAACAATTTTTGAGCATTATAAATCAACAGATGATTTTGAGGAAAATGTGTTACAAACCTTAAAATGTTATGCAAATTCAGGTTATTATATAGGCAGCATCATGCATTAGAAAATGTTCTGGACTAAGGAAAGGCCTGGGTTCATATTCTACCTCCCAGCTAATTGAGTGACCAAGAACATGCAATTTCATATTTTTGAGTCTGAGATTCCTCAGGAGCAAAATATGGATAACACCATGCAACTCAGAGGTAACTGTGGGGGTGAATAAGAAAATGTATCTAAGATGTTTTGTAAATCTGAAACCATAATTTCTTTGTTAATAAAATGATGATTTTTATGTTCCTTTATCTTTCCCTTCTTTCATTCCAAATTATTAGTAATCTTAAATAATAATTCACAGGTACAGCTAGGTGGAGCAGTGGACAAAGTACTGGCCCTGTATTCAGGAGGACCTGAGTTCAAATCCGACCTCAAACACTTGACACTTAATAGCTGTGTGACTCTGGGCAACTCACTTAACCCTCATTGTCCTGCAATAACAATAACAATAACAATAACAATAACAATAACAATAACAATAACAATAACAATAATAATAATAATAATAATTCACACACTTAATGATCAGTCACACACACAAAAATCAAATAAACATATTAAACTAAGGAAATATCTTAACCCAAACCCTAAACATTTACTAAAATAGAACCAAAAAAGTGATCATACCCTCCAAACAAACAGATAAAACAACAGAAGCAAAAAATAAACCAACATGAAAATATTTCTTTAGTGCCCTCTTCCTGGCCTGCAGTTTTAGTACCATTTTTTCTATTTTTTGTCCTAGCCTTACACCTCTTTCTTCCTCCTTCTCCTCCTATCCCTTTCTTTCTTGTTCCTCCTCTTTTGCCCTGGAATATGTGTTTTGTCTTAAGAATAACAAAAACAATTTTTAAATTTCCTTTTTTCATTCACCTTAAATCCCCCAGATCTTTAACAAGGGAAGGGACTCCTACTTGGTAGTTGCTCTTGTTGGTAGTTGCTCTTGTTGTAATGACTTTATTCTACATTATCTCATATAGATGCCTTTGCAAGTTTCCATTTATGTTTCATACTTTTCTTTCATTTCACTTCCAGACCTATTTCTGGCCCTGGAATTTTCAAATGATACTGTCTCATGCTGTGATGTCCCTTAGCTCCAGGGGCCTTCTTGCCCTGGAACATCTAATATCCAGGCAGCCTCATCAGGAGATCTCTTTGTAAGGAAACTCTATTCCCTTCTTCCATTGGTGAATACCTTGCAGAGCCTCTATTTTATGGACTGGCTGAGTCTTAGACTTCCTTTCCTTTTGGGCTGTATTTCGGGTTCCTTAGATTAAAAAGTTCATCCTCATATGTGTGGTTTAAAAATCTAAGTGTGGGTTCCAATCTGTTCCCCCAGTTTTGGGGGAAACTGGCTAAAATCACTGATATAATTCACCAAGAGTTCATGCTTTTAAGGGTTTATTAAAAGATATAAGATAGTAAAGAGAGAGAAAGATTAAGGACAGATTCCTTATAGCATGGAAATCCTAGACTTTCTAACTGGCCACATGAAGTCCTGCCACCAAGCCAGTGTCTAGAACCAAAAAGGAAGAAGCCCTCCGCCAGTGTCTGCTTCCTACTTCATGTCTTCCTCCCAGAAATGGGAGGCTCTTCAAGTTGATTGGCTAAGAGTGGTCTACTAAGTCAATCAAGTCAGACCCCTGGGTGTCTTCCAAACTCCATTATTTTAACACACATACTATGTGCCTTTGTTACCCCTCCGGGTTCCATTATCTTTTCAGCTTCTTTTGTGTGTCTTCCCCTATTAAAATGATAGTTCCTTGAAAGCAGGACCTATTCTTTTGTGGGGGACCTGTTCCTACATTCTCAGCTCTCAGTATAGCGTATGATATATGATAAGTGCTTAAAAATTTTTTTCCTTCCTTCCTTCCTTCCTTCCTTCCTTCCTTCCTTCCTTCCTTCCTTCCTTCCTTCCTTCCTTCCTTCCTTCCTTCCTTCCTTCCTTCCTTCCTTCCTTCCTTCCTTCCTTCACAGCATGTTATATTACTCCATGACAGTAATAAATCATAAGTTCATAACTCATTCATTCATTCATTCATTCATTCAGCAATTGACATTTAACTTGCTTTTAGCATATCAAACAATATGTAGTATATATAATATAATAATATACTTGACATGATAATATTCTATTATACCTAACATTTGTGCATATATATTTATATAAACTCATGTACATATGTTTAAATATATGATTTTTTAGTAAACAGGTCTTTTTTTCTTTAAAAAATTGAGTCATTCAATAAAGTTTGTTTTTTTGTGAACTCATTCATATTATCTGTTTTTCTCTAAAATGTCAGGTGCAGTCTATCATCCCAACATAATGTATCACTAACATTGGATTTTACAACTTGGAGGGTTGCCATTTTAGTGGTTTTAAGCTGTTATATTAAGGGCTTTTTATTTGAATTTCTCTGATCATTAATTAATTTAAACATTACTTCATATGGTTATTAATATTTGTGACTCTTCTTTGTAAATTGATTTGATTCTATGGGAGAGTAGTAACTTGGAAACATGTATCATTTCCTCATAGATTCATTTTTTAAGGTATAAATTTTGTAATGCTGTGTAAATTTGTCTCCTGAATGCACCAGAATTATTAGGCACACATATATTTAAAAACAATGTGCTCTTTCTAAATAGAAATTTTGCAGACTAATATGTCCTTGTTTATTTCAGTTAATGGCCACATAAATAGACTGGATTAAACTCAAATTTGTTTAGTACCATTAGCATCAATTATACCTTTTGCAATTTTGAGATTAATAAAAATGAGAAGTAACAAAGCTAGAATAGTTGATGAAGATGTAGTTTTGAATTCAATATATATGCATGTATATGTGTGTACATATCATTGCATATGTTCACATGTGTATCCACATGTATAAACATAGTGAACACAATGCATACATGTCTGTGCATACATATACATATGTATGTGCACATGTACACACCTGTGAATGTATTGTGTATGCATGTATAAACTTGTTTCAAGTCATAATGCACATTGACTATATGATACTGGACCAGTTTCTTAACCTTTCCATGTTCCAGATATCTCTCTAAAAACATTAATCAGAGTAGTTGTTGATATGTATTAGTAGAAGGAATTTCCTCACTTTAAGTTACCTCCAGCAGTGAATCACCGTTCTAGACATATACACACATACAAGGAAATAATAGTAGCTCCAGCAGCAACAACATAATAAATCTCTATTATCTCTATCCATACTGAACTTTCAGGCTTACAAGATGTTCTCACTACAATCCTGAAGGCAAAAGCATATGAGCACTTACAACTCCATACTACAGATAAGAAAATGAGAGTTATGCGAACTCTAGTGGAAGAGAATGTGCTGTAGTGCATAGGGTATTGGACAAGGAATAAGGACAGCATAGGCCCAAATTGTGCCTCCAAACACTTATAAACTTTCTTGCCCTGGAAAAATCATATAACTGTTCTGTTCCTCAGATTCCCCATGAAGGCAGTGAATGGTTCCTTATAACTCTAAATAGCTGATCCTTTGATTTCTCCAGGGTCACACAGTGACTGAAATAGGATTCACTTAAGTGGTAAATTGTAGGTCAACATTTTGCTTTTTAAATATTTGTGAAATAAATGTGTTTTCTACAAAAAGCATAATGTTAGAATGTGCTCTTCATTATGTCCTATACTTTGGTTTCTTCCAGGGGGAATTTAACCTATTTCATGAGCCATTACAATCAATAGGCTTTTTTCTCTAATCATTTTATACTAAATTGATCAAACAAAAAAATCGCACAAAATTATTTTTGTTATGCTAATAAATATGTATGTTACTTTAATTTAGACTTTTTTTGATTATCAAGAACAGGAGATTTCTTTTGGGATTATGCTGCCATTCTGGCCTCTTGAAATTATTTTCTCTTGTAATGTTCTCACTTTTCCCTGAAACTCCCTTTAGTGAATTAAACAATGCTGAGAGTATGCTCAAATATTTGAAATACCTGTGTTTTATCTTCATTTCGAAAAACATTTATCTCTTCAGTTGAGAAGCATGTTGGTTGTCTTAAGATTATGTCAAATATATGGTCATTGTGCTTAATAAAGTCTTAATATATTGAATTGGTGACTTCCTCAACAGGGTGATATCTCTGTAAATATTGTAGAATTTGATTGCCTCTCAAACATCCCATTTTTATCAATCACATCAAGTTCTGCTGAGTACATAATTGATTCATGTTCTATTCTTCTTACTGTAATAAATGTTAAATTTCAGTTTCTATATTCCTCCTTGAAAAGTGCTTTGTGATCCTATTTGGCATTCTTTGGTAAATTATCTCTACTTAAATGTCAAGTAGACTTCTTAAATGAAATTCATTTTCTTTCACACTAATCACCATACACATCGTACCTTCCATATTATTATAAAGGGTAGCACCATCCTCCCTGTTTAATGAGCCTGTTAATCAGGTTCAAAACCCAGGAATCATTCTGGTTTCCTTATTATTTCTCAACCCCCATATCCATTCTCTTACTGAGTCCTGTTGAGATTTCAGTTTTGTAACATTTTTCCAATATGCCCCATTCTCTCCTCTGACATAGTCATCACTTAAGTGAAGTCCTTTATAATGTTAAACCTAGACTAGTATAATAGCCTGCTGGTGCATCTGCATGCTTCAAATCTGTCTACATTCCAATTCATACTCCTCCAAGAGGAAAAAAAAAGACAGAATGCTATTTGAAATTCAAAGTCCATGATAGACTAAGACTCTCTTTCAAGTCTTCCTACACTTTACTCCCTAACAAATATTCATATCTCCCTTAACACTGGTCTCTTGGCTGTTCCAGAAACAAGCTACTCCATCTCACTGTTGTCCATCATACCTGAAATGCTCTAGCTCTTTTGTTCACATTACTGACCTCCCTGAATTCCTCTAAGTTCATAATGAAATCCCACTTTCTATATGAATCCTCCTTTAATCCCTCTTACTTCCAGTGCTTTCTCTCTGTTGATTCCCCCTACCCCCACCAATTTATCTGTATATAACTGCTTCATATAAATTTGCTTAGGGATAGTAAGTGCCACAGTAGATAGACCACCATGGCTTGAAGTAGGAAGACCTGAGTTCAAATCTGGCCTCAGACTGTAGCTGTGTGACTCTGGAAAAGTCACTTAACCCTGTTTGCCTTACTTCCTCATCTGTAAAATGATTGGGAGAAGAAAATGCCAAATCACACCAATATCCCTGCCAAGAAATCCCCAAATGGGATCATACAGAGTAAGACACAAATGGAAAATGACTTTAACATTAACAACATATATTTGCTTACATATTGCCTCTCCCATTAAATTGTATGTTCCTTGAGAGCAGAGCCTGTCTTTTTCCTCTTTTTGTATCTCAAGCACTTAGAATAGTATGGGGCACAAAGTAGGAACTTAAGTGTTTATTACTACTTTGTAATATTATTATTTTACCTCATTTTTGCACATTTATAATTCTAGCCATTGGCTTCTCACTTGGAGTCTTGTGTCTCCTTTCTCTTTTTATTTTATCAGTTTGTTTGTTTTCCATTCTAGGAATTTTTTTGTGGAGAAAAGGTTTTTGAAGTTATTTGGGATGTGAATAATAGTAAAGATGCTGTGATATGGTCTGTTTGTTGGATATATGAGTTTTCTAATAGTTTGGCTATTTCAACTATCTTTTGAACCTGCATTTCCAGCTGTTCTGTACTGTGCATTTCTATTTGTAATTCTACTCTTGTTTTATTGATTTTTGAAGGATTTCTAAATTATTCTTTATGTTAAGCTTATGATTTATAGCATTTATAATTTTTCTGTCTCAACCCTTGCTTGAATTCTTTTAATTTTTCCCATTTCATTAAATTTTATTTGATTTTATTATTTCCTTGGCAATGACAATTTTTACTTGATTTCTTTAAATATGATGTTTTGTTTTATTTTGTTTTTTCACCTGTGGACTTGCTAGGCATCTTATCTTTTTAACCTTCATTACTGCTCTAGCATTTTAGATGATCCTGTTTTTAACTATATTTTAAAATTGTATGTATATTCTTTCCATTTTCCCATGTGTGTACCCACATGTATGTATCAATTTCCCTCATCTTTGCTTTTCTATTGTTTCTTTGTGGAGTATTTTAGAAATCTTATATAAATCAGTCCTACATCCAAATATCCACCATGATCTCATTGTTAATTGAAGTCTGTGCTTGAACTGCTATTCATCTCCATCTGCATGTTCTGTTCACTTGTCAACTTCAACATTTTCAAAATATAATTAATTATCCTCCCTCAATCTGTTCCATCTCCTTCCTCCTACCACTAGCTTCCTTATATTAATTAAGAAAGCTTTGATCCTTTTAGTTGCTGAAGTTCAGAACCTCCTATTCATCTTGAAGTCTTCCTTTGATTTCTTTGCTCCATGGGCAGTTAATCTGTCACATCCTGTCAATCCTACCTTGCTGATATCGCTTCATTCCTCTTCTTGCACTAATATGAGGTTCACATTGATTCAATTCCTGATCCTCTCTCCACTCTATGACTGCACTAGTTACCTAATTCATTTCTCTTCTTCAAGTTTCTCTAATTTATAATCACTCTTTCCTCATCATTGCCAAAGTAGTACTCCTAAGGCAAGTGTCTAAACATTTTGCTTGTGTTTTGAAATACCCATTGGCTCCCTACTTCCTCCAGAAAAGAAGAAAAAAAACCTTAAGTGTGGCATTGAAGCCCTCCACAATCTTTCCACAAACTTTTCTATCAAACATTTCCATGCTGAGATTATTCATATACTTTGTATTTTAGGCAAAATGGCCCACGAGCTCTCCACTGAATTTGGCTTTCTGTCTTCTGTATCTGTACTTTTAAATTGGCTGCTGCTCTCCATGCCTAGAATGCACTACCATCTCCCCTTTTCCACTTAGAATACTGAGGTTTCTGCATTGCTCAGGTAAGGGACTTACAAAGATAACAGAGTTAGGAATAGTAGGAAAGAACAAACCAACATCTTTCTGTCCTGGGGAATAATTATAGCCAAAAAATGTGAATATGTTTATATGAATTCTTATCATATTTGTGTAACATAACTGAAAAGGCATATCCTCGATAGAACATTCTAAGTCAGAAATGTTTGTATTAATCAGGATAAACATGTGTGTATATATACACACATATATACATATATGGGTTGTGATACATTTGCTTTCTTGTTATGTTCATGCATTTTGTGAAGAGCTTCAATATATGGTTCTTCATCTCCAAGCCTATAGTCTTGTACAAGGTCAGGTAAGTTGTCACTCTGCCATATGGCTATTGTGTATGACAAGTTTACAGTGTAAGAGATAAGCTGGATCAACTCCCTTTTCATTTTGTCAACAAATCAAGACATCTAAATCCTTCAGTGAAAAGATTTAGAAACAGAGGCCAAAGGCTATACTTTGTCTTCTTACCCAGCAAGCACTGGAAGGTTCAAAGCAGAGATTAACATGTGGGGAATGAGAGACAATTCCTCAGAAGTAGATCTTATAGCATATAAAAGACCAAAGGCAGAACTCATATGCATGATGACTTTCCCTCAAGATATTTGGTGCTTTGCATCTATATGGTGCTACGCAGGCAACAAAGAGATGTACTCCTTCAGGGAGATCTGGAAAAGAACTTATGATGGGAGTTGAGTGCTACATCTTACCCTGATATAGAAACAGATAATTGTGGAGCATGTCTCCTTTATGTGCTGACTTTGAATGAAAATAAAACAAGGTCACATAATTTGTGCATACTGCTTTTGTTTCCCTTCTGTGATTAGCACATTATTTTCATTGTTTTCAATTTTCAGAGGGCAGATGATTTCTCCATCACCATGAGGCTTTCTTAAGCAAAGTAATGGCCTCTTCCTAGGGAAAGCAATTGTCCTACAAAAAAAAATAGCTCACAGTCCCACAAGTTAAGCATGATGCATATAGCAGACTCCTGAGGAGCCAAAAGCACCAAAGACAAATTTCTTTGTTCCAATCAGATTTTTACTCTTTCCCCTCTCTGTTTATAAGAACTGGTTCCTTGCACACAGGATTAAAAGGGGTCGGGAGGGATATGCATTCTGTGTAGATTTGCATTGTTTTCTTTCCCAGGACCTCATGCAAAAAACTTAAATCCATTCATATGTAGTGATAATAATTACCTTTGTACCTTCCTTTCCCTTTTTTATAGTCTCTATTTTCAAGGGCTTTACAATCCAGAATAAGAGATAAGGCATGCAAGAAAATAATACAAGACTCTCTGGGTATGTGTATATATGTATACACACACACACACACACAAATATATATATATATATATATATATATAAAAACATATATACATATATATGAATTTATATGTTTACATATTACTATTGCCAGCTATATATATATAAAATGTGTGTATGTGTGTATATATGTATATCTGTGTATATATACACATGTATACACACACACATACAAGTATATATAGCTTTTTATTATTGGGGTTTTTTGCCCCAAAATAGAATCATAGTATATTATTTCTCCAAGGATATATCAAAATATTCTCAGTGTAAGAAAATGTAATGATTTAAAAGCTTTGTTACAATGTGCCCCATCCTTTCAGCTTCAAACATTATCTTTATGTTTTAGAAATTGTAACTTAAAAGGGCTAAATGCAAACAACAGAATCCAAGGCATTCTGGATTTACAAAAGTAGGCAAGGTTATTATAAAAAGATATCTTAAACCTGGCCTGGTTAAAGCAAGAGTAGAAATATCAGAGGCAATAGGGATCAACAAAAAAGCACAGAATAAGGAAAGATGCCAAGTTAAGAAGACTGAATCTGCCAGGTTAGAGGTAAATTGATGTGTGCTAAGGGAGGAATGACTTTTGAATAAAATGTTGCAGAATGTTAGCTGTGGTTTTGATAAGAACCAAGAACCTTTATAATCCTGAGTTTCTGGAATTTCACTGGATTGTCTCATGACAGGAAGTTATAAGGTAGTATAAATTTGCTTTGGAGTGAAAGAACCTGGTTTAAAATACCATTTTTAATTCTTATACTCTGTGTGAACTTTGACAGGTAACAATTTCCTTGGCCTTCAATTTATCTACTTGTAAGTTGAGTTGGTGGGACTAGATGCAATCTGAGTCCTCTTGCACATTCTATATCTATAATACTATGTGGGTGAGATGGTATAGCAAAGAATGTAATGCAAGATGAGGCTAGAAAGCTACATGAGAGCCAGAAAGTTATGTATTTTAAAAGCCAAGAAGAGAAATTTACATTTTAACCTAGAGGAAATATAGAACCACCGAAATTTATTTAGTAGGGGAATGAAAAGAACAAATCTGTGCTCAGTGATTTGGATTATCAAGTTACACACGTGTCTATGTGTGTATGTATACATATGCATGCATTCACATATACAACACACATACATATGTTTGTGTGATATTTATAATGATATAAAGGGTGGGGGGAAGTGATCCATCTAAGAATTCAGAATTGTGTTATTGGCATCTATTGATTTCTGTATCATTCTTTGGACTTGATGTCTGTTTACTTTTTGGTGAGGCAAGTGGGGTTAAGTGACTTGCCCAGGGTCACACAGCTAGTAAGTGTTAAGTGTTTGAGGCAGGATTTGAACTCAGGTCCTCCTGAATCCAGGGCTGGTGCTTTATCCACTATGCTACCTAGCTGCCCCTTGTATCATTCTTTATTGGTGATGACTGAAGCAAAAATGTACCTTGATTTGATTTCAAATTGCTATTAAAAAAAAGTTGTAACCACTGTAGAACAGCTTTTGGAACTAAGAAAGATAAGAGATTGGTTTAACCTGGACATGCTAAATCTAAATAAAAACTCTTACATGAAGATTCAATCTCTTTCGTCTTGCTATTGTAGCCTCAAGATACTTGCACAAAAATATTAATGATCTCACGTTTAGTTTACTAAGACCTGTTGATATCCTTTGCCTTGAACCTCTCTTACTTTGTTCTTGTTTCCTTATTCCCTTGCCCCCAGGAATCTTAGCTAAGGTTTTGTATCTTCTTCCTTTGTAAAGATTAAATACATGCCATAATCAAATATCTTGCTTTTTGCCTTCTTGGTCTTTTTTTTGAAATCTTCTTACATCACAAAACTGCAGGAAAGAAAAATACTACTCTTAGAATCTTAGAGAAATTATAACTCAAGACAGTTCAAAGAAACCTGTCACTTGACTTCATCCAAGGTTGGAAATCTGATTTTCAACCTTCAAAACTTCCATTTCTTATCCTTGCTTTCTTTACCCAGTCTACAAGCCCTCCAGATATTTCCCCTGCACTTTCTTACATTTGGTCCTTCCCTTTCACTAACAAACCTAGATAACACTGTTGTGAAGTCATACTCATACTACCACAGTAACAGAGAACAACATATATTTGAATTAGAATGCAATAACAGAAAACAGTATGGGACTGCTGGTGGCTGACAGCAAGGTGATTAAAGCAAAAGCCATCTGAAAGACTTGTTTATTTTTAGAATCTACATAACTGAAGGTTGATGTGGGCTATCAACATGTGTACCAGGCTATTGTTTAGGTTGATGATAGCATAAATTCTGCCAAGAGAAGCCTCCAAGCTTCACTGCTAAATAGAATATAAATAGGCGAATTATGTAACTGAACACCACTTCCAGTATTAGCTATAAAATTAAAGGATAATGTTTTATTTCTCAGGTCTCCCTTCTCAAATTTCAAGCTTTCCAGTTCTGCCACACACAGATGTAATGCAGAGAGGTTGAGAAGTATAAAACAAAAACTATAATATAATTATGAGGATGAAAGATTATATCATCTGGTAGGTGCTGACCCACAGCAACTGATGCTGTACCTATTGACTTACTTTCTGAGTTTAACAAAGGAATGTGTCTCAAACCTATTATAGATACTTTTACTTAAATATTACAAAAGCTATGTGTATAGATCTGAAGTCAACATACAAGTAGTTTTACCTTTCTCCTCTATCCCTAAGGATTCAGCTCAATATCCATCTTTTATAAGAAACATTCCTTTATAATTGAAGTTTTTTCTACTGCCACTTATAAGAAATTTATTTTATATAGAGAAAAATTCTGCAAAAGGAAGCTCTAGAAAGGCATAATACTTATGCAGTTTAAAATATACTAGGAGAAAAAAATTAACAAAGATAATTAACAAGTGATGGTACATGGTTAGAATAGAATATCACTATGCTCTGAGAAACAGACACTATAATGAATACATAGAAGAATAAAAAAATTATATGGACTGATGCAAAGAGAAGCAAACAGAAACAGGAATACAATATACACGATGATGGTAATAATGTACAGCAAATGGGGAAAAATAACTGAAGTAAAAAATAATTGAAACTGAAAATTGTGAAATTAAAATGATCCAGATTAGAATCAGGGAATAGAGAGAAGACTTACATTTCAACAATGTTGGAGAGATGCAAAACCATGAGTGTGGAATATCCTGAATATAACATCATACATCATTAATGTGGTGGTTTGTTTTACTTTTTTTTTCTTCATCATATCTCTTTGTTTTGAGGCAGAAATCTGGGTGATGGATGTCATAGGAAATGTAGGTTTTATTAAAAAAAGACATCAATGAAATTTTATTTAAAAAATTAAAAGTGGATGTCCAACTGTTTTGACCCACTGGTAGATCTATAGCATTTCTTCTTTATAATAAGAAGAATCTACTTTAGACATTGAATTTTGGTGATAGTTAAGATACTTCTCAGGTAGAAACATTGATGTCTTCAATTGTTCCAACTTTTAGGCCACCTGAGGCCAGTATAATCATCCAGAAATTGATTTCCTGCTAAATAATTCTGCTTAACAACTCCCAATTCCGTTTTACCACAAAGAGAAAATTTAAGGGAACTGCACCATTTATACATGACTTATTGAATGGGAGAAAAATCACAATTTAGGAATCTTTACCTTGTTGTAGTTGATATAACTTTCAAGTTGTGTGGTGAGTGGGGAGATCCTGAATTTATTCTCCAAACCACTGGTGTCAGATTCAGATAGAATTGGGGGCCACTAATGAGCACATGAAGATTCCTGTGGGATACATGTTGAACTAGTTTTAAAATTTAATATTACTTGTTTTTCTTGTACTTTTACTTATTTTATTATAAATTTTCTAATTATATATTACTCTAGTTCAGGCTGCATTTGAGAATGTTGTGGTCTACATGCAGCTTATGGGCTGAGATTTTGATATCTTTGCAATCTAAACAATCTTAGATGGGGTGTCTCAGTCTTAATACTGCTTTAAGCCTTAATAACAATACTATACCAAGAATTTTGGGAAACTTCATATAATTACCAAGGAAGAACAACTTAAGAAAGACTCATTTAAATTTATATATTCTGTGCTTGTATCAAATGATGAACAAGAAAGTTACTCCATACTTAACTTAAAGATGTTATTCTAAATTATTAATAACTTATAAAACATTTCCAATGTCACTGGATTTTTTCAAAATTCTTATAAAATAGGGAAGACAATTCCAAATTTTACATAAAAATTGAGCTTCAGAGAGGTGGTAATTTATTTAAGTCCCACAGTAAATGGCTAAGCTGGGACTTGTCCCCAGTTCTTCTGACTTTAAGCCAGTGGTTTTATCATTATATTATATGCTCTTATGAGCATTTCAATATTTTTCTTGGTTGCTTCTTACTCAAAAAATGTATACATAATTTTCCTATCATGGAATGAAGTTTTGCTTCTTTTAAAAATGTTCCTTAACTTGAAGATCTAACTTTTCATTATTAGATAAAAAGTATCTAGAGGATTTTTGATCCCAAATCAATCACTAAACCCACAATCTTAATTCACATGTAAATGAATCCACATATTAGATTGTGATATTGGATTTACATGTATTTGGGGGAAGTTCCACAAATGTATAAATTAACTTTAAAATTTCTGGTACAAGGATGTCCCAATGGGGATTCCCTGCATCAACATAGATAGTTCTAATGTAATTAGGCTAAAAGATTGAGTTTTCCACAAATTTCTTCCCCTGGTACTTGATCATAACATAAAAGTTAATCATCATTTTATAGATGAGCTTTGTTCATCTAAAAAAAGCTTCTTACACAGATTTGCTATTGATCTCTATTTTTTCATCCCATGAGCAGTCAAGCTAAACTCCATGCTTTTCAACACCAGGTTGACTTTAGGGTGGTGTTAAGGCTAAAATTCTAGCTAAACTATCTAAAATATCTAATGAGTGGTCGCCAATAAATTTCAAGCTTTAGCAAGAGTTAGACTATTAAGCATTTATTAAGGAGAATAAGAATTTGGTAAAGAGAGAGAGAAAGGCCTACATTCATCAATCTATTAAAGGGAGAGCACATTTCTCGCTCCGCTCTCCGCCAGAGTCCCCAGGAAAGAGCCCCAGTAAGAGCACCAGGTTCCCCCTTCTTCCTCCCACCAGCAAACGTCACTTTCTGACACCAAAGAAAAGACACATGGTCTTGCCCTCAGAGATGTTCACCTCATGGTGGAGCTTTTCTATAGTAAGTCTCCAGCAAGTGGTGTCATTCCAATCGTTACAGTGGTAAATGTTTTGGAATAGTAATTCTGATAGATTATCTTTTAAGATGTAGAGAAATGGCAAGATGGGTTGACAAATGAAATCACAATTCTTCAAACTGTAGAAGTAAGACTGAGTATGTCTATGTGGCCATGCATAGTGGCAGAAACACAAGAAGAGCTATAGCATGACACATATAATAATGAGTGAAAGGCAACTGGGTGGCGCAATAGATAGATTGCTAGACTTGGGATCATGAATACTTGATTTCAAATTGTAGACACATAATGGTAGTTGTGTGACTATGGACAACTACTTCTGACAGCCTTGATTTCTTCTTCTATAAAATAGAGATATAATAGTATCTAATTCATAGATTAGTTATCATGGTTTAATGAAATGATTTATATAATGAACTTTAAAGTGCCCTTTAAATTTTAGTTGTACTCGACAACAACATGATTATAATTATTGAATAGCCTGGACCAATCTTTCAGTTACAAAATAAGGTTAAAAGGGGATTGAATAGATAATATTAGACTTGGTACAAGGAAGGATGCATTTTATAATTTCTCAATGGATCTTTCTGTCTTCACTTTCTATTCCCTCCACTCCATCATTTGTAACACTTTTATACTAATTTTCCCTAAGAATGTATCTGGTCATGTTAATTATCTGCTCAAAAATTTTAGTGTCTTCCCATTACCTCTCACCTCCTTAGTAATAAAGTCAAGCTACTTTGCTTAGTAATCAAGTCTTTCTACAATCAGACATCACCCCCTCTTTTGCAACATATCTTGAAAGTATCTTATGTTGTTTCCTACCATGCCTTCTGTGTTTCTGGCAAACTACACATGTGCTCTTTATTTGGATTGAGCTTCCTTGCCTACGTACCTTTGCGCATACCTGGAATGTCTTGTCATTTCTGTCTTTTGAATTTTCATCTGAATCAATCAAATAAATATTTATTAAGCACCTACAATATGCCAGACACTATGCTAAATGCTGTGAATAGATAAAGAAGCTAAAGACTGTTCTTGCCATCAAGGAGCTTGCAGTCTAATGAGGGGAGAAAAAAAAGCTAACAAATGTATACAAAGTGAATTATATACAACTTAAATAGGCACTAATATAGGGAAGGCACTGGAATTAAGAAGCATTAGAGAAGTCTTTCTTAATCCTTTAAAGTGAAAAATAAATGTTTTCCATTTCATGAAGCTTTCTCTGATTTCTTTAGTTTTGGAAATTGTGCTTTTTACCTCATTAATCTATTTCTCATGTGAACAATATTATTGATGTGCCATTTTTGGCTACTCTGCTGTAGTCCATGCAAGGTTCTGTAGAACATATCTTAACAAAATTTGGATCTTTCCCATTACCTAGCAAGATATTTTGCAGATAGTAAGCACTTGATAAATGCCTGCTGAGTTGAATTCATGGTATATCTTCTAGAAATGGTTGTTCAGAGATTTTTTGTTGATTTTCAAAGCCATTCTAATCATAGCTGAATATTTTCCTGGAATTCTCTCTTCTTAAAGGGATAACTGCTTTCAGACTCAAACATTTGCTAACCACAGGACTGGGCTATTTTAAAATCAGGTCTACTGTGTTAAGGGACTGATGACATTCAAAATAAAAAGCATTGTTTATATTGCTACATGTTCTTGCAGATAGGTATCCTAATTGTTTTGTGTGGTTTAATTTGTATGTATGTGTGTGACATTTGTGTGCATGTGTTTGGGAGTGTCTATTATTTTCTCCCTTATGTCTATCCCTATGAAGTAAAGACACAGGTGATTAGCAGAGGTTAGGGTGGAAATGTTATCATGTTCAAGGGATTAGGAATACCAAATAATGACCATGGAATGATATCCAGTATAGATAGAATACTATGAGTGAACTTCTGAGCTTTTAAATTTAGACATCAAATAACTCTGCTAAGAAATCTATTTGATAAATTTAGATTTAGTCTCAACATTTTCCCAGATTCAAACATCACATTGCTTGACAAAGAGGTGTCTCTAGGTGCTTAAGTTTGCTAAATAAGAAAAATTATTTTTTTTGTTTTCATTAATTCCATAGTAGTCAATTCATGAAATAATCAGAATGATTCTATTTGTTTAAAGTAACAAAAACAGAAGCTGCTGAGCATGCATGGGCACAGACAGGTAGCAAAGGCAAAGCAGTTGTCAGTCAGAGAATACCCCTATACATATGCATAAAGTAGAATTGTGGTAATGAAATAATTAAAATAAATACACTTGACATGATGACTTACTTATTTCAGTAGCAGCTCCTACAATGACACTGTCATTTCATGTGCAAGACACACAGGTACACACATAGAATTTCACCAGGGGTGATAGTTTGATTCCATTGCATTCTTAATTGGTCCTCTTTATTGTAAGCTGTCTAACCCAGAGTGTTAGAGGTTTAAATATGCTCATACCATTTATCTGTATAGTCATAACAAATTTTAATTAAGGTAAATTATTAATGCTATTTCATGCCTTGTTCTATTCAATACCTGAAGTACTCCTTTTGTCTTTCCTGAATGAATCAAATTTAGAAAGAAAAAGTGAGAGGATGAATGTATCTGCTGTATCAATCTGAATGTAGGCACTAAAAAGACATTTCTTTGAACAATGAAAAGCAATGCATTATGGAATCATAAAATCTTCATCCTGCATGGAAAATTTGACTGAATTTTGTTCAGATGGCTTATAAGCAGAAATCTACTTTTCAAAATCCAATTCCTATCATAAATAAGTAATTATATTTTATAGAGGACCGTTAGAGTTAACAAATTAATATACTCACAATAGCTCCCTGAGGTAGGTAATCTAGGTATTATTTCTATTCTAGTCTAACATTGTGTGACTATGGGCATGACATCTCACATCTCATAGTGTCTAGTTCCTTATCAATAAAATCAGTTGTTGAGTCAGTCAACAAGGAAGGAAGGAAACAAATATTTATTATGTCTTTATTATGTGCCAGGTACTGTGGTAAGTGCTTTACAAATACTATCTTATTTGCTTGTCAAAATTCTGGGAGTTAAGTGCTGGAATTGAGGAATTTGAGGCAAAAAACCATTGTGACTTGTCCATGGTCACACAGATAATAAGTGTCTGATGTCAAATTTGAACTTAGGTCTTCCTAATTCAAGACCCAGGACTCTATCCACAGTGCCATCAACAGAGGGAAGGCACTAGAATAAAGAGAGATTGGGGAATGCTCCTTGCCAAAAAAAAAAAAAAAATGGGAACTTAGCTGAAATTCTAAAGCTAATAAATCTGGGAATGAATGAAGGGGAGGTAGAGGGTTCTAGGTATGGAGGATAGAAATTGAAAATCTTTGATTGAGGAAATTGAGTCTCCTGTGTGAGGAACAGCAATGAAGCCAGTGTCATTATATCATACTTGGGTAAAGCCAAAATGAATAGGGTGTAAGAAGACTGGAAAGGTAGGAAAAGGTCAAGTCATAAAAAAGCTTAAAAAGCCAAATAGAAGATTTTTTTTTATTAGATCCTAGAAGCTATATGAAGCAATTCAATTTCACTGAATGGTAGTAACATGGTCAGACTTGTGCTTGCAGCAGGTCCCTTTGAAAGCTGAATGTAGGCTAGATCAGAATGGGGTGACAATTATCACAAGAAAAAAAAAAAAACAGCCAGCAGGCTACAACAAGAATCTAGGTAGAAAGCTATGAGACCCTTTACCAGGATGGTGGCAATCCTAAAGAGAAGGAGACATATACAAGAGACATTTTCAACAGGTTATACAATGAATGGGGAAGGAAATGAGAAAAAGGGGTTGAGAATAATACATAGTTTGTGAACCCGAGAAGTTAGGAAAAAGGACAGTTTTGGGGGAATGATAATGGGTTCAGTTTAAAACATAGTAAGTTTAAGATATCAAGAAGACATCCAGTAAAAGATGTCTAATAGGCAGTTGAAGATGTAAGACTGGAGATTAGGAGAGAGGATAAGGAAAGAGGTTAAGTATAGACAAATAGATTTGAGTATCATCTGTATAAAGATTAAAATCAAATGAATTGAAATTGATGAAAGCATCAAGTGAAATATAGAGGGAGAAGAGAAGATAGCCCAGGACACTGTTTTGGGACATACTCACATTTAGTATAGATACTCAAAGGTAGCATAAACTGGATGATAATCTAGTAAAGGTAGGAGGAGAGACAGGAAAGAGTAGTGTCTTGAAAATCTCAAGACAAATGAACAATCGTTTATTAAGTATTTATTATTTGCCAGGCTCTGTTAAGCATTATGAATACAAATACAAGGAAAAAGGATAGTTCTTGCCTCAAAGTTCACATATTCTAATGGGAAAAGTCAACACAGAAAAGGGAGCTGAAAAGGAATTGGCCAGGTAGACAAGAGATGAGGGAAAGTTTGGGAGAATCAGGCGCATAGCTTGGAGAAGTAAAAAGAAAAGCTTGGACTGGGCCTCTGCCTTAAAAAGGAAGTTCTGTGAAGCATCAGCAAATCAAAGGAAAGAAAGCATGGTAAAGGGCCCTTCTAATGTATGAATTCCAAGGGTCGAGTGGACTTTGAAGATGAAGAAATTTTTTTGTGGGGGGATTGAAAAGAAATCTGGTAACGTCAGAAGTACAGCCTGGTGAGGAATCAAGGAAAAGGTAAGTGGCAATGCCAAAGGTGGGAAAATGATCCAGAAGGATGAGGATTGAAAAAAAAAAGAAAGGTAATTAGATTAAGTTATTAGATCATTGGTAATTTTAGAGAACCCAGTTATAATTGAATAACAAGGTTAGATGCTAGACTACAGGAAGTTAATAAAAAAAAAAAAAGGAAAGAGAGAGTAGAGCCAGTGAAAGCATCTATCCTGAGGCAAATCTTCTCAAGGAAGTGGGGATGAATGGACCAAGTGAGTGATTACTTAAGGATGAAGGAGTCATTGGCATGTTTTAGACGGGGAAATATTAAAAATTATTGAGACAGTAGGGATGATAAAGGAAGCAATCTACTGCATAAGATAGGATGGAATGGGATCACTTGTACAAGTAAAGGGGTTTGGCTTGACAAAGAGAAAGGTTATCTCTTTCTATAAAATGGGAATGAAGAAGGAGATGGTAAGGGAAGGCATCTGAATGATGTGAGATATGGTGGAAGGGAGAAATTCCAAAAATGGCCTCAATTTTTCTTTCAGTATGAATACTGAAAGAATACTACTTATTGTATCTACCCATGGAGATGCTGAAAGAGATAAATTAGTTAATGCATATACTATACTTTACAAACATTAAGCATTTAATAAATGGTGAGTAATTATTGTTGTTGGTATTATTATCATAATTACTACTACTACAATTGTTGTATATCTTCTGTAATTCAAAGAGGTGGTATGAGTGTAATCTGTAATACTGGAAGTTGTAGAGAAGATGCCAACCTGAATTGGTAGAAGACCCACATCTAGGAATGTCCCATAACAATGAAATCATAGATCTAGTCTATGTTGCATTTAACAGGAAATTCAAAGGGGATTTAATCAGAGTAACTAAATACAAGTTAGTCAGCAAATTTTTCTATCACATGGGATCTTAGATGGATCAATAAGTTGCTTTTTCTCTCCTGTGTTTTTCTTTTTTCTTTTTTTTGAATGTTCTCCCTCCCTTGCCTGATTAGCCTTCTTTCAGTCTTCTCAACACAAAGGGCCTCACCTTACATATATAACCCCACTTCCCACTACTTTTCATCATCTACTAGAGAAAGGCTCATGTCACCTCTAATTTGAATGGTTATTTCCAATTACTGGGCCTTTGCTCATCCATGGACATTCTGGGTATTTGTTCTCTCCTCTCCTAGGCTCTTAGTGATCTTCTTCATTCATTTTATCATCACAGATTATAGTTTTGGATTTATTTTACATCTTCTACAAAGCTGATTTTTTTGTAATATGAAAACTTAAAACTACTCAATCCTATCCTGTAATGAAAATCACCTCAAATCACCTACTAAGGAATTTGGAATTAATTTCATGATAAAAAGGCATTTCTTCCTACCTGAATAACTTTGGTAGATTCCCCAGATTCCAATCAAGTTTTTTTGCAGATATTTTCAATTACTATGCAATTCATTTTACAATCTATTTTCTGGAAACTTCTCATTTAATTAAAATCATTCATTTTATCTATGTAAATACTTGAATTAACTTATTTATCTTAATTCACTCTTTTAGCCCTAGAGCCTTCAACATGTATTTTCCTAGACATGTAGTGAAAAATAAGAAAAAAAAATAGGGGTAGGGCAGGGTTTCTCTCATTTCCTCTTGAACTTTGTACCTTATGCTGTAGCTAGAAAATCAATTGATCTAATCCTCTTCCTTCCTAAACACCAAACCCAGTTTGTTTATAATTCCTTATTGATGGGATATGCCATAACTAAGGAAAGCAAGAAGGAGCAAACAAAATAGAATTAATGGTATTTTTACTGAATAACTTAGTAGAACAAAGAAATAATGGTTTAATAGACAATCCATATACCACTTCTTGGTTCCAGATTTAGATACAGAACAATTTGATTCTAGTTTAATGACTATATTGAAAGATTTCAAGATGTACAAAATATATTGATGAAATTAGGGATATTAATTAGGAATGTGAAATTGTTGGGGTGGTAAATACATTCAGACCCCAATATAAATATCAATGAGAAAAGGTTATGTCTTTAATTAAATTAGCGCTATATAAGTATATGGCATTTTGTAATTCACAAAAGATTAGGTTGCATAAGCATCACTAATTTACATTTTACAAACAAGTAAACCAAAGGTCAAAGAAGTTAAATGATTTGCTTCACAGTTATTGTGGAGCTTCAACTGAGTTCAGTGTCTGAGGAATGACTAAAATAGTTGTGGTCCATGTAAGCTATTACTGTGCTCAAAGAATTGATGACTATGTTAAATACAGAGAAGATTGAAGAAAATCATATAATATGATACATAGTGAATGAGCAAGAACTAAGAGAACAATACATACATGAACTAAAACGATGTAAATGGAAAAATGACAGTCAAAACCCAATCAAACATGAATGTTGTGACATTATAAAGAATAAGCATATGTTTGAAGAAATGAGAGGGCCTTATTTTGATACTCAGTATAAATTCTATTTTTTGGATATAGCAATCATTTTTTACTGTTTTTTCCTCTTCTTTTTCTTTTAATATATATTGGCTCTCTGGGAGGGGAGAGAATGAAGGATTCTAGGGGAAACTGGAAATGTTAAAAATATAACAATAACATTTTAAAAACCTATGTCTTGAAATGCTTATTTTATTTCTCTTTCCTTTAAACAATGCTACAACATGGGAACTTTAGAGGAAGATTTGAGTTGAGTCATAGAAAAAAAAATAAGGAACTAGAAATAGCCAGGAAGTGATCTATAATAAATAATATTTAAAATTTGTCTCAAATTTCCACTATGCTAAGGGTTTTACAAATTGAATAGGATTTGGTCCTCACAACAACCTTGTTAGGTAGTTACTATTATTATCCCTATTTATAGATGAGGAAATTGCGACAGAGGGAGGCTAAGTGACTTACTCAGGATTCTGAGATTGACCTTTAACCCAGGTTTTAGAGACTCTAGGCCCAGCATTCTATCAACTGTTCCACCTAGCTGACTAGAAAAGTATGATAGAGGTTCCAATTTTGAATAGCTATAACCATTAAAATGTTTTTTCTTATATTCAGTTGAAATTTGTCTTTCTGATTCTTCTCTGATCGAATTAGAAGGGGTCTAAACTCTCTTCTATAAACATACCTTCAAATCCTTTGGGGGTTTTCTTGTGTGCATCCTACTTCTCTAGTTAAATGTCCTCAGTTCTTTCGACTTAACTCTATACAGTAGATCACCAATCTGTTCACAATCCAGATCCTCTTCTTCTGGGTGTACCACAGCTTGTTGATTTCATTCCAAAATCTGATCTGACTCATGTAGAGTATAGTCGTAACATCATCTCCCTCAATCTCAATCCAGCCTAAATTGATACTAGCTTTAAAAACCAAATGTGGGTTTTTTTTTCTTCTTGTTGTTACTGTTGAGCTTCTACTCTATTAAAACCTCAATATCTTCTCACAATAAAATTTTATCTCATTATCCAAAATAACTTTTCACATTTTGACAGGTTATATATATTATTGTGTTGGTATTTAGAATGATTTTTATTGAAATTGAAATTAATAGGCGCGAGTCTGGGAGCAGCAGTCTCCCATCTAACTCAGAATTCCTCTCACCCTGACCAGCAACATAGATTTCCCCCAAAATGGCAACTACTGTCAAGGGTCAGCTGATTCTGAATGTCCTAAAGGAAGACCAGGTTCCCCAAAACAAGATCACTGTTGTTGGGGTTGGTGCAGTTGTCATGGCATGTGCCATCAGTATCTTAATGAAGGATTTGGCTGATGAACTTGCTCCAGTTGATGTCATAGAAGACAAACTAAAGGGAGAGATGGTGGATCTCCAACATGGCAGCCTTTCCCTCAAAACACTAAAGATTGTTCCTGACAAAAACTACAGTGTGACTGCAAACTCAAAGCTGGTTGTCATTACTGCTGGGGCATGTCAATAGGAGGGAGAAAGTAGTCTTAATTTGGTCCAGTGTAATGTGAATATCTTTAAATTTATCATTCCCAATAGTGTCAAATACAGGCCTAATTGCAAGCTGCTTATTGTTTCCAATCCAGTGGATATTTTGACATATGTGGCCTGGAAGCTAAGTGCCTTTCCTAAAAAACATGTTATTGGAAGTGGTTACAATCTGGATTCTATCCATTTCCATTACCTAATTGGGGAGAGACTTGGTATCCATTCTTCAAGTTGTCATGGATGGGTCCTTGGGGAACATGGAGACACAAGTGTTCCTGTATGGAGTGGTGTGAATGTTGCCAGTGTGTCTCTGAAGAATCTTTATCCTGCTTTGGAAACTGATGCTGATTCAGAGAATTGGAAAGAAGTCCATAAACAGGTGGTTGAAAGTGCTTATGAGGTAATCAAGCTGAAGGGCTATACTTCCTGGGCCATTTTATTGTCTGCGGCAGATCCGGCAGAAAGCATTATGAAGAATCGTAGGAGAGTGTATCCAATTTCCACCATGATTAAGGGCCTATATGGCATTAATATAGATGTCTTCCTTAGTGTCCCTTGGGTCTTGGGGCAGAGTGGCATTTCAGATGTGGTGAAGGTAACCCTGAATCCAGATGAGGAGCCCCGTTTAAAGAAGAAGGCAGATACTCTTTAGGGAATCCAGAAGGAGCTGCAATTTTAAAGTCTTTTAATATACTGCCACTTTACTGCCTAGAGAATATGACACTGGTTAAGGAATTAGGCATGATGTGCTTTTCATGTAGGTCAAATCTTTCCTCTGATTAGTGATACCAGAAATATAAAACTTAAGTACACACTCTTCCTAAACTTAGAAATGGGGGAATAATACAGTGTGGCTATTTGTTAAACCCTGTTTGCATAGTGATGCTGGATATGACTTGTACAGTCTTGAAGTGGTTGCTGTTAAGCAGAGCAAGCACTGGCCCTCCAACCTCACCTCCTAGGTATATGACTGCCTGCCTTGTAGGTGCTATAAGTTCTAGTAGGCCCAGAAGACAACATTCCTGGATACAAAACACCATACAGTAGTAAAACTTTGATGCATTGATTACCTTTGTGCTCCCCTCCATTAGGGCTCTCCAGCATGGCCCCATGTATCACCCTTCCAGAGGACCTGATTTTGTCTACATATATATATTAGTTGTAAATTTCCATTTTACATTAAAATATCAATGTACAAAGATGCAACCAATTCCTCAAGTAACATACTAACCCTAATGCTGAATAAACAACAAATAACTGATTTTAAAAAAACGAAATAAACAGATTTAGCCTACTGTTCTTTCTGGACAAGATGTAGGTCTTATGAAGATTATTTAGTACTTAAGACATCTTGCTTTACCATGCTCATGATATAAATTAGCAAAAAGAAAAAGATATTTGTGACTTAAACACTAGCATCTAAAATAGATAATATAGGAAAAAAAAGAAATTTTGTGAAGAACCTAATAAGGTCCTCCCAACCAAGTCCCTGTGACTTAAATGTTAAGGTGGATGGTGAAAAATGTTAGATTCAAGGTCTAGAAATGAAAGGAAACAAAAGACTTATAGTGCTCTTCAAAAAATTTGCAAGTAAATTTCATTATAGTTTCTTCAATAAAAGTTTTAAATAGTAAGAAAAAAAAGTTAAACATGCTATAAATAAATGAAATTGACTATATATTAAAACCAGGAAACAATAAATTACTGATTTGATAGTTATTCTCAGATCAATTACTCCACTCAAATGGTGCAAAAAATTAAATAAATATAATAAAGACCAAAATCAATACCAAATAAAAGAATGAATAAAAATGAAAAGAAACTATGCAATGATAACAACTATTATATATACTATTTAAATAAATTAATGACCATATAAAATGGAAAATGCATTACAGTATTAATTATGATTTCTTAGAAATATTTCACTGACATAGGAATATGGCAAAAAATGATAGCGCCAAAAGAATGTGGAAATCAACTCAAGAAGATAATCTTTGCTTTATGTGCCATAAAACTATTGCAACAAAGGGATTCAGTGGTTTAGATTATAAGATCATTGATGAATATCATGAAGGAATGTGGCAGAAGATCCTAAACAATTATCACTTTGAAAACTCGATGTATGTAGTTGGGGAGTGGGGCAGGGGAGATCAACAAGATAGCTGAATGAGCTGTTGTATTTACATCCAACTCTTATACATCACTTCTGGAAAAAGAAAACTCTCCCAAAACAAAACAAATTATGGATGAAAGAGATAAAGTATAACAGAAAAATCAGGAAGTGGACGGCAATTCTCCTACAGAAAATCACACAGGAAAAGCAGATGCAATAAATAAAGAAAATAAGATCTCATGATAAAAGACTGTAGATCAAAAGAATTCAAGGAAAATCTTTAGAATCAGAGATGCAATTAGATCCTCATAAAAAGATAATTAGGAATGGTTAAAAAGCTTAATAAAAAAATCTGGTTAAAAGATAAGGAAGACAAAGTAAATCCCAGTAGAAAGACTCTAAAAGAATCAATTATTCAGAATAAAAGTTGGATAAAGTTAAGAAAACAGTAGACTTAATGAAAGAAAAAGGAAGAGACTATATATATATATATGCATATATAAATATATATTCAAATATATAAATCTACATATATACATGAACATATGTATGTGCATGAGAGAGACAGAAATAGAGAAAGAAACAGAGAAATTATGAATTAGGTTGTGGCGTATGGCCCTAGTAACACAATTATCTATCCTTAAAAAAAAAGTGTGGTGAGATAATCTAATGATCATTGTCTTTCCAGGATGCAGTTTGGAGAGGTCATGATTAGATGAAAAAGCTTCAAAACTCAGAAAAGCAAGGATGAAAATTGCCTGGCCATAGGACAGCTTGAGGTCAAAGGGTAGTTCACAGCTTTTTATTTCTTGGGGGCTAGCAAATGCTGTGTAAGCCCTTTAGAGGGGAAATATGTCATTCTAGTTTATGGTACAGATTAACAAAAACCTCAGGACATTAAAATAGAAAAAAAAACTTGAAGTATTACTAAATACTCAAATACTGTTGCTATGTGTCAGAACTTGTATGTCCAAGAAAATATATACCTAATTTCCAGAAGAAGAAAACTCACATACCAAAAAACTCCAGTCACAATCAATGGATACTGCTTATCAGTGAGAAAATAAAGAGACTAGAATATAGCTCTCAAAGCTAAAGAAAATAGCTTAGATCCAAACAGAACTTATGCTGAAAAAGTGATTATAATTCTTAAGGCATAAAAATTACTGAGTTTAAACTTTGCTTTTGAAATGCTTGAGCAAAATTACAAAGTGTAGATATAATGAACAAAAGAAGATTATGAAAGGTAAAGGAGGACTAATACATTTGAAGGGGTAGGGGATGGACATGTGCTTAACTATGAAAAAGTAGGAAGAATCTATATTTCCTTAGGATCCATAGTCCATGGATCAATGAACCATCAGTCTAGATAATCAGACAGAAATTTGCTAGGAAAGAAGAAATTATGTCACAGTAGGCAGATGTTAAATTTGGTTTAGTGTATAGTAGGTCTGACCAGATTTCTAGGCAAGAAAGTATAGAAATTGTGGTATTTGTGGTTTAAAATAAAACCTTATCATACATAACAGTACCAAGAATAAAATTCTCAAAATGTGTGAAATTTGATGGAGATCTATGGAGACTAAAAAAAAAAACCTTGTTAGAATAAGAATCATTCAAAATATGTCCAGAAAGATGATGAAGGATTGTGAATCACTGCTCACCTATCAAGTTGTCAGAGAGTAGTATTTTTTTTCCTTATGTATTATGAAGAAAGCTCTCAAGGAAAGGCATAAAGCCAAAGTCTTTAAAGAGAGAAATAGATGTTCCCTTTTGCAGAAGTGGCTAATGGAATACATACAAAAAGTTTAAAAATACCCTATTGATAATATGGAAAATTATCTGCCCAAAAAATATCTCAATCATGACTATTTGAGCATCACTATTTGTAACATAAAAGTAGAAACTACATTTTTGTTTAGTTATTGGAAAATGGTTAAATAAATTGGCTTCAAGGGAATTGAAATCTAAGACAATTAAGTAGACTGAGAGAATACCTAGCTATCTTTTTTTATTAGTTAAAGTTAGCAAACCCACATTAAAAACATGTCAAGATCACAAAACAACTGGTAAGAAAGATGCCTGGCCACTCTCAAAGAAATCTGAAAGATACTAGAAAGTGGGATAAAAGTATAAGACTGGTGTTTTGAAACAAATCTGATGAAACTGAGTTCTGTGGTATTGCAGGCTGTATATTATAACAAAATAAGACACCTGTAGACCATTTAGTATTTAACATCAATGAAGTGTTTGTTTTAAAATAAAATGATAAAGAATACTTAGCAAGGATGCACCATTGATTCAAGTTGTACAGAGTTGCTTCCCTATGTGCCACGATGACATACCTAGTCAGCAGCATGCCAAGCCTAAGAAGAACCTGTTTTGAGCTTTTGGACTTAGATGACCAGGAACCTATGTTCCTGTTCAACTGTTCAAGTTCTTAGTCCCTTAGACCATTTAAGTCTCAAGAACAGTTACAGACTTTTAGGGGTTTGTTTTTATTTTTTTAATTTTTGTTTTGTTTTGGATTTTTGGGGGGTGACTGGTGAGGTAGGGGCCCAAGTAAATGCTGTTTCTAATACTAGTGGGAAAGGGAGGAAAAAGTATTCTGACTTTGAAATGAAATACAGTAGTTTGAAAGTTAACAGAGAAGTCATCTCAAAAGCTTTGTGTCAACTACCATAAAGTAAAGTATCAAAACTCTGACTCTGGATCATGTCTACACTAGAATCTTTGAGTCAGATGCTAGGTTGCTAAAACTCTCTAACCCTTGTATTAAGGGAAGCAAGGTGGTTTCAACTCAGGTCTTTGTGCCACCAAGTGCAGACACCTGTTTATTATAGTAAAACTAAAAACAAAAACCTGGAAATAAGATATTAAGTGAACTTTGTAAATCTAGATTTTTTAAAACTTGTTCAAATAAATCATGAAAAAAGTTCTGGAAACATCATATTCTAGTGCAATTTTGATCTATTGCTTATAATTTCTTAGAAAAGGAACAATTTTCTTAGTGTAGTTTGAGCAGCACATTTCAAAACCCCTAATATAAAGAACTATAGATGATAATGTTGAATTTATTGAACAATGTAACCAACATACACCTATGATTTAAGGATGGTTATCTCCATATATATATAATACATTATATAATATTATATATTATATATATTATCTATATATAGGTGTGTATGTGTATATGTGTGTGTGTGTGTGTGTGTGTGTGTGTGTGTGTATCCAGTTTCTTAACCAAGAAGAATTTGATTGGCCTGTCAAATTTTAGTGATATTTCTTATGGCAAGAAATCTGTTCTCCTTGGGGGAAGTGGAAGGAGAAGAAAAGAAAGGAGGGGAAAAGAGATGAAGAGACCAAAAGAAAAGGAAAGGAGACAAATAGATAAACAGAAATTGAGAGAGAAAAGGGATACAGAAAAAGAGACAAGAAACAGAGACCTGACTCCTAATAACTGAATTTCTAATATCTTTTTTCAGTAGTATTTAGAGATGGAAGGGAATGTAAGAGATTATGTTATCCAACTGCTTCATTTTACATATGAATAAACTGAGCCCAGTAGAGTTTGCGAGACTTGTCCAATGTCTCATAGTAAGTAATACAATTGGTGGTGGTTGTCCATTCTTTAAGGGAACAAAAATGACATCACAATGTTAGAGTCAAGTTACAGTTTGTACCACTGTGGCTGATCACACAAATATGAGCTAAGAATATTCTACCACAGGTGAGGAACAAATAGTCCATATGAACATTTGGTGTCTATTTCTAAATTTGTGATTCCCACACTTCTGTTGAACCACTTCAATTCTGCTGCTTTTCTCATAGAGCACAACATCTTCTTTGATGCAGGCATACAATGCTGGATGGTTCTGTTTCAATCTCCCATGCCATGCAATCAATTCCAAAGTTCTTAAGAGATACCTTGAGTGGGTCCTTGTATTGGGTTTTTTTTTTTAAATTCTGACCATATATGAAGACTTTCATTTTGTGAGATCTCAGTGAAATAGTCTTTTAGGCAAGTAAACATATGACATTCAAACAATGTGTCCAGCCCATCAGAGTTATGCTCTCTTCCATAGAGTTTGAATGCTTGGCAGTGTAATTTGTGAAAGAACCTTAGTACCTTGTACCTTACTGCCAGGTGATCTTCAGAGTCTTACTAAGACAATTAAGATGGAAGCAATTCAGTGTCCTGACATGGAGCTGGTATATTGTCCAGGTTTGACGGGCATATAGCAATGAGGTCAGCATGATGGCTATGTAGACCTACATTTTGGTAGTCTGTATGAATCATTATTTGAGTTAAGGTCCATTTAATTCCAAATCCAATGTCTTCCAAGGCTATTGTTTCAGACCCTCTGAACTTGTTCACCTAACTCTCACTTCCGAAGTCAAGTTAATGCACCAGAAGATAGTTTATGACTTCTCTAATCATTCTAGGGGTCACTCTGAAGTGTAGGGAGGGTGTTCTAAATAACAAAACAGACAGACAGGAAACAGTTGTTCATGAGCTCCTGTATGATGTATTCCTTTTGATTATCAGTCAGCAAAAGATGATGATGGTGATGGTGATACTTTTAGAAAGGGGTGCTTAGTAAGATGATAGAATGTTCATAGTTAATTGGTATAAAAATGTCTAGCTTAGAGTCTGGTACACACTCTCCCACAAATACAGAGTCCATGGGAAAATGAATCAAGCTTAAAGACACCAAGGATGTCTGAAGAGTAACTTGCAAATTTGAGATATAGGAATCCCTTTTCTCCCTTTGTGGACTTTTCATATTATTTCCTTTGGTGTGGGTATACTTGCCTTCTGGACATCAATGTCAGATAACTGTAGAACACAGAAGACACAAGTCATTCACCCAAAGAGGTCATGTTTCTGGAACTGACTTCAGTGTCTCAGTTTCCATAGAAATGCATTATTTGTTCATGGACCATTCTCTTTGAGGACTTGGTCAATAGAGGAGAGAGGGGTGTGAAATTCCCTCTGAGTTCATTTTCCATCATTCATACATTGCTTTCCTCTGGTTAAAACTTTAGTCTTGAAGCAGTTGCTAGAAAGTTACTGTTGGAACCTCATGTTCTTTTGTCATAGGCCCAGAGGAAAGTAAAATTCTTTCAACCATTCTAGGACATTTCATAATATTATTTAATCCAATGGGTTGAAAAACTTAATTATCAATTTAATTAAATAGGGTATTTATTCCCAGTTCATGCCTTTGAATAATTTGTAATCCAGGAGGTGTTTTCACTTGATAAAGACATCAAGACAGAGAGTATCTCATCATAATGATATAAATTCAGATTGGTTCTATTTGAAACATCATTTCCACACCATGATTTCAGCATCTTCCAAATTTCTGATTGGTTCTAGATATTAACCTGATTATTGACAAAAAATTCCACAGAACCTCTAGTAGATGAATTTCTATTCTAGGGAAAAGCAGAAATCCATAATCTTCCTATTCTAATAAGGCTTCAGTTAAATTTCCTGAGAGCTTATTGGACCTCAGTAGATCTCTTATACTTATTTTGACCTGTAGTTCCAAGTGTATATCTCCTCCCCAGAATTATCTATTTTACTTAAACCATATCTATAGTATCTAGCTAATTAAAATTATGTTATACCTATATGGGTTGAAAATGTCTCTTATGGAAACTTTTGAAATTACATGGAATATAAGGATACTAAAGAATATATGTGTGTGTGTGGGGAGAGAGAGAGAGAGAGAGGGAGAGAGAGAGAGGGAGAGAGAGAGATGGTGTGGTGTATAGTAGGATGGATAAAGGACCAGTCCCAGAGTCTAGGAAAATAAAGTTATGACTGACACTGAGAGGGAGAGAGAGAGATGGTGTGGTGTATAGTAGGATGGATAAAGGACCAGTCCCAGAGTCTAGGAAAATAAAGTTATGACTGACACATAGTTGCTAAGGGATCATGGACAAGTTATTTCCACTCAATGCCCATGAAAATATTCTAAGCTTATACATTGTGAAGATTTGCCAAGTTGCATCAGTGAAAAGAACCCTCACATCTGTAGCTCCTCCTACGTCTGAAATCTCTAGTCCAAAATTGCATTCATTATATCTAGTCATTATCTTAATGGGATTAACTGAGATATGTAGAGAGATATATTCTTATCAGGTACCTTATGGTAGCCCTTTTGAACTCTTAGAAATTTGCATTGATATGCAATTCACTAAGTGAATTATAATTTCAAAAATAAAAAAGATGAGGATTGGAATCAGCATGCTCTTAATGGTAAAATAGTCTACTGTTCTGAATATTTTAGTTGTTAGAGAGAAGCAGTCTGGCATAGTACAAATCTATTGCTTACTAACTACTTGGACAAGTAGATAGAAATTAGAGTTAATAGGAACCTTAGAAGTTGTTTAATGAATCATATATTTGGAGAAAGTAAAGAAGGTTCCTCCTCAGGTCATTTAGTCTGATCTTCTCATTTTATAGTTGAGACAACTGAAGCTTAGAACAATGAAGTGCATAGGATTTGGAGCCTGGTCTTCTACCTCCAAATTCAGAATGCATTTCACTGTATTGTGTTGCCTTTCAAAGTTCAAACACCCCATTTTAAAGTTCCAAAGAGGGTTATGAGTTGCCTGAATTTTCGGACCCTAGGAAGATGTTGAGATACTGGTAATCAGATTTGGTTTTCTGAAAACAGATTCAGTTCTCTTTCTACTACATTAAAATTTGATTACTCCCAAACCAAATTTCCCCAATTTTAACATAGAAATGTAGTACTTTTTTCCTTCAGTAACTACCATTTAGCCCTTTGTGGAAAGATAAAATGTGATAAGTATGCAAAAGCCTCTTTATAAACCTATAGATACTATATAAATGTTAGTAATTATTGTTCTGATATTAGTTCTATGGTCAATTTATTGATTGGACCTAGAATTTTTCTTCATTACACACTCTCAGAATAGTTTCCTCAGACAGTCATAAAACATAAAACAAGCATCTAATAGAGTTGACAGCAAAAGGGTGGTGTATTCCTGTTAACTTATCCATAACTTTAGGGCAATATAATTTGGATAAGTGATTTGGGGGTAATGGCCATGTCAGAGGGTCAAGTAGGAAATTGTCCTTAATGGCCATTTTTTGATATTGTCCAAATCTCTCCTCCTGCCCTCTTCATTCCTCAGTTCAATAAGCAGGTAAGATTTATTATTGAGTTTTAAAATGAGTTTCTAAAAAGACAAGTGCTGGGGAATTACAGGAGGTGTAGAATCTCATCCAAGTGTTCAGCTGTGATGGGGAGCATTAAATGATTTGAAAGCATCAAAGGTATGCTTTTAGAAGTCAGAAGCTTGACCTGAATAAAGAAAAAAAAAAGGAAGGATGTCGAAGCAGCATGTGAATAAAATGTAATATTGATCTTTCAATGAATTCTTCTCCTGCTGATTTCTTCTAGTCAGGAAATGCATGAAAACTGCCAACTAGCCCTGAGATTACCAAGGGAATGAATGTATCCCCCACAAACTGCTAATGTTATGCTGAAGGCTAAGATTCTTTCTTTCCTTTCCACTCCCACCAATTTCCCTATTGTCACTTTTCCCCATTGTTTCTCTCTTTTATCCTACCTTCTGGTAAATCTTTCTTCATGCTCTCTCTTTTTTTCCCCAGTCACTTCATGGTTTCCATATTTCACCAGAGGCTTTGTCCCTCCATTATTAGGTTTTATGACTTAACATCACAAAATAAGTGCCTACTTGCCTTGGAAAGTAGAATTGGTTGCCATTAAAAAGATGGGCATTACTTCTAAAAAGTAATGCCAAATTAACCTCTATTTTGGCACAACACCAATGCTACTCTTCCATGAGGTTGCTGCCTACCTTACACTATTTTAATAGGTGATCTGAACAATTAGTCCTTTTCTGATACTTTTTTCTGTAAAAAGAAGGATTACATAATAGTTCTAGGAATGAGATAAGGAACTAGGCAGCCCTTTTCTTGGCAGAGGAGGGAAAGAAGTATGGGAAAGGATGTTGCAAACATTATCATACCATTGTTCTTAATTTTAAGTATTCATTTTTAGCAAGGAATGATTCAATACCAGGAAGATTTGGGGAGGTGGGGGCTGAGTGGGATTAAGGTTGGTCATTAGCAACCTGAGACTAGTTATAACCAAAAAAAGACTATGACTTTTTTAATGGCATCAATAAAACCAATTTAAAATGATTGTATGTTGCTGAAAATTAATTATAGCTTAATCTGCCTGTCTCTTACAAAGAGATCAGATAAATTAATCTTACATCTCCTTCAATTTGTTTCCATACCTGTCCTCCTACAAAAACCCAGATCAGAAAACACATCTCCTACCAAAACCAAACAAACCAAAACAAACAAAACAAACAAACAAATTCAGGTCAGAGAACATGGCTAAAAACCAGATCGGAGAACATAATGTCTCCTACAGAATAAAACAAATCAGAGAAGGACAGAAAAAACATAATACCAATTTAATTTGTCCCATGAAGAAATGTAACATGATTATGTTGAAGAACCCCCTTCCTCAGAAGGAAGCTCAGGGATTCCCTCCTTCTGAGGGTATATATATTTTTGTTTGTTTGTTTGTTTTTTGTCCACTGGTTACAGGGCATTGTCAGTTGCAGATCAACCCAAAAGCAAATACTGTAACAAGAATAGATCTAAGTGGGGGCAGCTAGGTGGCTCAGTGTATAAAGCACTGTCCTTGGATTCAGGAGGACCTGAGTTCAAATCAAGCCTCAGACACTTGACACTTAACTAGCTGTGTGACCCTGGGCAAGTCACTTAACCCTCATTGCCCTGCCAAAAAAAAAAAATTAAAAAAAAAAAAGAATTGATCTAACTAGTACGGAGCAAATACAGAAGTATCATGATAAGATTACAGGATTCCTAAAAAGGGTTTCACAAGGATGGGGATTATAAGACGTTCCCATAAAATAGGGACTTGCTATCTGTAGTGAAAAGAAGTTAACAGGTAGGGTCTTTTATCTGTTAGCTATCTGGGTTCAGTTTGGAGTTCACTTGGAGGACATTTTGCTCCTATTAGCCCAGGGTTTCATAAAAAATACTTTTGGATAATAAGGCACCTCCATCAATCCAGTTGATCCATACATTCATATTAACAATGTTTTGTGTTATTTAGTTAAATCCTTTAAGTCAAATTTGTGAACACTCAATAAGTAAAGTTGATTAGACCTTGAAAGTAAAAAAGTTCTTTCTCCATAGTGTGCTTAGGTTAGTTACCAAGGCAACATAATATATACATGAATGCTCTCAGTGAATTAAAAAATTCAGGCAAGTGTTTTTTTCTTTTCAAGCTTACTGAGATATTCAGTACATATAATGTTTTACTCTATACCTTTAAAAACCCTCTTATACAAGGAACTTCAAGGAAATTTGTGCAATTGTCAAAAAAGAAAAAAATAAAACTAAGAAAAATACCTTTCATTAGATATTTGATAAATAATATTTCAACCATTTAAAAGTATAACAAAAAAGGGGGGGAATTGATCTGTGACTATAATTTTAAACATTTAGCCTCATTGTTGCCAAGGAGTCATAAAATTATAACTCTAGTGGCTACCACATTGTGATTGGCCCCCTAAAGTCCTTTTCAAAACTGTGCCAAAGCAATCCTTACAGCATTGAGGTTTATTGCTTTTACCTGCATTGTTCCCTCTACAATTGTAAACATTTCTCTCTCATTTCCTTATTCTTTTGTGAGCTAGTTTGTTTAAGTTGTTTTTGTTTTTAATTCAACTTCTTTGTCACTTGGAATCACTTTGAGACAAAATAAAAGTCTGCAAATAGAAGAAAATGTATTTCAAGTGTTTCAATTATTTCATAATAATCATAGCTAGCATTTTATACTTTTTAAAACATTTTTGATATATTGATGTATTTTTAAAAGAATGTGATCCTCAGAACAGGATACTGAAATAGGTATGGGATGTGGGATAGGTACAGGGTTTGTGTTTTCACTAATATAGGAAACTCCTAGATAAGGACACTTAAGAAATGTATGTCAACATCTTCTCTGCAATTTATGGAATTGAGTAAGCTAGATTTTATTGTCTTTATTATCCCAAATAAACAATTACAAGATGGTTTACAAAGTGCCAAACCCATTTGAAGTAACTAGCAAGATACTTTATGCTCGTTTAGAAAAGGACTTTTTGAATTACAGAATCAAAGTATAAAATAGGCATAGGAAATAAAATAGGTGTGAAAGTTAAGCCTTGGCTATAACAAAAACTTCATCATCACCACCATCATTATTATCAATAAAAAACAGTAGCCAGCATTTATATAGAGCTTTATGGTTTGAAAAGTGCTTTGTAAATAGTATGGCCTTTTTATTACAACACCAAGAGGTAGGTACTATTCTTATATCCATTTTACAGATGATTAAACTGAATCAAATAGAGGTTAATTGACTTGCCAAGACTCACACAGATAGTGAGTATATAAGGTCAGGTTTGAAATCTAGTTTTCTTATATATAAAGGGCTTCTATCCAAGCAGAAGCTGTAGCTTATCCTTTATATTTGAGCCCATGGTCTCCTGGAATTTCTTATGTACTTATGGATGATTCCTCAGTCTGCTGGAAGTACAGTGTTTTTACATCAACAATTCTTATTATACTATTTCAGTAAATATCTTTTTTTGTTTGTTTGTTTGTTTTGGGTTTTTTTTTGTTTTTGTTTTTTTAGTGAGGCAATTGGGGTTAAGTGAATTGCCCAGGGTCACACAGCTAGCAAGTGTTAAGTGTATGAGGCCGGATTTGAACTCAGGTGCTCCTGACTCCAAGGCCAGTGCTCTATCCACTGCGCCATCTAGCTGCCCCAATATCTTTTTTTAAAAAATAGAATTATTTATCAATGGGGATAGCGCAAAGAGGGTGAGGGCTCATGAATGGTAATACTAGAAAAAACACCACCAACTCCTCAGGGTTATTCTAAGAATCCTGAGGGTAGAAGTAATATCATATCCTCTGGGTATTGGGCTTATCACTGATAGTGGGAGTTGGGAGGAGCACAGAGGAAGTGATATATAGGTAAGAAATTTGAGTCTCAGACAGATTAAGTTACTTTATCAAATACCTAGTTAGTATCAGAGAGCAAAATAGAAAGAGCTAAGTAATGAGGATACAAAAAAGACAACAAATAATATAGTCCCTGCCCTCACAAGATATAAACAATGTTAATTGAGGGTAATCCCAGAGGTAAGGCAACACCTCTGAGAAAAATGAGACAGAGTCAATTTGTGTTTATGTAGTAGGTCCGAAATGCTATAGAGCAGCATTGATTGGCCTGAGACAGAGTGGGAATTGAAAGGGAACAAATTAAGATGATGTATAAAAAATGAAAATGTACTAAATGTACTAAATTCTGTATTTGATTTGATTTTTGTTTTTTTTTAATTATATTTTATTTTTTCCAATTACATGTGAAGATACATGTAGGAAGGAATGGGACCTTGGTGTACAGTAGAGGCACCATATTGGTACTTACTGAGTATTCAACATTCATTTTTAATAAGATTTTGAATTCAATTTTTTCTCCCTCCCTATCTCTGACACCAAACCCTTCTGAAGAGGGCAGGCCGTCTGAGATAAGTTATACATGTGTAATCATGCAAACATATTTCCATATTAGTGGTGCTGTGAAAGAAGAAATAGAACAAAAGAGAAAAGCCACAAAAAGAAACTTAAAAAAGTAAAAAGTAGTATGGTTCAATCTGCATTCAGACTCCAGAGTCCTTTATCTGGATGTTGGTATCATTTTCTGTCATGAGTCCTTTGGAATTGTCTTAGATCATTGTATTGCTGAAAAGAGCTAAGTCAATTATAGTTGATCATTGCACAATGTGGCTGTTAAGGCATACAATGTTATCTTGGTTCTGTTCACTTCACTCTCCATAAGTTGATGTCTTTCCAGTTTTTTCTGAAATCAGCCTGCTTATCATTTCACATAGCACAATAATATTCCATTTCACTCTTATATCACAACTTCTTCAGTCATTCTCCAGCTGATTCATATCCCCTCAATTTGCAGTTCTTTGCCACCACAAAGAGTGCATCAATCTATATATCTATATCTATATCTATATCTATCTATATAGATATAGATATATATATATATCTATATATATATATAGATATATATATAGATATATATATATATGTGGGCAAGTCACTTAACCCCCATTGCCCTGCAAAACAAGCAAACAAAAAAATCACCACCACCACCACCACAACAAAAAATAAAAACAAACAAAAAGAATGACATATCCTTAACGAGTTAACTCAGTTCTCTATATAATATAGAAATGAGACCTTTATCAAAAACCAAGGCTGTAAAAACTGTTTCCCAGCTTTCTGGTTTCCTTCTTATCTTAGTTACATTGGTTTTATTTCTGTAAAATGTTTCTTTTCAAATTTAATTTAATCAAAATTATCCATTTTGCATTTCATAATGTTTTCTATCTGTTGTTTGGTCATAAATTCTTCCTTTCCCAAAGGAACTTACAATTAAACTTTTAATTGTGCTCCTAATTTGCTTATGGTATCATCCTTTGTGTCTAAATCATATATATCTATTTTGACCTTATAGTGGTATATGGTGTGAGCTGTTGGTCTATGCCTAGTTTTTGCCATACTACTTTACAATTCTCCCAGCAATTTTTGTCAAGTAATGAGTTCTTATCCCAGAAGTTGGGATCTTTGTGTTTATCAAATAGGAGATTATTATAATAATTTATTACTGGGTTTTTTTTTGTGTGTGTACCTAATCTATTCCACTGATCCACCACTCTATTTCATAGCCAGTATCAAATAGTTTTGATGATTGATATTTTATAATGTAGTTTTAGATCTGGTACAGCTAGAACACCTACCTTTTCTTTTTTCCCCATTAATTTCCTTTCTATTCTTAACCTTGTATTCTTCAGATGAATGTTGTTATTATTTTTCCATTTCTATAAAATAATTTTTGATAGTTTGATTGTTATAGCACTAAGTAAATTAATTTAGGTAGAACTGTCATTTTTATTATATTAGCTCAGTCTATCCATGAACAATTGATGTTTTTCCACTTGGTTAGATCTGATTTTATTTGTTTGAAGCATTTTGTAATTATGTTCATAAAGTTCCTGGATTAGTTCTGTGTGTTTTTTGAAAGAAAATTTAAAAGATTTTCCTTTAAAAGTAAGGCATTTTAACCATTCTATGACTTCTTTCTCAGTTTTCTTGTTATTATCACACCGTTTGCAATTCTACTAACAAAAATATATATCATTTCCTTCTGCATTAACTCTTTAATCCCCCAGTACTGTCCTTTTGACAATTATATTTTCTTATATTCTTACCCATTGCTTCTGAATCTAGAAAGTCTTTCCTTTGTTATTCAAAACTAATGGATTTCTGAGGTTCTAGTCAGTGTGGATAGACTAAGATTTCCTTTGAGAAAATCTAGAATTAAAAACAAAATATTCATTTTATATTTAATTTATGAAATAAAACAAGTATTTACATATTATAATAAAAAGCTGATTCTACACAAAACTGTAAATCAGATATGTACAACTGGTCACTATTTTAAAATATATAATAAATAGGTGGGAAACTTTCTTCTCAATTCTAGCCTTGCTACTGTGATTCACATATCATGTATTTATTATTTCTGACTTCTTAATTTGCACTGAACTAAGAGGAATGGAAGTAGGGTAAGTGAAATTGAAGCTTCTTCAACTGATAATTCTTCATGAGGGTGGCCATCACAGTAGTGTTTATATCTAAGTTCTGCAGTTGGTGTTAACTTCCTATTGCTGTTTCATGTTTTTATACATGAAGGATTATAAGATTTCTAAGTTGCTTATCTCAGTTATCACTTTTCTCTCTGCACATATTGGAAACAAAAATTGGCAGGTGAGCATTTGCTGACATCTTCTTGCTAACATTTGCTTCTTTGTGAGAATACATTTGGGGAAATCAGAGACCAGGTGCTCATATTGAGAACTCCCCTCACTCCTTGCCCTTATACAGATGGATTCTTATGTTTGCTGACCTTTTGATTCCAGGAAAAGTCTTATCTTTGTAGTTGAAAATCCCCCAGAAAATCCCCTTGTCTTTCTAAGCTTTCTCTTCAGAATATTTTTAGAATGAAGTTTTGTTTGTTAAAATATTTTGTTTGTATTTTAAAACACATTCCCCAAAACTCTTGCAGATTATATAATTTAATGAAATAAATGGAGCTATAGCATTTATGTTTCTATTTAACACATTGCTTAAAATGCCATGTACTTTATAGATCTTGTTATAATTCACTTCTGCTCCTAGAATATTGGTATATAAATCCTATGTGTTGCTATATTAGGATTTGTTGGGGGGGATGTAGGAATGAACAGCCGAGAAAAAGATGTATTCTCTATTTCACTGCTCGCAAATTAACATTTAATTTGCTTATTTTCTCAAATACATGTGTTATCAAATTCATCTATAACACCTTTAATTATAGAGTGCTTATTAAGGAATTAAAGGAAATAACAATTAACTCTTATCAGTATTACATTCAATGCTCTTAATTCTCTGGAATTATACTTGGTCACATTTCTTACGCATGCCCTGGAATTAACTCAGACCATGGTTTGCACAGTCAGGCCTTGTTCTTAAGTTAAAGTGTATTCTTTGAAACTATGTTGGACAATAAAGTAACCATAATAATAATTATAACCTTACATTCAAGTTAGACTTTTCAGTGTTCTATGTGCTTTCATAAATATATAATGTCATTCTTTTTTTCCCCAGGGCAATGTGGGTTAAATGACTTGCTCAAGGTCACACAGCTAGTAAGTGTCAAGTATCTGAGCCCAGGTTTGAACTCAGGTCCTCCTGAATCCAGGGCCGGTACTTTATCCACTGTACCACATAGCTGCCCTTATAATGTGATTCTGAGAAATTTTTTTAGGTCATCAGATTTTCCAGTGTCCCATATTACTGTTTGCACCATAATTCAATGGGATCTATATTTATGTTCTATACCTTTACATCCTAGCCAACTCAAACCAAGAAAGACAGCCAAAAGTATAAAGCTCCTCAACAATGAAGATGCAAAGGAAGAAGACCAAAGGCAGCTACCATAGGACTTTGTAAATATTGCTTTTATACTTTTGTGTTTCCTTTGTCTTTTGGAGGTATGGGGGGGGGCAATGAAGGCTAAGTGACTTGCCCAGGGTCACACAGCTAATAAGTGTTAAATATCTGAGGCTGGATTTGAATTCAGGTCATGCTGAACCCAGGGCCAGTGCTTTATCCACTGCACCACCTAGCTGCCCTGTCTTTTCTAATATACTGAACCTTCCTGACTTGTTTTCTATTTTTCTTGGATAAAAGAAGTTTCCTAGCTATTCTACTATTTGTCTAACTATTTGTTTTCTGAGAAGGGATTAAGTTGGCAGATAAAATGTTCTCTTTCCATATGAAGAATATGTATCATCTCTTTTTTATGGCCTCAAATTTCACAGTTCAGTTTCTTTGATGCTTTAAAAAAATACATTATTTTTCCTTGTCCCTGTACTTCCTCTTAAGAGTGATCAGGAGAGTGGATTTTATTCTGAATCTTTGATACCCCTAGACTAGCAATAGAGCACCGGCCCTGGAGTCAGTAATACCTGAGTTCAAATCCAGCCTCAGACACTTAACATGTACTAGCTATGTGACCCTGGGCAAGTCACTTAACCCCAATTGCCTCACTAAAAAAAAAAAAAAAAAAAAAAAAAAAAAAAAAAGTGCTGTTCAGCTGTTTCCTACAAAGGTGAAAATCCAGTGACTTTGTAGATGATGTGTGTTTTATCAGATTTCATGTAATTCCTAGTCATTATAAATTATTTCTACATATTTAAACATATGTTGCCAAGAAAACCCATGGACAGTGGCCTGTCATTCTATTTTCCACAGGGTCACAAAGAGTCAGATATAATGGAATAGCAGAACAACAAAAACATGATACACACACACATACACAAAAACACATATATATGCACATATATATTACACACTGATGTAATCATATCTATTTCTTACATGTACACATTTGTGTATGCATCTCTATCTTTTTATAGTTATTATGTCTACACATATATCTATATCTGTTATACAGATTCATATAGAGATTTAGAGAAGAAGTGCTAACAATTGGTTGATAATGGAAACCTCACAAAGGAGGGAGTGATTACAATAAAGGTAAAAAGTTAAGTCTTGAAGGGACTAGGGATTTCAGCAGACAGAATGAAACAGGGAGATTAGTTTATGCAAATAGATCAATTTGATTAGAATGTAGGGAGTGTGAAGGAAAAATAAAAAAATCAAACTAATAAATTTGGAGTTAATGGTGATGGACTTTAAATATCAAAAAATAAATATGTATTTTTATTGAAAGGGTAATGGTAAACCATTCCATCTTCTTGGTTAGAGGAATGAAATGATCAAAACTGAATTTTAATAACATCAATTTGTCATCTATATTAAGGATGTATTACAGAAGGCAGGGAAAACAGGGATATGAGTTAGGAAGCTACTTACTTCTCCATCTCTAGAATGCCCACATCAGTTACCACACTCTCTATTCATCCACTCACCACTTTCAAACTACTGAACAACTTATACAATAGTAATATTCTTATTTCGTAGCATCCCTAGGCAAAGCTCTATGAAATGCACTTCCCCTTCATCAGCAAAGAGGAAAACTGTGGAGGGAACATTTCTTCTATACCCTGAATGTCAGTGTCTATACATCTTTACATTTCCCATTCTCTGCTATCATCATTCCCATTTGGCAGAATAAAACTCTGAAGATCAGATAATTATAGCAACTTTCTGAAAATCATAGAGACAATAAATAGTTGGTTTAAGGTGTCTGGATCCTTAATTCAAAGTTTATATACATATGCATATATATATACCTATATGTGCATACATATATATGTATACACACACTCAAAAAGTTTATATATATATACATATATTCAGTACACATACAACATACATATATACAATATACATCTAAATATATAAATATATTCATAGTTTTATGTGTATATATATATATATATACATATACTTTTATAACATAACATGTATTTATCTCTATACAGTAGATGAGCATATAGCCTGCAGTTATCCATTTTTGGCACTAGATGGTGATCCTGCATTAGCAGAATAAATTTTTATTGACCACATTGGGATGGGGTGGGGTAGTGAGAGAGGGTCCCTGAAAATGGATAAGCTGGCACATAAAAATGATGAATGGATGAACTAGAGTGACAAGGATCAAATAATGGATTTTTAAGGCAACACCAAAGGAATGGATCAGTAAAATGTGAGGCCATTAGAAAGAGAGAGGGAGAGAGAGAGAGAGAGAGAGAGAGAGAGAGAGAGAGAGAGAGAGAGAGAGAGAGAGAGAGAGATTTTACATATTGTTCAGATGGAAAGAGAGAACATTTTATACACTGAAAGAAGCAGGACACTATGGTAGAAAAATGTCTTTTGACTTCAGCGTAATTTCCATCATTCTATGGTGGATACTAATTCCCACCTCTTCCATTAAGTTTCTGTGTCACCTTGGAATAGTTACTTAGCCTCTTTAGGACTCAGTTATAAGGGGAAAGAGTAGGGGAACAAACATCTATTAAATGCCTGTTATGTGTATGGCACTTTGCTAAGCCCTTAAAAGTATCTCAGTTTATCCTTACAGCAACACTGTGAGAAAGGTGCTATATTTATTTTTTTTGTGGGGCAATGTGGGTTAAGTGACTTGCTCAGGCTCACATAGCTAGTAAGTGTCAAATGTCTGAGTTTGGATTTGAACTCAGGTCCTCCTAAATCCAGGGCCAGTGCTTTATCCCCTACTCCACCTACCTGCCTCCTGAGAGGTGCTATTTTGAGGCCCATTTTACAGGTGAGGAAACCAAAGCAGACAGGTTCAGTGAATTACCCAGGTTAAATTGACTTGCCATTATTGTCTGAGGCCTTATATGAACACAGGTTTTCCTGATGCCAGACCCAGTGATCTATTCATTGCTACACCTATCAGCCTCAATTATTGACAGTCCAACTTCTGGCCTCAGTCACTTGACACTTACTAGCTTTGTGACCCTGGGCAAGTCACTTAGCCCTCATTGCCCCACCAAAAAAAAAAAAAAAAGAATTGTGAAGAGAGTTCAACTTGATCTTCTTTTAAAATTCTAGGATGCTAATTTCTGTTATAATAGTTGCCTTGACTTCTGAACGATAAAAACGTAATAATTATTAAGAGAGAAAGAAAGAGTAGTCATCATTTATATAGAATTCAAAGTTTTACTTATTTTCCACTTTCAAGATGAACACTGAAATCCTCCTACATAACCAAAATCTCCTATCATTCTATCTGTCTATATATGTCACTCCTAAAACTTTTCTCTGTTTTTTTCTCTTGGTTTTAGTCCCTCCATCCCTCAGTACTCTCTCAAGCTATCAACCCTACTCTGACTTCACTTTTCCCCAACCCAGCTCTTTTCCCTGATAGTAAACTAGTTCAGTTTTATAACTGTTCTCTAATCTCTTGTCCCCTTGTTCTGTTTCCCCTCATATCTTTAAAAACTATGGATTAAGACCCATAATCTTCCCCTCTACTCCTACTTACTGACTCTTCACCAGTGCTGAAGGAAGAATCACAACCAAACCAACTTTCACTACTATAAATGTACTTTTCTTCACTTAATCTCATCTAGATCCATAGCAGTGCAATCCAATTATTTAATCTCCACATATTTTTTTAATCTATCTAATCAAGAATACCTGAGTTAAAATCCTGCCTTGGACATTAACTAGTCATGTGATCCTGGGCAAGTTGACAACCTCTTTTAACCGTAGTTTCCTCATCTAAAAAGTAATAACAATCATAGCACCTACCTCACTAGTTTGTTGTAAGGAACAAACAAGTATAATATCTTTTTTTTTTTTTTTTAGTGAGGCAATTGGGGTTAAGTGACTTGCCCAGGGTCACACAGCTAGTAAGTGTTAAGTGTCTGAGGCCGGATTTGAACTCAGGTACTCCTGACTCCAGGGTCAGTGCTTTATCCACTGTGCCACCTAGCTGCCCCAGTATAATATCTTTAAAGTGCCTTTTAAAATGTAAAGTTCTACATAAATGTTTGCCATCATTAATACCAACTTTATCCCCCAAATCTACCCATCTTCCTAAATTCCCTAAATCTACTGAAGGCACCATTATCCATTAAGTCACTCAGGTTCAAAATCTCAGAGTCATCCATGAACCTTCATCCCCTTTCACCCCTATCAAAGCAGCTTTCAAACCTCTTCAAGTTTACTTATATGCCATATTGTTTTCCTCCATTTCCCTGTCTTCACTTACCTCATTATTGCCCTAATTCAGGCCTACATCAACTCTCACTTCACATATTTCTATTGCCTCCTCATCATTCTCTCTGCCTCAAATCTTTGCCTTCTTCAATCCACCTCCTAAACAGCTGCTAAAATACTATTTCAAAAGCACAGGTATGACCATTTCATTCCCCTGCATCAAAAGATGTAATGACTCCCTATTGGCCTATGCTATAAAATGCAAACTCCTCAGTTTTGCATTTAGAGTCCTTCCCAATCTGGCTTCAGACTATCTGTCTAGGCATATTGCACATCATTCCCCTTAATAAACTGTACTTTCCAACTGACTCAACCTTTTTGTTATTCTTTGTACACAACCATCCATTTCTCATCTCTGTCTCATTATACCTGGAATGTATTACCGCCTCACTTTTCCCATACAAAATCCTTGGTTTCTTTTAAGATTCAGCTAAGGGGTTACCTTCAACATGGAGCCTTTTTTGATCTTCCCAGCTGCTAATCTCCTCTTTGCCCCCAAATACTTTGTACTTGTTTTTTATACATTTATATGTGAGCATGTTGTTCTACCAGATAGACCATAATCACCTGTTTTTGAACCCCTAATAACTGACTCTTACTAAATGCTCATTGAGTGAAGCATTCATTGAAAGCGTGTTGTATAAATTACCTCATTTAGACCTCATAACAATGCTGGGGGTAGGTAACAGGAGTCTTATTATCCCCATTTTATAGGTAGGGAAATTTAGGTTCAGAGAGGTTAAGGACCTATTCATGATTACCTAACAACTGCAAAGTAGAGAATTGAACCTAGATCTTCCTGACATGAGTTCAGTCCTATGTCTGTTATACCATTCTGCTTTTCAATACAGGTGCATCTTACTTGAAGAAAAAACACATCCAGAATTAAGAATTTACAAAGGAGGAAATCTGGATATGATTATATGCTTTCGAAATGGATTCACCGTCAGTTCCCATTAAATATTCAGCTCTCCTGGTGCATTTAAAATGATTAAACTTTAAAAAATTCAATTTGCACAAAACTTTTCTAGAACACATCTGTGAACAAACAACAGAATATATCTTTCAAACCTGCTGTGTTCAAACATACTTTTAAAGTGCCCAGAGAAAATGAAGCAGTTTGTTACATAGCTTAAAGTCAGGTTCTCAAACTACTGGAATGTACTTTGGTTATTGGTATGAAATCTTGGATGTTTTAATGCAAATTAATGCACATGCCAACTTGAGTTTCAAGGAACAGGAAAGAGGAAGGAGTTGAATTTAAAAAAAAAAAAGAAAAGAAAGCTGAAGAAAAGTGGCTACTAAGGGAATATTATCCTTTTCTTATTAGAAAGAATTAAGATAATCGATTTAGAGCCATTAGGGCCCTTATAGATAACATAGTAAGTACAATTACCTCATTTTACATATAAAAAGTGAGGACTACTGAGATTCAGTAACTTGACCAAGATTATAATGGTAATAAGAATCATAATTGGAGTAAGAATACTAAAATTCTGAATCAGATCTTTTGTACACTGAAACCTTTCATTCCATGTGGTTTAGAGACTGTGAAAAATTAGTATGATCATTTCTATTGAAAGAATTATCTTTAAGTTTGAAAAATCATTATTATATCTATGAGATTGTAAGCAACTTTCCAGTCATTCTATTATAGTTCATCAGTTGAAATTTTAAGACTTTCTTGTTTTTGTTCAGTTTTTTCATTTGTATACAACCCTTCATGACCCAATTTGGGGTTTTCTTGAGAAAGATACTGTAGCAGTTTGTCTTTTCCTTCTCTACCTTATTTTACAGATGAGGAAACTGAGACAGAGTTAAGTGATTTGTTCAGGGTATCACAACTAGTAAGTGTCTGAGGCTAGATTTGAGCTCAGGTCTTCCTGACTCCAAACTTAGCACTTTATTCACTGTACTACCTAGCATCTTTTAGGCTAGATGAGGTCTTTTTTCTAGTTTGGTGACTTATCATCTGTTGATCCATGCAAGAGAATAAACTTCTGATATACAGTTCTCACTACCAGGTCATGTCTTTCATGTATTCACTTATTGCCATCTATTTTTCCAATAACCTCTAAGGATGTATCAGATAGTTTCACCATTTCCTTACATAATCTAGTTTGGCCCTACATTCTGCTTCCTTAAGAATAAGCCTCTAATTTTAGGTGGTGATAGCTTGGTCTAGACATACCATTATTAAATCCCCTATTTCTCCAAAGAAAGTCACATGACTAAGTTGTTTCATCATCTATTTTCAGAATTTTTATTTTCATCAAATACATAAAATGGAATGTGACTATTACCATCAACTACTATTATTGTTTGGTGAAAATTACTACCTTAGAATTATTAAGTTTTTTCTGCTAATACCGGTAGCTGTTAAAATTAGCCTCAGGCTCCCTGAGCAGAGCTGCCCCTCCCCCTCTGTTTCAGCTGCAGGGTGCCTCTGAACTGGGCTAAACTGTGTGGGATCAAAAACCCCAGGCTCCAGGCATGGCATGGTGCAGCCCGTGTGCACAGTGGAGATTCACACAAAAAACCAAAGGGATGCCAGAGCTTGCTTCTCCCATCCCCCAGCTCCTGGTGTGCAGCATGGGGGTTCTGCCAAGGCCCAGGGGACCAGCCCAAGTTTCACCTGAGAGAGGAGGTTAATAAAAAGAGACGCAGGGGGACGAGAAGGGGGCTTTTCAGTGAGAGGGCACTCTAGAAGAAGGTCAGTTGGTACAGAGAAGCTAGAGATGCTGGGGCTTCACAATGGTACAGAGAACAGGCTTTTCAGTTGGAAGGTAGAGAGAAGGAGACTGAGAGACAGGAAGGAGAGCGGAAGACACTAAGAAAGTTGCAGGAGCCACAAAGAGTAAGTGCAAAGGGCAGCAGGAGAGAGAGTTAAAAGATAAAGTGGAGAGTTTGTTGGTAGAAATTTACAGGTCCTATTTTAATTTCATTATCCTACTTCTTTTGCTGCCTTTATCCCTAAGTTTATTCATCTAAATAAATCCTTGTGCTTTATTTAAAAAGAGGCATTTGCTTATCAATTTGGGAGAAGCAGTTGTGGAGGAATTTTTAAATGACCCAGGCTAAATTAATAGCAGTCAGATACCCAGCCAGCCAGAAGTCCACAGATTAGGTCCAGTTAGTTAAAATATTTTTACATACCAAAACTATATTTATAGATTTCTAGACTGTTTGTCATGTGCTTTAATATTTTTTCTACAAATTTCTTTCTTCATTTTAGTATGGATAGTGTGCCTTATGGTGAAGGAGCCTATGCTTTCTTAATATCATAAGGGTTTGCTAATTGTTTATATACTTTTCAAGTATGTTGCAGCCCGTTTTATGATTCTCAAAGTATACATTAAGGTTGACATTGCATAGTTGCTCATTGATTTATATATGATTTCATTTTTTTCAATTTCAGGATGTCTGTTCTTTTAATGTATTCAGCCAAGCCTTTTCCTTGATATTTTCATGCTCAATGTAACTTGTTTGGAAGAGATCAATATATTTTTTAGCTATCACCTTTGTTCACTAATTTAACGTGATATCTGGATTTAAACCTATATCTTTCCTTAGCAGATATTAAGAAGTTTTTGTTTATTGAATCCAAATGTCCATTAGATATAATTGGAGAAAGATTTCATGAGGTGAAGCAGATGTTTAGTTTACTCATTTTGTTGGATTCATATAACTTCATGGCATCCATATATATCAAATAGTTAACAAGGTGTTTTACTCAATTTCTATAATTTGGATGTAATCTTTACTTCTACTTAGAAGAAATGATAACTGATTTAAGAGTAGGTAAAATCATGATTAATTTATATTAGCTCAACTTAAAAAAATCAATTATACATCATTGTGTAGATAGAATGCTGTAATTAGAGAATGATTTTCCATGTAGACATCAGATGTTCTAGAATTTTCACTATACTTGGGTCTATTTAAATACTTGTAGCTTGTGAATAACCATGTTTATGGAACTGTGTCAATGCTATGCAATAATCAGGAAAGGAGGGGCAGCTAGGTGATGAAGTGGATAAAGCACCAGCCATGGATTCAAGAGGATATGAGTTCAAATCCAGCCTCAGACACTTGACACTTACTTGCTGTGTGACCTTGGACAAGTCACTTAACCATCATTGCCCCACCCCCAAAAATTAATAATCAAGAAAGGAAACAAATATGTTTGAAACTCCTATGTATTTTGTTCTATAGTTACTAATTCATTCATTGATCCTTATCTCTCTGAGACTTATGTCAAAATAGCTTTGTTTTTATTCATTATACTTTCCAATTAAATAATTATTTATTTATATTTCTTCTTATGATAATAGATGTGTGTGTGCTTGATACAATTTGTGAATGTTTTGTGTGAGGTATACAAATATGTAATTGGGCTATATTTGAAGGGGGCACTAGTTTTCTTATTCTTTGATAATAATTATTTGATGCTTTTTGTTAAGAAAGGTAACATCAGGTCCAGATCTGAAAGGAAAAAAAAGGTTTGAATATTTCTTATCAATTTATGTACCACTGTGAAGCATTTAATGCAATAATTATGGATATTTTTGGGACTCAGACACTTCCCAGATTTACATGGAGGCTAGAGTTTGAGGCACTACCCTTTGTGTAAATGTTCTGGTATTCATCATATTAATTGTGCAAAACATTTTCTATTTATCAATTAGCTACTTTTATGATTGCACTGCACTGGTTAATTCCGTGACTTTGACCTGTGTATACTGTTGACAAAAAGCATTAGAAAACCATGCTCCATTCTCCATAACTGATGACATCCATTTCCAGTTTTGTTAAAAGGTAATTCTGACCTGGAGGGTCTTGCATGAGCTGATGATGAGTGAGATAAGCAGAACCAGAAGAACATAGTACACAGTATCATCAACATTGAGTGTTGATCTACTGTGATGGACTATATTCTTCTCACCAATGCAATGGCACAAAAGAGTTCCAGGGAACTCGTGATGGAAGAGGATCTCCAAATCCAAGAAAATAAAAAAGAACTGTGGAGTATAGATCCTGAATGAACCATACTATTTCTTTTGTTTTTGATGCTGTTGTTTTTTTCTATTTTGAGGTTTATCATCATTGCTCTGATTTTTTCTCTTATAACATGACTTATGAAGAAATAGGATTAATGTTATTATGTGTATATATATATATATATATATATATATATATATATATATATATATAACCTATATCAGATTACCTGCTGTCTAGGGGAGGGGGGAGGGAGGGGAAGGAGGGAGAAAAATCTGAAATTGTAAAGCTTGTATAAACAAAAGTTGAGAACTATCTTTACATGTAACGGGAAAAAAATAAAATACTTTATTAATTAAAAAAAAGATAATTCTGTTGTTGAATTAAAGTAATCATGTCCTCAGTCTATATCTGATACTCATGATTTGCTATCCTAAGTGGTCACATCATCTGCACTGAAATATTTTTTTAAAATGGTGATATTGGCATTTCTGATTTCTCCCCCATGGATCTTTAGAACATGAAGTGACAACATTTGTTTTACTACCCATTGTACCAAGGTGATCATTAAGATGATCTTGAGTTGGGCAGATCTACAATCTTATGTGACCTTGTATATTTGATTAATAGAAACAATCACATTAAACTGAATAGATGGCTAAGAAATCAATGATTTCTCTTGGGCCTGATTTACCAGTGTTTCAAGATTCCTTCTTAGCTACCATAACCATTAGAGGTTGCATAAAGTTTATGCTTTATATCACCCTGGTTGGCATTCTTTTCCCTACTCTGACACTGCCAAACTCCCCCAACCCTACCACTATTATTGCTGCTGCTGTGGTTGCTTATTGCTGCTGCTACTCTATCCTAGTTTCTTTCCCAATATTACAATTCATAGTTATTATTTATTATTTAAGTGTTAAAAATAATAGTCTTTAATATGAAAAAATAGTCTAAACCACTATTGATTAGAGAAATGCAAATTAAAACAACTCCGAGGTAACATCTCATACCTATCAGATTGGATAATATGACAAAAAAGGAAAATAATAAATGTTGGAGAAGCCATGGAAAAATTGGAATCCTAATGCATGGTTGGTGGAGTTGTACACTAATCCCATCATTCTGGAGAGCAGTTTAGAACTATGCACAAAAGGCTATAAAACTGTCTATACCCTTTGACCCAGTAATACCATTACTAGGTCTGTATCCCAAAGTGATCATAAAAAAGGGAAAGGAAACCACACATACAAAAATATTTATAACAACTCTCTTTGTGGTGGCAAAGAATTGGTAATTGAGGGAACACTCATCAATTGGGCAATGCCTGAACAAGATTTGGTATATGAATGTAATGTAATACCATTGTACTATAAGAAATGATGGCCAAGGAGATTTCAGAAAAACGTGGAAAAACTGAAGTGGACTGATGCTGCATAAAGTGAGCAGAGCCAGGAGAACATTGTACGCAGAAACAGTAACATTTGTGTGATCATCAACTGTGATAGACTTAGCTTTTCTCAGCAATACAATGATCCAAAAAATTCTACAGGACTCATTATGGAAAATGCTCTCCATATCCAGAAGAAAGAACTATGGATTCTGAATGCAAATTGAACCATACTGTTTCTACTTTTTTGTGTTTTTTTTTTCTTTTTTGAGGTTTTTCCCTTTTGTTCTGATTCTTTTTACACAATATGATATAAACTATATCAGATTGCTTTCTGTTTGGGGAGGGGGCAGGGAGAAAAATTTGGAACTAAAAATCTTTGCAAACAAATGTTGAAAATTATCTTTACATGTACCTGGAAAACAATAAAATACTTTTATGACAGAAAAAATAATAGGCTTTATCTATCAAAACTACTCGAGGGTCTTAGGTAGCTATCATAGACTAAAGAAGAAAAATGTAAATAGTTTAAGTCCCATAGCTTTTCAAGACCCATAGAATATCAAGAGAATCTTAAAGATTCTTTTTTATTAGTAAAAAATAATAAAAGCTAGTCACTGTCATGTTTAAAAATGAAAGTTATCGTACTATTTTGGGCTAGGATTATATATATATATCTATATATCTTTTTTTTTTTTTTTTTTTTTTTTTTTTTTTAGTAAGGCAATTGGGGTTAAGTGACTTGCCCAGGGTCACACAGCTAGTAAGTGTTAAGTGACTGTGGCCGGATTTGAACTCAGTTACTCCTGACTCCAGGGCCGGTGCTCCATCCACTGCGCCACCTAGCTGCCCCTATATCTATATATCTAACCCTCATTGCCCCACAAAAACAAAACAAAACAAAACAAAAAAAAACAGTCTTAATCCAGGGTATATATCATTCACCTAGTAGACACTAACTAAATTGCAAACATAGCGTCAACTTGTCTTTTTCATTTGAAGCTGATTAAATTTGACTTATTTTACTTTTTTTTTTGGTTGGGGGGGTGAGGCAGTTGGGGTTAAGCGACTTTCCCAAAGTCACACAGCTAGTAAGTATCAAGTGTCTGAGGCCAGATTTCAACTCAAGTACTCCTGACTCCAGGGCCAGTGCTCTATCCACTGCACCACCTAGTTGAAATGAAGTGCCTATTGTTTTATTGTTGGCAGGGCAATGAAGGTTAAGTGGCTTGCCCTGGGTCACACAGCTAGTAAGTGTCAAGTGTTTGAGGACAAATTTGAACTCAGGTCCTCCTGAATCCAGGGCTGTTGCTTTATCCACTGTGACACCTAGCTGCTCTCTTTTACTTTTTCATATGATTTATTTTTATATCCTTTGCAAACTTTCACTGTTCTCCCCAGTTATTAATATACTGTGCATGGTCACATGGAACACAAAATCTAGAAGAGTCTAATGGGTAGATAAATCTAAGTCTTCTCCATACCACCTGCCTACTTATACATTACAGAAATCATTGGTAAAAAGATATTTTTATTACTTCTTATTGTTTAAATATTGATGTTATTTCCTATCTAGATACCAAAATTGCTGATTTAACCCTTTTTTATTTATTCCTGACTTATTTGCTTACTTGACAAAATCATTTTTATTTCAATTCCTGTCCTTTAAGGGGTTACCTATTCCATCTAACTGGGCAGTATCCATAAACTTTATGATGATTATATTTATGTTACTCTCAAAGTCATTAATAAAAAATGAATAGCACATAGTCTAGCATTGGCCTATGCTACACACAATTTCTGGACTGCACTGGTTTTATTTGAGTGTGAACTCTAGTGCTTCTGAAAATATTACTGAATGTTTAAAGATGCTATGTTACCCTTAGCATATTTTATACATATACATTTGCGGTTAAGTGGTCTGGTATACTATTTTTAGTGGCAGTCTGAATGCTAAGGCTTCTGCTCTCAGGGACATTGGCTCTGCTTTATATACTCTCTGCAGGTAAAGGGATAACATTCAAAATTTTGTGTTTCTATCTATAAAAAAATGATATTATGCAGTACTTATCTTAGCCAATTATAAATGGACTGAGCAAATCTGGTTGATAAATAACCCCCCAATCAAAGTATGTTTTTATTGTTGCTAAGCAAAAATTTATCTACCTTTTACTTGTGATATCACCATTTACCATAACAATTAGAAATGCTATTTATCCCATTTCTAGCCTAAAAAAGAAATTTATTTATCTATTATCTTAAATTTGGTCCCTTTTATTATAATTTCTATTATTTCAAATATAGTATACCTTTTTTGTTTTGTCACCTAATGAGAGTGCAGGAAAGGAGTGGTTTAGAAAGGGTTAAATCAGCAATTTTGGTATTTTTTTAATTAATAGAGAAGCCAGTTCATTCTGATCAAATGAATATGATCTGTACTTTCAGGCAAAGAAAAATCTTTTTTTTTCTAAATAGGAGAGAATAGTAACATGGCTACATATTCATTTCTCTGTGCTATGTGAAGTCAGAATCCAAGAAAAAGTACTAGTGTGAAATGTCAGAAAAAGTCAAGCTGGTCCCACATGTCAGATGAGTGGGAGGCCTCCCAGTTACTGGGATTTAAGGGGCACTGCCTTGCCCATAAATCTATTCTATATCAGTCTGCTTGAATTTTCCACATTACTCACTTGAGCAAAATGCTCTGCATAATAGATATCAATAATACCTCACAATGAATTAGCTTTTCAAATTAGCTAGTAGTCACTTTAAAAAAGGTAACATGCAAGAATGTTTCCATGGTGGTGGAAATGGAAGAAGGGTGAGCAAGTTGTTCTCTTCTTTGGTGAAAGAAAATGGAAGTGTGAACAAGGAACAGGAAAATGAATCTGGGATATCAAATAAAAATTAGGAAGCATTGATTATGAATTTTACCTGCTTTAAAATTTTATCCAGGGAAGAGATCAAATTTCTGGCAAAATCAGACTCATCTTGAGGTAAACTATTTCCCAAGATACCTTTAATGGTACTACTGGCAAGAGTAAGAATTGACAAACCTTTGAGTGTTTCTTCCAAATGTAGAACTCATTTGTTTTGTCCCCAGAGGGGACAAGAGGGTAGGTTCAATCATTGTAAATTTCTAGGAAAAAAAAATGTGTGCACAATACACAGATGTACATTGTATATATGCATATATACATACATCAATGTTTGTGCACATATGTGTGTCTGAATGCATGTATATATTTATGTATGCATATATGCACACACTTGAAATCAGGGGTGGGTTAAGGAAATCTTCCTAACAATTAGAAGAATTCAGATATTCTCTAGTCAGGGTAATCTCAGTATGTGGATTCTCCTTGTTGGAAGTCAAGGAGAGACTAGGTTACTAGTTGCCTTCTATGTTATATTGGAAATTCTTTTTTTTTTTCCAATATTGAAGTCATTTCTTACTTTATAATTATATTGTTCCATTATTCATGTCTTCAAGATGTGTCCACAAATATAAATCTAAATAGTAAAAAAATAAAGCTATTGTTAATCATTTTGTGAGTCAGTCACATAGCATTAAGGAAGGACCAACTCTTCACCAGGAAAAGTGCTAAATACTGAAGATACAAAGAAAGGCAAAAAAAAAAAATAAAGTTTCTGTTCTTATGGCAGTTCTAGACTGATTGGGTAGACAAAATGTAAGCAACTGAAATGTGGGTAAGCTCAGAGGGGAGTCAGCAAGATTAAAGAAGACTGGAAAAGACTTTTGGCAGAAGGTACAACTTTAGCTAAAACTTGAAGGAAGGCAGTGATTCTAGAAAGCAGGGATGAAGGGGGATAGAGTTCCAGGAATGAAGGAGAGTCAGTTAAAATGCTCAGAATCAAGAGATGGAGGTCATTGTCACCAGATTTAAAAGTTTATAAATAGGAGTAAGTTATAACTGGAAAAGTAGGAAGGGACCAGGTTTTAATGGGTGTTAAAAGGCAAACAGAAGGGTTGATATCAGATCCTGGAGGTGATAAGGAGCCACTGTAGTTTATTGAATAGGAGAGTACTGTGGACAGATGTCTGATTAAGGAAGTTAAATTTGATAGCTGATTGGAGGAATTATTAAAGTGGAAAGAGAATTGAGGAATGAAGACCAATCAGCAGGCTATATTGCAAGTGACTATGTAGGTAGTGATGAGGATCTTCACCTTATGGCTTATGGCTGAGTCAGAAGAGAGATTGAGGTGTATCATGTGAGATGTTGTGAAGGTAGAACTAGTAAGACTTGACTAGTGATGGGACATGGGGGTTGATAGTGAAGAGTAGAAGAGGATGTATAGGTTATGACCTTAGATGTATAGGAAAATAGTGGTACCCTTACCAGTTATAGGGAAATTAAGAAGAGGATCAGTTTTAAACATGTTAAATTTAAGATGTCTATGGGACATCCAATTTGAAATGTATAACAGGTAATTGCAGGTACAAGACTTGAGGTTAGGTTTGAACAAGTCTATAAAGTGATAATAATTGAATCAATGGGAGATGATGAGGTTGTCAAATGAAACAATATAGAGGAAGCAGAAGAGAGGGCCTAGTTCATAAGCTTGTTAGACCTCCCCTCGTTAGTGAATGTGGTATGGATGAAGATACAACAAAAGAGGTTGAGCAGGATTGATTACACATACAAACAAAAAAGCAAGAGAGAGAGAGAGCAGTTTGAGAAAACACCTAGCAAGAATAGAATAGAAAGGAAAAAGAGGGTGATAAGCACCATCAAGTCTTCAAAGAGGTCCAACTTTATGCTTCTGTTAGTAACAAGGCCTTGACAGAGAAAAGTTTCATGATTTCTACATCAAGAAAAAAAAGGGGCCTTTTGGAACTGTGTGGTTTACCCAAATATGCATTTGAGTGTGAGAGGGGAAAAGTTTAAATAGCATTTAAAGACTTCCAAACATCTATAGCATCTTATGTCCATATATCTCATGCTATTCAATAATATTATTCAATACATATACATGAATGATTATTAATTTGTCACTGTTACTATCCTTTTCTAGTGAAAAGAAAATTTACTTCTGAAGAGGTTAAATGATTTTCCCAACGTGACTCAAGATCCTCACAATGCATTGATGTAAATCCTTGTATACTTGAGCTATCATTTTAACTTGTGCTATAAAATACTTGTGTTTCTAGAACATGGAAAAAAACATTACAAAAATTCTTGAAATGTTCTTTGTTTTGGAATTATTTGGTCTTGCACAATTCTTCAAGCCCTGTGGTTCATACTTCCCTTGGGGTTTTCTTGGTAAAGATACTGTAGTGGGTTGTCATTTCCTTCACCAGTGAATTAAGACAAACAGAGGTAAATTGAGTTGTCTATAGTCACGTAGTATATGTATGAGGTTGGATTTCAACTTAAATCTTCTTGACTCTAAGCCAAGTGATTTATAATCCCCTGAAGCACCTATCTGTCTCCTAAAATACTCTTACAAACCCTTTTAAAATAATAAGTAATCAACCATATGTAACTTGCAAAAGAGAAAGGGTGGTTATACAGCAAGGGTGTGGGAAAACAGTTGGCTGTGTTTTGCACTGGTTATATTAAAAGACTAAGAAGAAGGACTCCAACACTTTTAGTAGGTTCTTTAATGAAGATTTATGGAAAGATATGGATGAGATTCACCCTGGGTAAGATGACATGAATTGGTTGTGATGTGCACTGGTCATGGGAGAGCCACATTAATGAGATCATGAATCTATTATAGGCATAGCTTCATTATGCATTAAAATGATCAGGTTGAGTTAAATGGATTCTTAGGTCTCTTCTGACTATAAATCTATGATCCTATGATGCTAGGGAGTGATACTGAATAGTAGAATGGCTGATTCAATAAACTAAAGATCGGACTTTTACTTTAGGGGTTATCCAATCTATCATTAATTTAGGCATAACAAGTAAATTTAATTCAATGACCTTTGTGTATCCACACACACATATCACACATGTAAGTCCCAAAATGACTTCTTTTTTATTTGTTTGGCCTGTATCTCTGTTCTAGAATGACTTAACTAAAAATGTCTAGCCCAATATAATGGAAATTGTCACACCAGGAAGCCTGACACCCCTCCTCTATGGAGACTTATTTTGGAACTGGACAGATGAGTTTCAAACTACACATCAGGAACAACATATAATGGATCATAGAAGTGTACTTGTAATGATTTCTGAAGGCCAGCAAACTTAATATTAACTGCCAAATAAGAAAAATAAAGAAAAATAATAAGTTGTTGCTTTGACATTTAGTTATGTTGGATTTAGTGGGCAGCATCAGAAATCATGTTTCATTGATGCAGCGACAGTTGTCAGTGATGAGTAGGAAATCAGCACTGACTGGTAAACATACATGCTAACAGAACTATACCATGGTAAGACACTATTAAAACCAAAAATATAAGCCTTTCTTAACTACTATCCTGTGATTCTACCCAATTCCAAAGTAGTGTATCTGGAATATTTTCACTGAGTATCAGGCTGTATTGGATCAAAGGGCATTCTTACTGGGCTTCTGAATCAGACTGGGCTGTAATTCATATGAGTTTGTGTTCCTTGTTAATGGTCCATGGCAGATTTTGTCCCAAATATGTTCCCAAAGAATTAGAGATTCACTGAGAAATGTCCTTTGAGAAAACTTGACCAATATCTAAGAAAAATGGTAACACCACTTTCTTTAGAAAGGAAAGGAATGATAGCAGGAGAGGCTTGCTGAAAAGCATTCTTGTTTTTTTTGTTTGTTTTTTGTGGGCAATAAGGGTTAAGTGACTTTCCCAGGGTCACACAGCTAGTAAGTGTCAAGTGTCTGAGGCCAGATTTAAACTCAGGTCCTCCTGAAGCCAGGGATGGTGCTTTATCCACTGCACCACCTAGCAGCCCCATAAATGCTTTCTTATTAGTCCCTTCATCTAAGGAATGTCAAGGAAAACAATAACAAAACTCAAAACTTTTTGTGTAGTTTGATCAGTTTCTTAATAGATGAATGCAGTATGGCAAAATAGACAGAGTCAAGTATATCTACCTGGAGACAAGAAGACTTGGGAATGAATCCTCCCTGAGGCTCTTAACACCTATTTGATTCCAAATCACTTTTGAAAGGTTCACTTTTCACATTTGTAGCATATGGTTTATAATGATACCTACATTATTGGATTGTTGGGTGGGTCAAAAGAGAAAAAATGTAAGTAAAGAGATTTATTAAACTTAAAGCACTATATGCATATCAGCTCTTAATAGTATTGAAATTATGTACCAAAATAATACATAAATCTCAAATTAATGCTGCTGTGGAATCTTACTATAATCCTATCTTCAAGATGTGTGCTATGAGATCAACATAGAGGCAAGTTTCCCTGAAGGATTTCCTCTTGGTAAACATAGAATCAGAACCTTTTGGATGTAGTCCTAAACAGAATTGTAGTTATGTATTAAGTGAAATTATCCCAGAATAGAGAAGTTTTCTGTATGCTGTTGTTTTCAAAAGCCTGCATGACTTTGTCATTATACATTGACAACTTTTTAAAAGGGCATCTAGGTGGTACACTTGATAGAGTGCTGGGCCTGGAGTCATGAAGATTTCAAATCTGACTTCAGACATTTGTTAGCTCTGTGACCCTGAGCAAGTCACTTAACCCTGATTACCTCTGTTGCCTCACCTGTAAAATGACCTGGAAAAGGAAATGGCATATCATTCTAATATCTTTGCTAATAAAACTCCAAATATGGTCATAAAATCAGACATAACTGAACAACAAACCTTTAAAATATTTGTTTTCCTAAATATTTTCAAGTAGTTAAGGTTGACTTTGGCAGTATCCTTATTGTTGTATTTGCTAAAAAGATTACTAAAGAAATAAAAAGGTTAATTTTTTATCTTATATGTTTATAATATAAATTCAGATGCTAAACACTATAAGAAAAGAAGGCTAAAATATCATACAACTTATTTATCTTTATATAATCTGTGTAGCTTATAAAGTGATATGGTGGGTCAAGTCTAAATTATCTTTACTCTAGCAGGTTCTGAAGTTGAAAAGCAATCAGAACTTGTGTGCTGTAAAATCCAATTTAAAACCACTTTACTATTTAAGTAAAAGAACACACTTCATATATATATATATATATATATATATATATATATATATATATATATATATATATATATATATATATATACACACACACACACACACACCTAAAATGAAATGTTGCTCAGCTCTTCCTCCAGAATCAATAGACCAGACTGGTAATAAATAATAAGGTGAAGCTTCCAAATCATTTCCCCTCAGGGTAGGCACCTCTGTCTCCTACTCCCCCTATTTCCCCTCCTCCTTCTACTTGTCTTTTTTCTCTTCTTCCTCTTCTTCCTTCCCCCTTTTCTCCTATTTTTCTTCCTTCCCCTAGTACTATTACTAGTAGTCAGCTAGGTCGTGCAGTGGAAATATTCAGGGCCTAGATTCATAAAGATCTCAGTTTAATTTTGGCTAGAGATATTTTCATTCTATTCATCCCTGCAAGAGTTATTTAACCTCTGTTTGCATTAGTTTCTTATCTATAAAATTGGGATTATAATACCATTAACTTGTCTGAGTGATTTTGAGGATCAAATGAGATGATGATTGTAAATGGTTTAGCACAGTGCCTGGCATATAGTGAGCTCTATATAAATGTTAACTATTACTACGATGACTATGACTCCTATTACTGTTACAACTATACTACTAGTACTACTTTTACTGGTACTACTAGCACTATTATTACTACTAGTTGTACTCCTACTGCTACTCCTACTCCTTCTCCTACTCTTACTCCTATTACTACCATGATTATCCTGAAAGTCCAAACCATAGTTCATCCTGGAGGTTAGGAGACAGATGTAAAAGAAAAGGCAAAAATAGGACTATCCCAGGTAGGGACATTTACAGAAGGGACTTTTAAATCTCTGAGATCATTATGTCTTATAGGAGGGAAGTTGCTGAACTAACACACAAAAACACTATCAAAGAGAGTGGTCACCCTCCAACATCAGCATGTAGTTCATCTGGAAAAGGGGAATCAGAATTAGTTAGGCCATTTAGTTCCCTGAAGTGTAGCCAGCCATGAACCCAGAAATAAGACTGATGAATGGGAAAGAATGATTATGGGTGAGAAAGGGGTAAAATTGGGATATAGGGACATATCTAAGAGGGGCACTGCTTTAACTTTATTACTCCATTCATAAGACAAATAAAAGAGGAAGTGGAAACTCAAACTCGGTGGATATGCATATATACATAACTATAGGTATAAATATGTCACAATATAGATTTGTGTGTATACGTGGCTGATATCTATCCATCCCTGTCTCTGTCTCTCTGTTTCTCCCTCTCTTCTCTGTATATAGTTGACAAATATGTGGTATTTATGGTATACATGTCATACACATAAATGTGTATATGCCAGGAAATTCTCTTTGTATATACATCAATATTAAGAAAACAACCTTTAAATTTATAATGGAAAACAATTAATTGCATTATAAAAACAAACAGAAATAATCAGAAGAATGACCTCATAACACAATAGTAGGAAAATTGTTTTCATATCTCTAATAAAAAGAATAAACAAAAGGGAAAAGAGAGCATTACACAAATTTTGGATATAAAAAAAAAATTGGTGACAATTTCTGAATAGTACAACTCCCCCCCCTCCAAAAAAAGCAACACAAATATAGTTTTCTGCAGCAAATAGTATTTTTATTTGAAAAAATGAAAAACACTGAACATGTATTAGGGGAAAATATATTAGAAACAAATGGTTAGGAGCAGCTAGGTGATGCAGTAGATAAAGTACCAGCCCTGGATTCAGGAAAACCCGAGTACAAATCTGGCCTCAGACACTTGACACTTAGTAGCTGTGTGACCCTGGGCAAGTCACTTAACCCCCATTGCCCAGGAAATAAAAAAGAAAAGAAATAAATGGTTACAATTTATAGATACCAAACACATCATTTGTAGAATATAACAAAATAAAAATGCTAAAAAAAAATTAGGAAGCATAGATAAAAATCAAACAAACAAAAATCTAAATGGAGATTTACTAACTAAACCCAAAATAATGAGCAGTTCAAAGAAGAAATCATGGAAAAACAATTACTAATAGTTCAAAGAAAACACACACACACTCACACAAACTTCTTGGATATAGCTACAAGCATCCTTAAAGAGGTGAGATAAATAGAAAGATACATACATAGATACATGCATACATACATATATATATATGAGATATCTATATCTTTCCTAAAATATATACTATGACTAAATAGAAAAGGAGATAGAAAATAAAGCAATGACACAGTAAATAAGCAAATTAAAATCATAACTAAAAATACATATTTTGTTTTTTGGTGAGGCATTTGGGGTTAAGTGACTTGCCCAGGGTCACACAGCTAGTAAGTGTTAAGTGTCTGAGCCTGGATTTGAACTCAGTTCCTCCTGAATCCAGGGCCAGTGCTCTATCCACTGCACCACCTAGCTGCCCCAAAAAATATTTTTTAAAAAAATATAGTCAAAATATAAGAAACTGAAAATAAGAACAAAAAATGTTAAAAATTAGAAGAAAATAGATAAATTAGAATTTTAAAATGCTCTAAAACTCATTACCAAATTTGAAGTGTTTCTTTCAAAACAAAAAAAAAAGCTTATTTGATTTAAAAGAAGGTAGAAAGGGGCAGCTAGGTGGTGCAGGGGGTAAAGCACCAGCCTTGGATTCAGGAGGGCCTGAGTTCAAATCTGGCCTCAGACACTTGACACTTACTAGCTGTGTGACCCTGGGCAAGTCACTTAACCCTCATTGCCCCACCAAAAAAAAAAAAAGAGGAAAGTAGAAAATCAAATCAATAAAAAATTAAATGAGGAAAGCGAAATTATAAGTAAATACAATTGTTAAAATGGTCTATCAGAAAATAGTATGTCTACATATATGCCAACAAATTTGAGAACATAATAGAGACAACCACTTACAAAATATTTAATTGTCAAATTAAAAGAATGCCAAATATGAAACCTGCATAATCCTTTCTCAGAAAAGGAAATAGTACCATATATAAAGGAACTACCAAATTAGGGAGGGTAACGTGAATGACCATTATTGATGGCATGGAAATATAAGACAACTAACAAATTTAAATAACAATAATTTTGTTATAAATGTTTTCTCAAAAAAAAAAAAATCCATTGGAACACCTTTTATTAGACAAATGTAAAGACAGCCTTAAAGAAGGGAAAAGTAAAACAAAATAAATAATATCATATCTAATTTAAAATTTAAAACTCTTCAATAAAATCCTCTAAGATTATAGCAAAATTATAGAATCTGTCATTATGATCAATTTTTATTTATATAAGAGATGCAAGTATAATTTGACATTTTGGAAAATTATATCATTATTATATTAGAAACAAAAGCATAATAAATCCCTTGATTATCTTAATATGCATTTCCCAATACCCCAAATCCTTATGAAGTTGTATAACACTTATTAATTCTTAAGAAGAAAAAGAAGAAGAAGAAATTCAAGCATAGAGGCATGGATGGATTTATTTTTTAAGGGCAATGAGGGTTATGTTACCTGCCCAGGGTCACACAGCTAGTAAGTGTCACGTGTCTGAGTCCAGATTTGAACTCAGGCCCTCCTGAATCCAGGGCTGGTGCTTTATGCACTGCACTACCTCACTGCCCCAGATTTTATTTTTAACATTATAAAAATCATTGTACTGCTAAAACCAAAAGTCAACTAAATACACAGAGGCAGAAACAACAGAAGCTTTTGAATGCTATACAAAGTTTAAGCAAGAATATTCCCCTTTCCCACTATTATTTAATATGGTTTAAAAATTGTGTAAATCTCAAAAAGAGAAGTAAATTAAAGGTTTAAATATAGTAAAATATGAGATAAATTTACCCCATTTTTATCATGTTTTAATTAGAAAATGATATGGAATAAAAAAAAGAAATGAATTAAGACAATACATTGTAGCAAAACTGCAGGTTTAAAAATTAACTAAAAAAGAGGGCAGCTAGGTGGTGCAGTGGATAAAGCACCAGCCCGAAATTCCAGAGTACCTGCATTCAAATCCAGCCTCAGACACTTGACACTTACTACCTCTGTTTCCCTGGGCAAGTTACTTAACACCCATTGCCCCAGCAAAAACCAAAATCCAAAAACCAAAAAAAACAAACAAAAAAATTAACTAAAAAAATTACTATTTCCATGGTGTCATTCAATAAACATTTATTAAAATCTAATGCATGCCAGGCACTGTGGAAAGTAATACAAAGAAGGACAGTTCTCAAAGAATTCACAATCTACATAGATTATAATTATTTTTTTTGTTTTTCGTTTTTTGGGTTTTTTTTGACAGGGCAATGGGGGTTAAGTGACTTGCCCAGGGTCACACAGCTAGTAAGTGTCAAGTGTCTGAGGCCGGATTTGAACTTAGGTACTCCTGAATCCAGGGCCAGTGCTTTAACCACTGTGCCATCTAGCTGCCCCCGATTATAATTTTTTAAAAAGATGCTGAGATGATCAGGGTGGCAAGAGGCAATAATGAAGTCCTACCAGTAGGAAAATATGAAGTAGGTGCCCCCTGACCTCCCTAAATGGAGGATCTGGAAGGACCTCTGATTTCTACCCCAAACCTCTCCCATCATAGGGAAGGATTTCCAGGAATTCCAAGGATTTCCCTTGATGCAGAAGGATGGTGAGTTTCAAGTTTATGCGTAACTTGCAGGAAATTGAGTTTTTGGAGGCAATGTTGAAGTCCAGAAGAGCAGAGAGATTGGAAATGATGACATGGCTTACCTGGGGCACCTTGTTAAAGGGAGAATTAGGACAAGGTTGCCAATATCCCTTCACTATACACCCCATTCAGAGAAAGAGAGGAGCTCCACAGGCAGGGGAGGTGAGTCTGAGAGTTCATACCATCTTACTGGAAGAAGAGATTCTAAAGAAAATTATGAAGTCTAGAAGAGCAGCCAATAGTAATAAGAGACAGAGGGTCTAATCCAGAATAATTTAAAAATGTAAATATATATTTATTTATTTAAGAATAATTCTACCAAGGAACACCCAATACATATATAGACTGAGTTAAAAAATTATTCCTTGAAGAAATAAAATCAACTGGTTCATGAGGATAGAGCCAAGATGGCTAAGGAGCAAAACCTTGCTTCAATTCTCCAAAATTACTCTCCAAAGAACTTTAAAATAATACTACAAGTCAAATTCTGCATCAACAGAACCAGCAAATGGTCAGGGTGAAATATTTTTCCAGCCCAAGATAACATAGAATGTCATCAAGAAAGGTCTATCTCACCAGTGGTGGTGGGCACTGGGAGCACAGCACAGCCAGCATAAGCTTAATTTGGGATCAATTGTACAAGTGGAGCAGTAGCTTTGGGAGCTCTCAGTACACAGACTGTAAGAAGGTGAGACAAGGGTTCAGAAGAAAATTAAAGGAGACCTTTGACTAGCACAAGGTGCAGGATCCCTGTTGCATTGCCCATACACAATTTTTGGCCAGTCTCAGAGAAAAAAAAGAAATGCTAATGCACTTATACTTAAAATGAGGTGGAAGGAAGCCTTGTTTCAGGTCCAGGATGGAGAGAAGCAATGTAGTAGGGGTTGAAGTGGCATTTATAGGGCAAAAGTAAGCAAGAGTACTCTTGGCCACAGTAACCAGGAGGCCTATTTACAGTTCTGGATCACAGACCAGATTTATTGTGGAAGCTTGCAACCCCATACCACAGACAAGGAAAGCAGTGACCACAGCTTTCCTTAGAATATATCATCTTGGAAGAACACAAAACTTTCAGGTATACAGAACTAAGTGATAAAAAGCAGTACAAAAACCTTGAAGTTTAGGACAGTGCTTAAGTCACCCCAGAAGCAGAGCCCAACTTTAGAGTTAAAAGGTAAGAAATAAGCTGGAAAATGAGCAAACAACAGAATTAACAACAACAAAAAAAAAACCTTAACAATAGAAAGTTACTATAAAGTGAAAATCAAGACCAAACCCAGAATAAGACAAGGAAATCAAAGGAGCTACATGCAAAACCTCAAAGAAACATAGGAATTGGAAAAAGAGACCCAAAAAAATTCCAGAAATACCTCAAAAATAATTTTAAACATCAAATCAGTTAGAAAGAGGGAAAATTGGGAAGATAAATATAATAGAAAAATCTCATGAAAAAATACAAAAGCTTGGTAAACCATAAAAAAACAGAATGGTCAAATAGTCAAAGAATCACAAAAGTCCATTGAAGGAAATATCTCCTTAGAAATCAGAATTGACTAAATGTAAAAAGATATGAAAAATAGCAAAAAAATAATGAAGAAAACTCCTTAAAAAGTACAATTGGTCAAATTGAAAAAGAGGTACAAAAATTCACCAAAGAAAAGTACTCTTGAAAAAATAGATTTGGCAAAATGGAAAAAGAGGTACAAAACCTCATGGAAGGAAATGATCTCTTAAAAATTAGAATTTGACAAATGGAAACTAATGAATGTATAAGACATCAATAATCAACAAAAGAAATGGAAAAAAAGTGAAGTATGAATATCTCATTGGAAACACAATTGACCTGGAAAAACAGATTGAGGAGAAATGATTTTAGAGTTATTAGACTCCCTAATAACAAGTAAAATAAAAAGAGCCTAGGCATAATCTTTCAAGAAATTATCAAGTAAGACAGCCCTGATATTCTAGAACCAGAAGGTAAAATAGAAATTGAAAGAATTCACAAATCACCTCCTATAAGAGATAAGAAAATGAAAGCTCTCAAGAATATTATACCAAATTCTAGAGCTCCGAACTAGGAAGAAAATGTTTTAAGTAGCAAAAAAGAAATAATTTGAATATCATGGAGCCTGTCAGGATAAGACAAGGATTATTTTAGCCAAATTCTAGAATTATTAGGTCAAGAAGAAAATACAGGAAGAAGCCAGGAAAACAAAATGAACACAACAAAACAAAACAAAAAACAAAAACAATCCAAATATTTAGAAGCAACAGTCAAGATTACACAGGCCATAATAGTGATTACATTAAAGGATATAATGGCTTGGAATATGAAATTCTGGAAGACAGAAAATGTCAACATATTCAGCAACAAGTTTCTTACTGATAATCTTAGCTTGAAGGTGTTTTGCCTAGAATAGACTAAGATATTTGTAAATATAGTTGTTGGGTTATTTTGCTCATTGATTCTAATTGGCCTACATATTCAACCTTTCAGCCTTCAGTCGCCTTTGTCTCCTTTGTATATGTTAAGACGTATTTAATCCAAATGTTATTTGGATATTTTTGAAGAAAGATTATATACATTATGCAGTTTTTGTTTCATGTGTTTTTTGGTGGAGCTATATATATTGATATGGACATGGACATAGACATAGATATAGACATAAATATATTTCCTTTTAGATCTTCTAGGATTTCTATGCAGGGCTTGTGTCTATTCAATCTACATTTTTATCTTAGGCTTTCCTTGTAGAAGCTTTCAAATTTTGGTCTTGTGAGTTTGTCTCTTAAGCCTCCCTGCCACCATAGCAACTTTTAATTGTCAGATTATTTTGTTGTTGATGTTCACTTATCTTTCAGGCTTATTTATTGACTTTCAGCTTTATATTGGAAGGGATTTTTCTCACCACTAGGTGGGATGGCTAGCCTGAGAATTTTTTTTTTTTTTTTGGTGGGGCAGTGAGAGTTAAGTGTCTTGCGCAGGATCAGACAGCCTAGTAAGTGTCAAGTGTCTGAGGCTAGATTTGAACTCAGGTCTTCCTGAATCCAGGGCTGGTGCTCTATTCACTGTGCCACCTAGCTGCCCCTCAAAGCCTGATATTTTTTAGCTCAATCTTGTAGCAGTAGGTTTCCTGTCCTCCCAAGACATTGTGATTGTGGGATATATCTGGTCATTAACCTACTGGTCTTTATTCTGTTCTTTACCCAGGTAAAGTCCCTGTTCTTTAGTGATTGTGACTTCTCTCTGCACTGGAATTGCAACCTGTAAATGTTTAATAGGTTATAGAGCTGTCAGATTGTGCCAAATCCTTTTTTTCAATGGTAGTACAGGAGTAGCCTGGAATCTCTTTCTGACCAGGTGTTCATGTGTCTTACCATCCCTGTACATTGGGTATACCTTGTGCTCCTGGTGCTGTTGCTATAGCAGCTGTTTCCAAAGTCCACAGCTGATGCAGACACACTCCAGGCCATCCCCCAATATATTATCTGAAGATTTCTCTATACTTGTCTGCTTTGGAGCAGTGCCACACTCTGAATTTTGGTTGGCTTTTTACCCCAGGGTTTGATTTGACATTTTCTGTGGTCCTTTTGTTTGGAGACATTTTGGGGGAAATTTGGTAGTTGTGATGCTTTGTTCTGCCATCTTGACTATGCCCCCAAGTACAATAAGCTTAACACTTCTTTGCCAAAAAAGAGGAAGCGAAAGATATTGTTAGGGTGCATAATAAACAGATTAAAACATACAAAAATATTTTTGGAATTTGTGATCACTTCAGGAAGCAGTACTACAAACTAACAAAAGGACATAGCATTGGATTTGGCTAATATAATTGAGAGTGGCTTATTTCCAGATGGAGCCTGTGAAATAGTTCAGATACAAGAATGAACTCAAGATGGCCATTATAGATAAGATCCATGTTAAATCATCCAGAAATTTATCAGAAAAAGAAACATGGAACAAATGTCTGAATCATACAGATTTATTTATAAGAATGGAGGTGCTGATAATAGAAATTCATAACCCATTTGTTAATACCAGAAATTATAAAATGATCATCCTCAATAAGCCTGGACTAATTAATCCCTGCATATTATGTAAAGAACTTCTGAAACCTGTAACATGTCACTGAAAAATACAAAATAAGAACAAATAAACAACAATACCTACCAATAACTAATCATGACATGACTTAGTAGCCAGAATGTAAATCATAAACTTGACGGTTTTCAGTAATGTACAAATGACAAGTGGCCTCACTACAAATAAAAATCTCAAAATATACTGAAGAACTCAACTTTTTAATCATACTGGAATTAGTCAATTTCTAAGTCATCATTAGAAATTTATTAAGTGTCTTATGTGATTTTTTCCTCATGCCAAGTGCAGAGGATACAAAGAAGGACACTTATTCTGTGCTTTCAAGGAATTCACAAAGTATTCGTGCTCACAACATAATTACCACATTTAAAATTGTTCCCCATAATTGCCTGAGCAAAATATCAACTAGTCAAAAATGAAGAAAGATATCTTTAGTAGATGTTCCCACATTACATGTTTATAATTTCCAGGCCACATGAAACAAAAACCTTTAAAATACAAAGATTTTGCTGAAAATATCTAAATTCTGTGGGAAAATAAAAGGGGTCCATATCATTCATGTTTACCTACTTATACCTAGAATTTATCATTGGAGTTTAAATCTATAATCAGGTTCTCAGTGTCCCTACATTAGATGAAGTTGCCTTCTAATACTTTTATTCAACCATAAAAAATTTAATCTGTGAAATAGTTTATAGGATGTTGAATAGGGGAAAGAAAGGGATAAGTTGAGTGTTTTCCTCAATGTGGAAAATTCCTAATAGAAAAAATTTCATCTAGCAAGAAAGTTCAGCACCTTTCTGTAACCTGTAGTCTTTGAGTTGTTAAGGACACATATATCAAGTGAAGACCAGGGTAACACAATAAATATATGAGAGGATCAATACATGAACCCAGATTTTACTTTTTCTGAGGCTAGATCACTATCCACTAAACCACACAGAATCTTAGGACATCAAAATTAAAGGAAGAATGATATGACTGTAATTTTGCCAGTATAGTTTCCATCTAAACTCCCTTAAGATAAGTGATGCTATCATAATCTTCAGTATAATTATAAATATTTTAATGATTTTTATATAATCCTTTGAAGATCTCAAAACACTCGAACTTAAAAAAAATATGAGACTCACAATCTCTTTATGATTTTACTTTCATAGGTTAATTATTCTGTTTTTATAAATAAAGACACTTGGTCTCAGAGAAATAAAAATACTTCTTTAGGTAATCACACAATGCAAGGCATGTGTATACACACACACACACACACACACATATATACACACATGCATGTGTGTACACATATATAAATTATCTATATATAATATATAGATAGATAAATAATTATTTCACTATTTGCAAGTCATTAGCTAGAGTTTAAAAGTTAAGATATTTTCTTTTTACTTTTGAAAGATGTCTGTAAGAATCAATTGAGTTATAAACAAGATCTCTTTCATCCTCTTGCTTGCTTATTTCATAATTGTTTAAATTTAAGTAACTTGTTAGTTCATAGATACTACTTTTGCCTGATTTATTTCCTCCTTTGATCAAGTGAATCTCTGAGCTGATTACAGGGCTTAGTGAACCATGCATTGTTAATTTCCATATCCTACAGAGGAGTAAACTAAACATAGAAAAGTTCATCATTTTAGTTAATATGGGTTTCATCTATATTTAAGTCCAAAGTAAACCCCAGATCTTCATTCTATACTTTATGTTAAAAATTTCCAAATGTAGTTGGAATATTCTAATTCATTTATGTTAGTTAAGGGTTTTCGGAAGACAAGTATAAGTTGTTTGGTTTCCTTCTACTTAAAGCTTTACAGCTGATTTGGAGAAGTCTTCCCAAGACATTGCTGTGATCAATACCTTACAGGGCATTGCTGATTTAAAAAAAAAAAAGTTTTTAAGAGAAGATATCAGAGGCTGATCACAAATATAAATTTTGTTAGAGCATCCCTAGATAACTGTTTTAAAGTCCTACACTTTGCAAATACCTAATAACGCAAATTATTTTGTACTAAGATGTTCCAGTAATTGTAATTGAAGATTTAAAAAATTTTTTCTTTGAAATTTGTTGTGATTAGAAAGGGAGCTGGTTTAGAAAAAGGGGATCTGGAAGGGTTTGCATGAGATTGAATTTGTGATTGATTGAATGCAAAACTCCAGCTAAAGATACAAATATCTGAAAGAGGGAAAAGGCATTTCCCTCTCACTCTAAAATGAGGAAAGAAATAGTTATCTTGTTCTGATAAGAGAAAAGAGCATTCAATAAAAGGAGGCTTATATTACTAACATAATAGTTTAATGCATAAATGATAATTAGAAGTATTTATTAATTTTTTGTAATTTAGGCAACCTATTTATTAAAGGTATCTTCCTCCATGTATTTTTTTTTTTGGTGAGGCAATTGGGGTTAAGTGACTTGCCCAGGGTAACACAGCTAGTAAGTCTCAAGTGTCTGAAGCTGAATTTGAACTCCGGTTTTCCTGAATCGAGGTCCAGTGCTCTATCCACTGCGGCACCTAGCTGCCCCTTCCATGTATTTTTTACATATTTAACTATATTAAGAAATCAACATAGTTTATGAATAATTGAGAAAAAATGTTTATGATCTGAGATCTCATCATACTCAGTCCATGAATCAACAATAACTTTGACAAAGTATCTTTGTAACAATTATGTTATTCAATCCGATTGGGTCTAAGATTGAAAACACTTATCATTATTTAGTGACAATATTATTTAACTACAGATAAATAGTATCTAAGAGGGGAGAGAAGGTCATTTTTTTTTTCTGTTTTGTTTTGTTGTTTTGCGGGCAATGGGGGTTAAGTGACTTGCCCAGGGTCACACAGCTAGTAAGTTTCTGAGGCTGGATTTGAACTCAGGTACTCCTGAATCCAAGGCCGGTGCTTTATTCACTACACCACCTAGCCGCCCCGGGAAGGTCATTTTTAACTGATGAAATCCTAGCTAATGACATCACAGATGGGGGACAAGCCAGATATGCCAAATAGCAAATTCTATTATATTAAGAAATATAAACTTCCACTGTACTTTAATTTGCCTGGAACTTCAAAGTTTCCAAAGCATTTGTGCATTTCTCCCTCTGTGTGTGTGTGTGTGTGTGTGTGTGTGTGTGTGTGTGTGTGTGTGTATGTATATGAGTCTTTGTAAAACCATATTATATATTGCAAATTAGGTTGATTCAGTGTTATCCTCCCATTTCATAGATGGTGAAATTGTGATACCCAGAGATAAAAATTCTTGTTTTGACGTGTAGCTAGTCCAAGAAAAAATGACTAGGGAGCAGCTAACTGGTACAGTGGATAAAGAACTGGTCCTAGATTCAGGAGCACCTGAGTTCAAACATGGCCTGAGATACTTGACATTTACTAACTGTGGGACCCATGGCAAGTCACTTTTCCCTCATTGCCTGCACCCCCCCCAAAAAAAAAAAGAAGAAAGAAAAGAAAAGAAAAGAAAAGAAAAGAAAAGAAAAGAAAAGAAAAGAAAAGAAAAGAAAAGAAAAGAAAGAAAGAAAGAAAGAAAGAAAGAAAGAAAGAAAGAAAGAAAGAAAGAAAGAAAGAAAGAAAGAGAGAAAGAAAGAAAGAAAGAAAGAAAAAGAAAAAAATGACTATTTGAAACTAGGTCTTTTGATTCCTAATACTGTTGACAGGCAAAAAGCATATGATATGTTTATTCCTCTCTCCATTTATCCTAAGAAATATATTATTCATCTTTTATGTTTGTGATGGATTTAGATTCATTTTTTGATCTAGATAGTTAGGGGTGAAAAGGACTTCAGAGGTCATTTATTTCAAATCCCTCACTTTTGCTAGCAAGGTAACTGAGTACACAAAGAGATTACATGATTTGTCCAAGGACAGTGATGTAGGAAATAATAGAACCTATTTCTTCTCACTCTAAAT